>NW_023596818.1:657106-674334 GCF_011947565.3 Pollicipes pollicipes | reverse complement strand
GGTCCCGCCTGGAGGCACCAGTCGCCACCCACCACGACTATGGAGCCTACAATGAGCCGCTGGCTGTCGCGCACGGTGAGTTCGAGCCTCACCTGAAGGCGTCCACAGCCGCGCATCACGAGGCTGGGTCCCGCGTGCAGGCGCTGCCACCACTCACCACGAAATTGGGCCCCATGGAAAGGCGTTGGCAGTTGTCGATCTCCTTCATGCACAGCTCGGTGGTCATGTGGTCGTCGGTGGCCTCGTCTCGCACACCCCAGCGCATGTCCACCACCTGCCGAACGGAACCGCGCGGCGGGGTCGCGAGGCGAGAGTCAGTAAAGCTGGGCGCTCACGCACAGCGGCATATCAATCTGTTGAACATTTGTGCAGCGATTTTGGACGAGTACAAAGTTGCGAGGCTGACGCTGCGGCTGATGTCACGAGTCAACTCCTTTCCCAAGTTATCTAATTTTCTTGAGCGAGGAAAAGCGTTTTAAGGAACTGCTTTTCCTGAAAGTTCGACCGACTTAACCTCGCAATAGTCGCAAGTAATCGTCCAAGTGGCCACGCACAGTTAGCCATCAATGCAGTAAAAACGTTTTGAGACATTGAAAGGAGCTGAGTGTGAGTGTGTGTGTGTGTGTGTTTGTATGTTGGTGTGTGTGTGCGTGTGTGCACACGCGTGTGGGTGTGCGTACGTGTGCGTGTGGGTGTGGGTGTGCGTGTGCTGATGCGTATGGGTGTGCGTGCGCGTGGGTGTGGGGGTGTGCTGCGCGCTTGTGTGTGTGTGTGTGTGTGTGTGTGTGTGTGTGTGTGTGTGTGTGTGTGCCACAGGCTTCAGAGAGTTCGTCTTTGTCCACCGTGAATTTTGTCCTCGGCTGGCCTGCGTCCACAACGGCCCGGATCGCATCAGGTGGCCGTCCTGCAGGCCACCAGCAGCCGAGCTTTCAGCCCGCGCGCCGACGACGCGCTCTCAGCGTGGCGCCGCGGAACACAGGGCCTGCTCACGTATTCCTTTGAAAACGCTGCTATGTGAGCGGTACCAGGATCTCGCGCCGCCCACGTTGTCTGCAGACATTACTATCTTCTGATTAGCGCAGCTGTTCGATGCGGATGGGAAAATGTTATCCCGCTGGCACGCTGGCCACTACGGAGGCGCTCGCTGACAAGTAGCCCCGGGATGCGACTTGGGGCTCTACGCCGCCGCCCCCCCCCCTCCCCCCCTCTGCCTTGTAAAGCGGACAGGTGAAGTTTTGCCTGTTGGCGGGCCGTACGTGCTGCTCAAAACATTCGGTTATGGTACCGATCGATCAATGTGCAACTGATCATGCAATATTGTGACCATCGCGGGCAGGTTTTATTTTTGTGTTCTGATTTTGAATTCGTGGTCGAATTTGTCCCTGACTTTGGACACGCGCATGCAACAGTTCGCGTGCCCTATGCTGTTTTTTGTGTCACGAAATGCGTCTTGAACCGTTTGCATACGCATACGGGGTGGAGGTGAGAGAACACGAACGCCGACGTCTAGGACGCGTAAGGAGTACGTTTTGGGTAAGGATGATGGGGGTTTGGGGCTCGCGTTAGCTGCGACACTGCAGGAGACACTGTACGGCTTACCTGAAACTCGAGGCCATGCCGCTCCCTGCAGTAATCCTTCAGGCGGGGGTACGCCTCGGCCATGAGCGTGTTCCTCTCGAGCGTGGTGTCTGAAATAAGACGAGGCCATCGGCGTTACGCCGGCGCCGCTCCTCTCAGCGCGTGCTGATACTTGGCGCCTGCTGATACCCGCAACGCCGCGCCGGCGCTGATGGGTTCACTCCAGCTGACTCTGAGGACTTGCACCTCTTCAGGGGCATCATGACCGTTGATAAACAATTGGTCGTGTTATGCACTATGGCTATGCGTCATATGCATTATGTATGATATACACTGTATGTGTTACGTTTCATGATGTATTATCATTGCCCATGGTATTGTTATATCATACGTGTCAAATGTGAAATACATTTTATTGCAGCAGTTACACTACTATTGCTGTTACAGCAGCACTCGCATCAATCCTGAGGGCTCACTTGCATGAACCGAGCAAGGGTAATGAGAAAGTGATAAGAAAAGAATAAAAAGAGCGCATGGAAAAGCCCAAGCACACATCATAATATTATTACAGCTTATGTCTTTGAAGCTTGACTTTAAACATCGCAACTAGCGCTCATAATTTCTTTCACAAAATGTGTGTGTATAAGCAAGGTGTTATGGAAAACAACGACTAAGGAATTGCATAACGCGCACATTTTCATACATTGCGTCGGAAAATGCAATATTTTCTTGGAACGGACAACACTCTATGATTGAACATACAGCCACTATCGTTATTTGGGCCAGGGGCAACCTAACATCAGGAAAAAGTGGCCAATTTAAAGCCACAATGCTGACATGGCTCTGCTGGCTGTCAGGCGCAAGCATGTGCGGCCGCAGCAGGGCGGCGGGGGGGGGGGGGACAAGGAGTATGTTTTCTCCCCAGCAAAGTGGGATGCCCTTTTCCCCAAGGAAAAAAACATTATAACTACCCGTAGGTTATCAAAAACTCGATCAAGGGGGCCTTTACCCTCAAGTGAGATATAGGTAGAAATGAGCTCAGAGGACCTTTTCTGCTAAAAGGGTTTGCTTTATGGATCATGAGGCACCTTCCTAAATGAGGTAGTGCATGGCTAATCAAAAGACCCAATGCTGTGTTTAGGGAGAACCCTTTGCTGGTTCGGGGAGGCCACGTTATTAACCAAAAGGATCCATGTTCTGGATTAGAGGCACCTTCTATGTTCAGGATGTCCCATTTCTGGAACAGCGGGCCTGTTCCATGTACCAGATGGTCGCGGTTCCAATCGGATGCGCTGTTTTGCGATAACGAACTATCTCGTTGCCGCTAGATTCTGGAGGCTCCTCCTGGAATCGGGAGCGAGTTGTTTTTTCTGAATAACAATGCCCACCTATGCATCAGGATGACCTGTATTAGGTTATCGAGAACCTCCGCTGGAAATTGGCAGCCTGTTTCTGTCGTTTTATTGTCGACATTATCTACTTAACATGATGCATGTGACAGTTTTATAAAAGAGTACATGCTCTCGGACCACTCATCCTTGAATACGACACTGTCCATGCGGCCCTCACGGTAAGGAGGTCCCATGTTGTCCAGGAGACCCCTTGAAAGTTCTGCCCCCTTCCCCAACTTAAATTCGTGGTTTTGCCCGAGCGCAGCAGCTATGTGAGCCGCTCCTTTGCCATGCCTTCGCGGCTGCACTTCTAGTTGTTGCTTGCAGTCCGTGTTGCCCGTCAATGGGGGCGTGGACCAAAAGATCATGATCAGATGAGATCAATGAACCTCGGCCCCATTATCTTTTTAACCCATGATTTTAACCCGGCAGCTGTAAGTGTTGCTGGCTCGTGTTTTAGAGTATACCGGACTGCATTGGTCATACTCTAGCGAATATGGATCGGAAATTATCATCGCTCAAGATAACCGCGCAATAGTTTTAGGTGAATGGTCTACTGAGCCACTTGTTTACCCCACATACACCAGGGATGTGGGGTAAAAGCAACAAACGTCCACCCTACCGCACGTTCACGGCTTCATCAGCCGCGGCGCTGGATTCTTATTTGTGCACCGTCGGCACAGATGGTCCGTCCTCTGGTGCATATCCGGCCGTGTTGTTACATACGGACTTCCGGATACGCTCGGTTCCAACAACACTCGCGTCAGCCGCTGTAACAAGAATCGCAAAAACCCGCTTGTATCCATCCGACCCATGAGGTTGTCTCCAATACTTTCATCGCAACCATCAACAACTGTCAATTTGCCAAGTTCATTTCCTGCCTTGGTTGAAACTGTCAGGCGTCGGCAAGGCGGACAAGTGCTAAAAAACAACTATTCAGTCAGACATTGAGCGCGGGACGCTAGATGTCCGAGCACCTCCGCCTGCTCAGCTCATGAAAATCGGGGCTCCAATGCGTTGATAAGTCCTGGCTGCAAGAGGTTCTCAAAGGGCCTAGCTTCACTCGCGTATGTTTAGGCACCATCTGCACGATGGTAGCAATGACGTCAGTAAACATCTCGCTCGCGCCGCACCGCAAAATATGTCGACGCTATATTGGCTATCCTGACAACATGTAGGATGGGACTAGCCAAATGTAACCTGACAAAACAAGAGCTTTGTCAAGGAAGCCAACACTGTCTTGATGACGGCACTCAATCATCATTCCCGGCATACTAGAATGTCGTCAGGAGAACTTCCAATCCACACTCCTGAAAAGCCAGGAGTTTAAGGTCTTTCTTGTTTGTATCAAATTAATGGTATATATTTTGCGTGGATGTGTTACAAGCTGGGTGGGTACCCCCTGCTGGGTTTGCGGATGTTGCGGTGACCGTCGTTCCACCAGCTCATCGCTTTAGAATAGCGATAGTTTTTCAACATTTACATGCGTCATAATTATATCTCAGGCAAAAGGTTTCACCTGTGCAGGATTTTCTCAACAAGGGCATAATCCCGCTTTCCATAAAAGACATCGATAAAATCCACCTTTGTAATGAAAACATGCGAAAGCGAACCAGGGAGCTCATTATAACTGCGAGGAGCATATGCGCTGTGATCCCTTTGAAGTGACCACTACACAGCCAGCGCCATCGACCACGCGGTCTACGCAGCGATCCGTATGTCCGGGCCAAGAGGCTCGTCCCTCGCAGAGTCGGCCCCAAGACGGGGCGTGCGCGAGTCTTTAGTCGTCTGGCCTCCGCCTCGGAGACGGCGTCCGCGGCTGGGCGGGCGCCGGCGCGCCGCCGCACGCCGCAACGGCTGACCTGTGAACGTGGAGGACGTGAAGATGCGCACGATCTTGGAGCTGACGGGCGGCAGGCTCTCGAGGCTGCCGGCGAAGATGCGGTCCACCGTGCGGTCGTCCATCTGGTTGCTGTTGGCAGACGTCGAGCTGCGGGCCCCGAAAATTGAGCCCTTCATGGCAACGCCCGCAAAAGGTCACGTCACGGGTCACGGGTCACGGGTCACGGCGACGTCCCCACTTCACGAGGCTCTGAGACGGGTGGTGGCCGTGATGCGTTTCGGGCCTGGCGCGGGAGGCATGAGACCGGGACAAGCAGCCGGCGGCGGGGCGTCCGTGCCGGCCAGCGGTGTCGAGGCCGTCCGGCGAGCGAGTACGCGTCGCGTGGAGAAGGACCGGACCCCGGTGGACTCGCTCGTGTCGGACAGGCTAGTTTGCAGTGGTGTTTGGAACGGATGTGTCAGGCTGTGGCCACCGGGGACCACTCAGCGTAATCACCGCCGCTAATAATGCACCAAGCAATCTCTGCATTAGCTCGGGTGACTTCTCACCAGCCAAAACGCTAACCGGCCCGCTTCCAAGCATGCATAGCTGCATGCTGGCCAGTGTTGACTGCGGACCGGGTGTCCACAGGCTATTGTTGGACACGGGTGTCCAAGGTAGACGCGCTGGCCGGCGGTTTCCATGACTCGGGTTCTGGGAAGCGCGTTTATGGCCACGGGGCACCGAGCCGACCTGTCCGTTCTGCCTGACAGAGGGGCGCAGTCAGCCAGACCTCGACTCCACTCACCGTTCTGCCGTGCGGTGACGTGCCCGCTGCCGCTGTCACTGCCACTGGCTGGGCTGGCGTCAGCGGCCCCCCGGGCCCAAGCGGGCGTCGTCATGACAACCGAGCGGCGAGGGGCCCGACCGGCAGCATTTCGGTGGTCCCGGTACAGGGGAGGGGACGGTGCCGGACCGCCTCTGACGCCACGGCAACTGCAATGCCACGGCATGCTCAGACAGAAACGTATTGGATCCGGGGTGTCCGCGACTGAACGTTGGTGGAGGATATCTAAACAGGTCAAATCATGTCGTAGGGGTCAAATCAGGACTCACAAATACCCCTGTTAAATCAATAACTTAGAAGTGCTGTGGGAAAACTCTCAGATGAGAACTCGTGGATATCATCACATGTGCCAGGTGATACGGCCCGCAGGGCATATCAGGTGAAGGATATTTTTGCGTCGGCCCCTCCGGCTAGATGAAGAACTATCAAAGCCTCGTCTGTGAAGACAATAGCTTTAGGTGGGTCTTCCAAAGCTGTGAGATGCATGCTTATAGGGTTTGAATTGCATGAATTTTAAAAGGTCAAAGCTGGTCACAAATGACAGAGTTTGACCTTATCTGACCATTACGCAAGTTGTTCAGTGCATTAGCGGGAACATTATTTACCTAAATATGACGGAAGTATTGGCCTTATTCCCCAGAAAAAAACAGGAGAATGGAGATATGATTAGATTGATATTTCAGCAACATGCCTTCATCGAAACAAAAGCAGAGGTGGAAGCACCTTTGCAAAACTTACCTAACGCTATTGTCTTCACAGACGAGGCTTTGATAGTTCTTCGTACAGCCGGAGGGGTCGATGCAAAAATATCCCTCACCTGATACGCTCTGGCGGGTCATATCACTTTGACATGTACTAATATGTCGGTACGTGAATACACGCTGAAAGAGATTCCAGCAGCACACGTAAAACTGGAAAATCAGGTTCACGCCACGTTGTTTCACGCCACGAAAGGCACTGCGAGCGCCCGCAGTTCGCTGAACTCGGGTTTGGGAGGAAATGTTTCAGCTGTTCTCAAATCCACTGTGAAATGCTGCATACACATCTGCCAAGGTGTGGCAGGATATATCATTTAGAGTGGCCCGCTCAAAAGTCATTTATCACGAGCAAATGCGTGCTTTCCAAAACGTTGCCGCTCAGATGCTGCTGGAGGTGATAGCTGTTTGTAAATATAAGAATCTTAGCTTTATCCTCGCTAGTTATGTGCTGGCCAGTAAAAAAGTAAAAACCGATAACCACTGCCCTTCTCTCCTCTAAAGAGCCATTATGCAGGCGTGTTCACGGGCTTTGTGCAACAGTGTATACGTTGGCATAATATCAAAATCTTGGATCTGACACTCGATCCTGCGTTCATACCATTCTTAAGAAAGGGTGAAGCAATGAAAAAAATGCGCAACTTATCTGGAAAAATAGGAAATAGTACAGAACCTCACGTGGCATTCTTTTTGCAACATATCTTATGCGCCCAAAACTTAGTGCATGTGCATTACTTCGAATAATAATAAATGGTGTATCTTCGAATACCGTTTCTTTGCACATAAGTCTTTGCAAGCAAAAAGCATGTGTGGACAAATCTTCTCAATACGAGGCGCTTTGCGATCGCAGGCTTCGTGTACGCAATTTTTCGTATCACAATTATTCGTGCACGTATGTTTCGTAAACATGCGTATTCCTTCTTACAGGAGCGTAGTTTCGCATGGCGAATTGGGGGCTGACACATGAAAAAGCATGAAACTTGCCCCGCATTCCCAAACAAATTGTGTGTGTGGGGGGGGGGGGGACTGCAGCCCAGGTGGGTAGGTGGGAAGGGGGGGGGGGCCAGAGGCCCCCAGCTGAATAGAAAACTACACCTTGTTTTTGTATGTTCAACTTCTTGTCGGGTTTCTTCGCACACGCAGTTCTTCGGATCACATGTCCCCATTGAAACATTTCTCCGCAACGCAATACCTCCCGCCACATTCCTCTGTATGCGTAATTTTTCGTATTCATTTACTTTTTTGCACGCCCCGTTCTACGAATTAATTATTTTATTTGACATGACTTTGTCTGAAGAGGATGAATTTCGCTCAAAGGCCGGTGGTGGTATAATGGTTAGAGCGCTCGACTCTGGACCTTTGGGTCTTGGGCTCAGGCTCCTGGCTCTCCCACGTCACTAATTCACTCCACACGACACCCTTTAATGAAGGCGTCCGTCTCGAAATGGAACAGGCAGTCAGAAAGACGAAAAATCCCATTCAAGACTATGAAATGCGCTCAAACAGGTGTGGTGGGTGAGCTGGTGCATAAGTCAGGTATGATTCTTAAATTCACAGGTATAAGATTAGATCAGAAAAGATAACATTTGTGATTTCGCAGGAACAAAAACCCATTTTCATATTGTTCTATATACGACATCCAGGAGTCTAGATCATGCGGTTTCTTGGACGCAAGCTTAGCATTGGTGACAGGGTGTCTCGGCTGTCGTTCTAACTGAAGTGCAGCAACAGAGGGCAACCCTGATTATGAGAGGAGTCAGTTCATGGATCAGGTATGCAGGGTTTTGAGTGGAGACAGAACATCATAATATATACGTTGGAAATTGTAAAGATTCTTTCGGCTGGCACAGGGGATTACGACTGAAGAACGGAGGCGATAATGAGAACAGGTAACGGAATAACACGGAATACAAGCAAAAAGCAGGTCCTCGCTTATCTTGGAGCAATGTTGAAACAGGAACTTATTCTATTTGATGATGCTATCATTTGGTATGCTCTTGTAGAAAAGCTTTGTGCAGTACGGTACATCATGTAAACACATGGCTCTCTCAACTATCGCGCCGCGGAACACAAGCGCTCTCGCACAATGGCCTTGCTGCTGCCCAGCACTTCCTCGCCAATGACAGTCAGAACCTGGCGAATACGACCCTTCAGCTGGTTCTCAGCTGCGGCCTCCCAGCCGGCCCCTGTTAAGCTAAGGCGCAAAAGTCCTTGATGGCCCCAACTGGAGCATATTTGGGGTTTTCTGCACACCTGCGTGGGAGATCTTAGATTTGTCCAGCAGTCTGCAAGTCCCGCCGGCGTCATGTGGGACTGTCCGGTCCGGCCAAACTCATATCCGCAGCTGCAGTATACTTCTGACAGTTAAAGTGGTTATCCCACTTGAGCCGGGACATGGCCTTTGTCCAGTTTATACTTGAGGCGGCACATGGCCTTTGTCCCATTTGTGGCAATGGGACACGTTTCTGGCGTGGCTGGCTATTTTCTTTTGACCCCTCTGGCTATTTCTAATGTTATGCCTTTTCCTTTTCTATAGGGTGAATATTTCCCCTTTCGGTGCAGAAGCCACCTTTACAATAAGCTTCCGTGGTGTCTTTCCAGTAGGTCGTATTCACTTGCTTATCAGAGCCGTCTCCACTTGACTCAGTACACACATCTTGGTTGGAAAGCATATCATTTCCAGTGCAAGCCAAGTGTCTTTTGTCGTTCACCGTACGTTTCTGCTTCCGTCATGCATTTCATGCGAAAGACTGCGCATACGAAAACGCACGATCTGGGGAAAGTCGTGCACGAAAATTTGATATCATGAAATTGGTTGCCAAGAATCGCTCCTGTGAAGAACGAGATAGGAAGAACGGCAGGTGTAGTCTCCTATCCAGTTGGGGCAGATGGGGGCTTCTGTCCACTCAACTTGGGCTGCAGTCTCCTCCCCCAAGTTTGGGAAGAAAGTGGGCTAAATCTAGAGAGGAACAGTTTTTTTGGGCATATTTTGGGGCGGATTGGGTAGTTTTTCACCGTTCAGCCTCTAACACATTTTGTGAAACTACAAATCTGAAAACGGCACAAGCGGAGAACATGATGTCGTCCATGCATGAACGGCATGCATGAGCCCCGTTGCAAAACAATGTGAGACGAAGAAATAGAATGGGAAGAAATTGAAATGCGCCGATGTGTATCACGAATCATTGCTTATACCAAATTGTCCGGATGCAAATAGTTGCGAGTCAGAGGCTTTGCGAATACAAACAGGCAGAGGCATGCCTCGCAACATGAGTTTGGGAGGGCTGAACAATGAAAATGGCGGTACTTCCCCTCCCCCCAATCCCCACCCCACAAACACAGCCAACAAACGGCGTTCTTCCAAAATGCGGTCTGCTTTCTCCTAAGTTGGCTGGGGGGGTGGGGGGGGGGAGGGGCGGGAGTTGAAACCCCCAACTCAATAGAAAGCTGCAACCCTGGGACCTTGAGCACGGAGATTTGCATGCGAGGATTTGTGATACAAAAATTTGCGTACGAAGATATGTGATTCGAAGAAATGTGATGCCTTGCGTACTGAGATTTGCTTGCAAAGAATCAGCTAGGTCATAGGCATGGGAGCGTTTCGAAAAGCGGGGGGGGGGGGCAAGCTCAGGGCGTACTTCAGGGACTTTTTCTGGAAAGCAAGCCTGATGCCCGGGGGAGGGGGTTAGAGATGGAGATTATAATCGCTCTTTATTCAAATTTCATAGCTGCCTGGCTAGATACGCATCTAGAGCTGTTTCTCACTGGTGCACAATCTTACCTATTCGACCCATCGATGTCATTCGGCAAACAAGGCTATCCAGCTTCCCAAGATTATTCGTCCATTTCAACATTGTCTTTTCTGGGGAGGCGAAATTCCACGAACGGGTGGGCAGTTTGGGTCATTGAGGAGGCATCTACCTCCACAGGGTAGATACCACAGCAAGGCTTGGACATAGGCTGGTGAGAATTTTGAAAGCTAATCAATGGCTCACAATGTGGCGTATGTTCCATGTTTCTTCATTTCGCTGGCTGCTTTTCAAGGGATAAGGCTTGTCACACCACTGTAGGCTGAAAAAATTCGGAGGGTTGAAACTGCCGAAAACATGTGGCAAAAGCCATAAAACTGCAGATTCTCCTGAAAAAATCAGGCCACAGAATAAAGGCTCCTCCATCATATATTCCTTATCTGGGCCCTGTTCCCGTCCGCCGCCGGCAGCCACTGCCCTGGTCCGGCTGTTCCCTCAGGACTGACTGTGAGCTGATAGTATGGTGCTTTGCTGCGTATTTCTGGATCAGCATTACTGCTAAATGGTGTGTGAAACGCATGCTGGACACCCACAACAGCATGACGAATCACTTTCCCTTACACCACACCTCCCGAAAACAAAGCCTTCGGGAAGCTACCTGCCTTACTTGGTCCAACGGACATTAAACTACCCATCAGTCAACGCAGACGACTTGGTCTGACCTTGTGTGTAGGCGAGGACGTAGTCAGAGCCTTGCTATAAGGGGTAACACAAAGTTAACAAAAGCCCCTCTTATGATGAACCCTTCCCTCCAAAAGTCCCCGGTTATAGCTTACTTGTTGGTGAGGGTTATAGTTTCTTTTTCAGCCTCATTTTTTGCTTTGTAATCAGAACAGAAGCCAGAACCTTCCGGAAAATAAATATTGTTTGTATTTTGAAGTCAATAAACTGCAGAAATCGGGCGTTGAAAGACCGCATGAAATAAATCAGCGGTGCCCTTAATCTGCAATGGTTTAGTAGACTCATTCTTAACCGATAGAATTCAGAGGCTCCTTCAGAATGTTTGATCTGATACCGCAGACACTCGGGACATCGCAAAGGTAGATTGTAGATCGATATGCTTGATCGAAATTTGAAGATGAAAATTTGATTGTAGATCGAGTTCTCAGTAATGCGTATTAATATGGCCAAGCTGTGTCTCTCTGAGAATGTTTAATAGTTGGTCCGAATCGATTAGTGACATCATTTATGCAATGCGGCTTTTTAACATGCGCGTTCGCAAATATTAGCAACAATAACCTTGAGACCAGGCGTTGTAGTCTCCACAGTCGGCGGAGTATAAGTCCAGTGGCTGATATTTTGTCGCGGCTCACCGGTGGATAAAAATGAAGATGGTTCCGAGATAATTATCTTTCTACACTTAAATCGAATAGTAATACAAGCTATGTGACGCGATTTTGAGCATGCGCACTCGCAGATCTTATTCACAAAGCCTCGACGCCAGGTGTTGCGGTCTCTGTCGGCCGCGCAGCGTCGGCCCAGCAGCTAAAACTAAGTTGTGGTCGACAGGTGGACGAAAATGATGACACTACTAAAAGAAATACCTTTGAACGCTTCACGACACCAAAACTTGCATCTAAAAGCAATCTGGGAGCATATTTCACGTGTGCGATTCTTAGACTGATGCTAAGAACGGATTGGCCCTTAAAGCACCGTGAAGAGTTTCTGGAATCTGGTGGTGGAACTGGAAGAGTAGAGGTAGAATCTCTATTTTTCCTGTTTCTGTAAATATTAATCTGTCTGGACGACAGATTAATGCGGCGTTCGACGTATGGTGGCACTTGCAGTGGCCGACGCCGTTCGGTTTTACGGAAACTGCAACCCTAACCATCGCTGTCCTTGCTCTCGAGGTTGCAGGCGGGCGTGTTCAAACCTTTTGGTGTATTTTTTTTTCACTAATTCGTTCTGAAAAGATGAAAGTTCCCAGGGAAATATTGAATGCTCTTGCTTGTTGTTTTTTTCTCGTTAAATTCATTTCAACCCACTCTACTAAGCAATGAGACCCCTTACTTTTTGCGGGCAAGGGGCCCCTTGAGTAGAGCACCAGGGGCACATTACCAGTTCCGGTCAAGGGCTGAAGAACCACTCCGTCTCATCGCGAAGTGTCTTCTGACTGTCATTCTGGCGACACGGAACGGGATCTCCTGGTCGATCCGGAAGCCATTAAAAGGATATATCATTTCACATTGTTTTCTCCCTGACACGGGAGGCCTTCCGACCCGCGCGGTTGGCCCTGGATCAGCACAGGAATCCTCATTAACGCAAAAATATCCCTGATCGCCGCAGGGGTCCAGTAATTGTCATACAGATTCCAGTTCCATGTTGTCCTTTGTTCTTCAGAGATATTGAGGACTCCCTGAACGTAGATTGTGGATGAAATGGGGTCCCAAGTTCTTTTATTAACATGGCTTGTCCATGATCGTCTTAAAATTTTCAGGAGTCAGTCAGAATTGATCATTGATAAAAACTATGTAATATGGTTTGAACATGCGCGTTCACAAGTCATAGCGACAACAGCCTCGACACCAAGCGTTGCAATTTCCATAGGCCTCGCGGCGTCGGCCCGCGGTTGTGACACTAAGCAACAGCCAATACGTAAATGAAAAACACGACGCATCTTGAGGAAGACGACTGGCGAACTAGGTAAACGGAGTGTATATTTGATGTGGTGCAAACGTAAGCTAAACACAACCTTAATATGAGAAGTGTGGGGGGTCAGTTAACACTGGTGCCCCCCCCCCCACCTTGAAAACTGGGGGGGGGGGCATGACTCCCTGCCCCCCTCCCTGCTTCTACACCCATGATGTAGGTACGTACAAAGAAATGCGTCACCAATGGTGCTCTACGAAGTTTGGCCCGCACATAAACGAGCCCCTGAACATACAGAATGAGCCAAAGAACTGACAGATACAAACACCACTCGCATGAAGAAATATTCTCAAGGATTCTACGCATGAAGCAAACAAATTTTCGCCAGCCCAATCCCTTCAATTTTTCCCAACAGTTAACAGCCCGGAATATGCAGCGGTGATATTGCGTGCAGCGACATCTGTTGCCATCTGCTAAAAACTACGTGGTCGCCTAGCAACCACAGTGTCGTTAAATGGCAACAAACATTTTGGGATGAAGCGCGGAAAGTGCCGTATCCTTTGGCCCTTGAACGAAAAAAATGATAATTGAATGCATTGTTTCGACGCGATAGCCGAAAATGTAAAGCGCAAGGAAGCAAAATTGTCCTAGTTCGTTATTTCCGTTAAGTTGCATTTAGTTCGGTTTTTTGCGCGGAAGAAAAAACATCGAGATGAGAGATCTGATCCAATTTGTCAGGCAGCTATGGGAAGACCGGCTGCTATCCGTGGAAGCTTTTACCAAGGAGCATGGGCTGAGTCTGGAGGAAGCCTTACAGGTAAAGGGTTGTGTAATCCTATCCTATTACTACTTATTAGGCAACTATGCGCGGTAAATGTCTATTTAAAAATGTACAGGTGTTCCGCTGCTGTCGAAAAATGTTTGATAATTATCTAAGCAAGCGTGCCGAATTCGATGAACCTTAGATGTAGCCACTGGGGGCTGGAGGTGTGCTCATGTCACGTCGAATTTCCCGAAACTGTAGTTTTTCCGACCAGTTTTTGCCTGTAAAATGCATGTTTTTCGTGCCTTATCTAGCATACCACTTATTATGCTTCGATTGCCCTCCCTTCTTCCAATTTTAGCCGCTCCCATCCTGATTTGTCTTCTCCAATCTCATAGATGTGATTGCACCCTTGCCCGATCCCCCACCTCCCTGGGTGCATAGTCACACGTTCGAGCGGGTTATACATATACGTATTCACACACACGGTATATATATATATATATATATATATATACATACACATATATATATATATATATATATATATATATATATATATATATATATATATATATATATATATGCATATAGGCATAATACATATATGATACATGTTATTGGCTTTGGATTCAGAATGTGTGACTAATAGTTAATGCAGTCTGGGTCTATAGCCAGACAACATGCTACGTGGCCAAGGCTAAACGATTATTGCCAACATTTGCGTGCCGCTGTAGGATCTCAGCAAAAGAGTGTGCGCTTCATTTGCGTCATACATACTTGGTGGGTACACATTATTTGGATGATATGATTGTATGATAGGTATGGTAAACAATTCGGTGCCAGATCTATAAGGCCAACGTATTAGAACAAACAGTTAACTTCCAGTCCTTACGCGGGCCCTTCTGGTTGCTCCTGGGCTGCCGCGATTGTTCAAGGGCCCTGGATATGGTCCTCGGTCCGTGGGAGCTTCGTGCGTGGGGCTCCTCGCGCACAAGACTCTCTTTTCAGTTCCCCTCCAGCCTCGTAGGGGCATGTCTATCCAGTGTTGGGCCATTTGGGCCACCAAGGAACCCCCGACCACTGATATACCTCCCTGGCTGCCCAGGGATCCACTGGTTGTTGAGTCCTTAACCCCGGACAACCTCATGGGCCGTATGTGTTGAACATGGAGTTCCGAGAAGTCCAAAATGAGGTTTGGGGATCCCACGTGCGGGTCCATTGGGTCCAGGCTATCCCAAAGGAGGGAGGGTTGCGGGCCGCGCAGCCTGACGAAAAATGACTAACAGGAATGAAAAATCCAAGCCAAAAATATAGCTTCAAGCAGTACCAAAGTCCCCTCTGCCTCTGCAATAGGCTCCATTTGGCTACCCCTCTGACCGCCTGGGACCCTCTGGCCGTTAGCTTAATGCGAAGCTGGATGCAGGTGCCACGTACCTTTTGGTACGATTTAGCCCTAGCATGCATAAATACGGCAGGACTAGGAACCTGGATCGGCCAGGAGAATCTGGGTACGGCCACATAGAAATCTGGTGTGCCCTTGGAAATGCTAATGATGCTCATGGACGATGCAATCCTTTAATCTAGTCGGACAAGCTTGGCGGATACTTGTTTTTCCAAGCAGTGCCACTGATAAACAAGTTTTTAACCCAAACTTCGTGCACCTTCGGCGCTGGAAAATTATTGGCGATCTGCCGTGTTGCCTGTTGGAAAGGTTTGATGGTGCCCGTAGACAGGGACGTCACTTTATACACCTTTGGAGGCTCCCCATATGCTTGTCATGGTCTCCAAGGCCCCTTTTAGAGCCCTCCCGCTAATGTCTTAGGGCAAAATAATGAAATATTGGGGCAAGGAAGCGAAAAAAGACATACCCGTACAGTTTCGTACAGGTACCTTCGCACATCACTAGCACTATCACGGTCAGTTTGTGCCAAGTGCTTGTTATGTTTTTTCCTGTAGCCCTTTAACTCATAAATGGTAGACGGCTTCCAAGGCAAATGGTGGGTCGGCATTTCACTTAATATCATTTAACCGCGTGAACAGCTCAAATGCTTTTTGCCCCAATGTTCGAAATAGGAATGACTGAAAAGCGAAGCATAGTGACAAAATGTGTTTTTAACGACATGCCGAAATGCCAATAATTGGAAATGCTAATTACCCAAATGGTGAATACTAATATGCCGAAACAGGATTTAGGTGATTGGCAACGTTCGGCAAGCTCCTTACAGTTGCAGGAGCAAAAAACTTGGCAAGCAAAACACCATGTTGCGAACAATAACCTGGGGTACTCTATGCCTGGTTGCTGGGCAAATGCTGGGCAATGCAATCGTCAGATAAGTCTGCCCACCTGACATACTTTCTTATGTTGTCATTCGTAACGTGGAGTTGCTGTCATGTCCTTAAATTTCCAGTTTAGAAATCTCCAAGTTTTGCTCAACTTTTCATCATCATGCGGCTTCGGACCAGACTGGTGAAAAGTGATAATGTAAAAAAGGCATAGATCATTCAAGATATCGCACGTGAACAAATGTACCAAGAACATGTACCAATACCAAGGTAGGGTTTAACACGAGTGCACCGGAGGGTCTTCCTAACGTATGTACCTTTTCACTTTGCCCGGCGTGGAACTTAATCTGTAGCATGGCAGCCTTTGCGCACCCATCATGCGTTGCCACCTTACGGTTGGTCGTCTATACTGACCAAGTTTGGACTGACTTAGCTATAGGGCCTTTCACCCTGCATAGGTATACAGGAAAAATTTCGGCCGTGCTTGTATTTATCATGCTTGCGCGTTATTTGAGGACATGCAGCACTAGACTCGTATAACAATGTCCGATTTCACATCAGGAGGGTCAGGCTGGTTCCAGACGTCTTCTTTTGTCATTCAGACTATTATAACAAGTTCCGATCTCCTATCAGGAGAGTTGGACTGGTTTCAGACGTCTTTTTTCACTCTCAAAGCGGAATTCACCGAATGTGCTATCACAACTGGCAGCGAACCAGCAATGTGGCTTCCACAGCCCAACTTGAGCGCACTGAAGTATAGGCAGAAGCATATGTCATTTTCACCAGTGTTCTAAAACTCCAAAACCAAAACAAACAACAGTTTGCACCACTTACTTTCACATGGACACCAGCGGTGCTGCTGCCATCACCAGCTTTCGCCATGCCTGTTCCTCCAGCTATCGACGTACCTGTCGAGAAGGCTATTCAGTTGCAATAACGCAACATGCCTAGATATGGACTCCTTCTACCACTGGACACAAACTATTGTCAAATCTATCTTTTTGGGTTGCGGACCACGCTAAACATTAAACGAGGCGCATTTGGTCTATCAGATTAGGCCGTTTTGTTTCTACACGTTGCTGTGGATTACAACACATGTTAAGCCGCTGACACAAATATAGCTTCACATTGCCTTTTAATGGGCATGCAAATACAAGCGTAATGTACTGCAATGTAATGTAAGACAATGTGATGGGCAAGTGTAGTTGCAAACTGCAATGATTTGCTTCCTACGTAGCAAGCTTATTTTCGGATTAACCAAAACTCAGCAACATTTCGTAGACACTTGACATGGACCCGCAAAGCTAGACATGGCGCTGGTCTTTGTCCAACGATGAGTGTTCAACAGATCGCTCTATCGTAAGTTGTTCAGTGCATTAGCGAGGAAC
>NW_023596818.1:555967-656106 GCF_011947565.3 Pollicipes pollicipes | reverse complement strand
GGACGCCCGGTCGCGAAGCAATCCGCCTATCATTCGTCAGCAAGGTAGCGTGCCGTGTTGCGATATTTCTAAAAGCAGGGTCGCAGAACGGAAGGCGGAAGGAGGGAAGGCACAAGAGAGCCGTCACTGTCTGGGCGAGGGTCTGGTCTTCTGCCGTGGGGATGCCCGAGACAGAAGGCTGCACGCTGCTTGCTTGCTATTGCTTTCACAATTTGTATACAAGTGCAAGCGCTCGCGGCTACGTGGAACACACCGCAAGAGCTTTTTGATAGGGTAATGCCAGGACAGGGTGTTGGCCGTAAACCCGACGGAAAGGTGGTTCACGCCAATTCGTTTTCAGCATAAAAACCTCGCGATATGAAGAACCCCATACAGCGAATGACGGCGTGAACTCAACAGACGCTCGCATCACCAGCAGACTGTAATTGTCTACCCGGAACACCAACGAGGGGCATAACGCCTCTAGAACTCTAGAACCTCTTTCCTGCTGTTGCGTAACGACGTTTCAACAACGCTGCTGTCTTACAACGAGCATTCGGCGGTCGTGGGCATAGCGCCTTGCAGTTGTAGGCAAGCTGCGGTTTTACGGAATTCACTGGAGAAGACTTATGGCTATGTGTCTGCGGCAACCTGCTAAGCGCGGAAAATTGTAATCACTGTCGCTCATTCAAAAATTAATTTCGAGGGCGTGATTTGCCATTGTTGACGTTCTTGGTCAGAGGTGTTATGATGAACCCTGAGTATGTATGGCGTTTTTCACCAGTCGGGTGCCACAGAGGATCGTGATAATCATATTTAGACTACATGTGGCAAATATGGCACGTGTCTTCGCCACATGTGAACACGTAGCAACCGTCCGTTTCAAGAAGTTCATAATGTAACACACCGGGAGTGATAAAGGTATATTTCAGAATTTTTCCACGCTATATTGGAACCAGACAGAAAAAACTCACGATATCTCAATTAATCTCCAGTCGTTAAAACATGGACGCAGAGAGTGAAAGGAAAAAGGTAGCGTATCTTGGTTTACACGGTGAAAACACCTTACTGCGCTGCATATTGCTCACGAACACCTAGAGGATTTTGCAGACCAAATGATATCTAAAACTAGCACCATGTCATCAGCATACGTGTCATATTGCCTACCTAGGTAATGGAGATCCATACAGTGAACAAAACGGTAGTAATACACCTCATGGTGGAATGGCTTTTCCATCGAAAAGTCACGTGACGCATAGCTACATATTCCAGAGGGAGTATTTGAGACCCACGCGACGGCCGACCAGCCTCACCACACGCGCATTCACACTCCCACAGGACAGTTTCTCATGGAGCCAGCCAGAACGCAGTTATATGCTTTACAGGCGTGCAGGAAGCTAAGGGGCACGTGGCCGTTGATACACTCAATATATGCCATGATTTTCTGGACAACATGATTGTGATGTCATGATTGGATGATTCGATGGATGTGGTCAGATCATTCGCCTAAAAAGAAAGGTTGTTTGAGGGTACGAGTTAAAAGCTATTTCCCAAACCACACATCAACGATTTCCATCGGTATGCCGCATAAATTGGCCCGTTTCCAGCTCCAGTCCCCGGTATGGTACAGTGTGCTACGGCTTCAAAACGGCAGAAGAGTTAGTTGATTGCTGAACCTCCCCACTGCATTGACGGTGGCCGTGGAGACACGTGACCCCGCCGCCTTCCGCCGCAGCCACTGCTGATGTTCCTGGACAGTGTGGATCAGCTGACGGGCGCAACAGACGTCAACAAGGTGCTCTGGCTGCCCACGCGCCTACCGCCGCACGTCAAGGTAGGTCAACATCGTGTCGAAGGCACGAGACACAAGGACCTGCTCTGGTTCGCTGTGAGCAGACGCAGGCGTGTGAACAGACTGACATGAATGGTACTGCGGCGAGACTAGCGCATAGATTCATCGGACATTCAATTGATATATATATATATATATATATATATATATATATATGTATGTATGTATATATAACCTATATATATATATATATATATATATATTTATCTCGACAGGCAGTGTCGCCTTCCCTTCACATCAGCAGGTGCAGTGTTGTATTTATTGGTGCACTCACGACTATTGCGCATGAGTTGGCGATATGTAAGCTTGTGTGTGATGTCTGCAGATTGTTGTGTCGTGTGTGTACGAGGAGAACGACCCTGCCATATCACAAGACTGCATCACGCTGCGCAAAATAATTGAAAATGATGACAACTTCCTGGAGGTGAAGTCTCTCGGATATGACCTCGCCATGGACGTGATCAAGTGAGACATTGCTGGGCACATACGAAGGGAACCCCGTAGTGCACCTATGACAGCAGCTGCCTTTCAGCTAATGTAACATTTACGACGAAGGCGCAGGTGGTGCGGCTTGGCTTCAC
Source organism: Pollicipes pollicipes (assembly GCF_011947565.3). Classification (NCBI taxonomy): domain Eukaryota; kingdom Metazoa; phylum Arthropoda; class Thecostraca; order Pollicipedomorpha; family Pollicipedidae; genus Pollicipes; species Pollicipes pollicipes. The sequence goes on along the minus strand of NW_023596818.1, from coordinate 653,694 downwards.
AGGAAGCTTTTTGGTGTAGCAAAAAAGCAAAACGAAAACGGGGATGTATCTTCAAGCATATCAAAACCATGAAAGTGACGATGACATTCAGGCAAAACACATGGGCAATAAAGCCGCCTGCCGGCTTTCCGAATGGTACATTTTTAACACGCGCTTAGGGGCCAGATTGATCCTTATGAACCTTCCCAGAGTTATTTCCGAACGGTGCGGCGTAGCCTCGCCAAACTTTGCATAGTTGTAGCGAATTGAATAGCGGATCTTTTGATGCGAATAAATGTACCTTGCAAAGCTGCTGGCCTATGGCAGGTCAAACTCAGGCCATGGCTGTCAGCGAAGGACATTTCGGGGGAATTCTTCAGTGTAATGCAAGAAGGAGTGTTAGACAAAACCATGCACATCTGAGATCGTTTCTTAGACAATAAAACAGCTGAAGTCAAAATTAGTACTAATTCATTGGCCTATGGCCAAGTATGAAAGCCACACCGAGGTCAAAACTGTCCTACTTTTTAACTTGTGAACTTGATTTTATGGGGTAGTTTATTGTGCTCATCTCGAATTTATTAATGGCGGGGATCGCAGCAGACAAGTTCCATGGACTGTTAAACGTCAGAGTAAGTCACTGACTTCGAATGACCGAGTTCAACACTTTTTTAGGACCATACCACCTAGTATAATCCCTTATTCGAATGGCAACATGGCAGCAATCTCGTGAATACCTTGACCTTGTAATGTCAAACCACCTTGACCTTGTAATGTCAAAAAAGGTCACTGACCTCATTAACCTTTGGCTTAGAAAATGCATCCAGCTTCACGGTGGATGCACGAGGACGTCTGGGGCACTTGAAATTCTTACCTGGTGTCTGACATTATTTGACCTTAATTGACTCTAAGGTCATGACTTAGGAACCTCAAATTTTGACACAAGTGAGTCCACGTACGGGACAATCCATTCTGTGAATTTGGTGTCTCTACCTGTCTTAGCTTTTTTAGATCTCAGGGGGTCAAATTGACCCTCACTGGAGCGAAGGGTATTCAACCGGCCACCCGGGCGCGTGTTAATCTCCAGTCATCCCTTTTTTCTTCCACCTTCACCTTGATCGTTTGCACAGATACACCGTAAGGTCAGCATCGCAAAAGGGAACTTGATCAACTCTAAACTCTCGCACAGATATCAAACTGGCAGGGAGCAGAGACTACCGCACTATACAAACACGACCAGAATATGCGAGCGCGCAGTGCACTGCAGGGGCAGCCCCTTACAGCCGTGGTCCAAAGCGCCTTCCATACTTGATGCACCGCAAAAAAGAGCTGCAGAGGCTCGAGTCCGAAGAGCGGAAGTGGCAGACCGTCTCACGATAGTGCGAGGCTCCAGCCAGACGACGCTTTTGGTCTCACGCCGTTACAGGCCGAAAATAACCTGGCTGCCAATTGTTATATGTCCACACAATGCACGCTTCGTTAAAGCACGTTTGTAAGTAGGCGAGAAAAACACCACCTCTTGTACCAGCTTACAAAACCGAAGCTTGTGCGTACCACTAGTAGAAGCCGACGAGAAGGCCATGCGACACATTTCAGGTTGGTCATGCATGAAGGCTTTGGCAGTGAGCCTAGTTCTTCCGCTGTCAAGCAGAGCAAGCAGACGTCGCTCTGACAGGCAGAGCAGGCAGGTGCCGCCCGGTGAGGCAGGCGTCGCTCCGACAGACAGAGCAGGCAGGCGTCGCTCAGTGAGGCAGGCGTCGCTCAGTGAGGCAGGCGTCGCTCCGACAGACAGAGCAGGCAGGCGTCGCTCAGTGAGGCAGGCTCCGCTCTGACAGGCAGAACAGGCAGGCGTCGCTCCGACAGCAGAGCAGGCGGGCGTCGCTCTGACAGGCAGAGCAAGCAGGCGTCGCTCTGACAGGTAGAGCAAGCAGGCGTCGCTCTGACAGGTAGAGCAAGCAGGCGTCGCTCTGACAGGCAGTCGCACATCATTTCTGTGAAGAGCGGGGAGCACAGCAGCAGCGGCCATCACCCTGTCATTGCTCGGGGATCAGTGCCCCTCGCGAGACTTACGGCAGCCCGGCTTCCAACACAAATCTGGATGGAAACGTGACAGAGCATTCCGAACGGCGCGGCCAATTCCGTGGAAGAGCCCTGAGAACTGGCACACCGAGACCGTCGGAGCCACACGCGCCTGCACAATTCAATAAACCGTTGCTCCAGTTTTCCTTGCCGGCGTTCAGAGTGCCCCAAGACAGCTGTTTTTAGCACAGCAGCCTGCGAGACATAGTTAGCGGGGGTTGGGGGGGGGGGGGGGCTCTCAGGGCGTTTGCAAATACAATGACGAAAAAAGCTGGTCCATTGTCAGCCACTTTTGTGGGTGTTGCCCTCGTGAACGAGTATGGGTAACGAGCAAGAGGAAGATCTCAGTTACCTTGTGAAGGTTAAAAGTATTTGAGGGCATTCTTAAAACAGCTGACCAGGTGTAGTAGGTACTGGCGGCAGTTAAATCGGCTGATATTTTTTAGGTTAAAAACTGCTGGACATTATTGGTGAAATGATGGAGTCGATGTCCTGATACTGAGAAATTATGTCCTTGACAGGGACGTAGCTTTCCAAAATAAGCTGGTGGTAGGGGGGTGATGAGCGGTGAAAAATGACTCAACCTGTCAAACCCCAGATAATAACCTGAACCGTAAGATATGTGAACAAACATGCATCTCCCCACATTTTGTTCACATTTTTCCTAACGTTGAGAGGGCTGAAGCTCAAGTTGGGGATAGGGGGTTAAAGCTGTCCCAACTGCGCGGGAAACTATACCGCTGCTCCCTGAGAGGGTACCAATCTGTGTTTGCATTCATTTGAGATGAAGTGTTCTCCAGACATTACGGTCAAATGACGATGGATGTCACCTCCATAATATTCCCTAATTGTCGACTCCATAACCATGGGTTAGAGAGTGTTGAAATTGAAGATCGCCGCGATAACAAGGTCATATTGTCCGCATCTGACACACAGGGGCGGGTCTGACACACTGGGGCAGGTCTGACACACTGAGGCGGGTCTGACACACTGGGGTGGGTCCGACTCACTGGGGTGGGTTTGACACACTGGGGCGGGCCTAACACACTGGGGCGGACCTAACACACTGGGACGGGCCGGACACACTGGGGCAGGTCTGACACTGGGGCGGGCCTGCTCGATGGCGTGTTGATCTGAACCGACGTGATACCGTGATATCGGACGGGATTCGCGGCATCCGCCACCAGATACCACCTCTGCGCCTCCGGACACCTCCAGGTTGATCGCTCTGACGAATCTGCAGAAGAGAACTTTGTCCTTGTGCGCGCCAGCACATGCCAAGGGTGCCTCGGAGAGACAGGTCGTTGGCCAGTGGTAATGGATGGCGACTTGCACGCACCTTCGCAGCAGTTTGCCATATTATCCATGTCAAAATTGGCACCAGGGAGACCACGCCATAACACGACCGTCGCCGAGGTCGCACCCCTGTTTGGGTGGCGAGCGGCGCACAGCGGGACGCCAGGTCCGTGTGACGGATCAAACACGTGCTGCTGCGAGTCGCGCACCCCACTCCTCCGTCGTGGCCGGCCCGATCTTGTTTGAACCGAGCCCGATATGGCTGGACCGTCCACGATGCGGGCGAAAAGTTGTCATCCTCCGAGGTGGCAGCCTCCGACGCATACCGTCGCTGCAGATTGGAGGCATGCCCGACAGGAAGAAAAAAATAAAGGAAGGGTGACGCCTGCCTGCTGTGCTTGACAAGGGACGCCTGCCTGCCCAGCCTGACAACAACAAAAAAACAGGAAGAAAAAAAGAAAAATGTCACAACGACGGATCATTGCGCGCGCACACGGCGTATAATAGTTATATGCCAGCAATTGAAACTGCTCCGAAACATCTTTGTAATACAGCCGGAGCAGAAAACGCGATGTTTGGATTGCTTTACGAAAATAGGCAGATGGATCGGTGCCCGCGTTTGATTTCGTTATATGGCGCATGCGGCGCGTCAATGTTCCAGCATGTGTGCTTTCAGTAACCAAACCTCATTTTTCAGTCATATTGCAAACATTTGCGGCTAACCCACAGCATGTCGTTGAAATTAACGTATTGTACTTATATTGCACTTATTGCACTTACACTCCATGAATATGGAAACTCAAAATGTCACTGAAATGCGTTTAGTTACTTAGGTATAGCAGTAATCAAACGCAGACGCATTAGTTCGGCCACTCAAAGACCTGCCAAATTTACCCCTTCACGCACCGAAAACTGTCTAAATTTATAGGTAGTGGATATCGATCATGGAAAGTTGAAATTCACTAATGATAGCTGTGTCTTTTACAAGGGTTCCGGAAGTGACTATCTCCCTTGCATTAATCTCCCTTACTGCTTGCTGGTCTGTGAAAGGACTCATCCTTAAAGAAGGGTGAGCTAAATTCCACAAGCCAAGGAAATTTAGGAGCCTTCAGAGAAGCCGTGGGACACTTTCAGGTTCCGAGCTCCTCTGACAAATTCGCCCTCCCGCCGTTGACAGATCCCGGCTTGGACTCCAACAGGAACTAATTCGGAATCGATTTGATGCTAGTCGTTTATACCTTGTAGCTCCGCTGGACTGGAGAATGAGAAGGATTAGGCAGTTGTCATGGGGAGCTGCTATGATCTGAAAAGTTCACTAACGTAAATATTACACGCAATTCCTTCGCACTGCATGCGACCTCATTTGGTATGAGATTCATTTCAGTTGTGAACTGTTGACGTCTTGGTCTCGCTCTGTCCCATCCGTCTCATGGGTCTTCACATTGACAACTTTTCTTTCTGGCAAAACTGCGAAAGCGGCTGGCTTATAAAGTTTGATGCTGTTGGTTACGTAACTTGAGACAAAGTGGCCCCAATTATTTACAATCACAGACTGACAGGGCTCCTAAGCGTCATGCAATATTCGCAACGGACAAACTACGGTGCACGTGCGTTTATAGGCCGTGGATCCGCCAGAACCGGTGTGCACGTTGTCACTCCCCGCATCTCCGCCAGCCTGTCAGTAACCATGCAGAGAACGGACACGGCCTGTGTTCCCCGCTCTGCCGACATGGGCCCCGTCAGCGCCGGCCGCCGCGTCACCTCGTCCGTATGACGTCACTCCTGGGCCAGGCGCTGGATGGTGGACGGCCACCGGGACCTCAACAACTACCAGATGCGGATGGTGAGCAACGCGCTCGGCCGCTGCTCGTTGCCCATCTTCGTCAAGCTCGTGTTCGCCGAGATCTGCCGCTGGAAGAGCTACTCGCGGCCGCAGGACACCCACCTGGCCAGCAACGTCATGGACTCCATCATGATGCTCTTCGAGAAAATCGAGAAGCAGGTGGGAGAAGGGTGACCGTCTTTCGTGCCTTAATACGGTAACTGCGCTGAACATGGCACTGTCACGTGTTGGAGCGCGAGCAGGTCTCTCAGAATGGCCGGCGACCTGGGGCCGGTAGAGTCCCCAGATAAGGTGGCTGGTGGTCTGTCATTCACTCGGTCGTTATCACGCAGCGAGTTTAAGTTCGCGCCCACCTGCCTCGGATGCTGTGTGTTATCCCTTGCTGGCCGTCCTTCAAGTGCTCTGTGGAATGCTAGAATTGTTTACTAAGAGCCTTTACCGACATCTTGGGAGCGATAACAGATTCTGCGTTTACGGATTGTAAGTATACAGGCTCTGTGATGAGAGAGATTACCTTCCACCTTGAGTTCCGCGATCCTCCCGTCTCCAGAAAGTGTGTATCGTTTTCTCAAGCACCAACGAGTGATTGGACAACACTTACTTGAAGCCTTGTCGTGGCCTGTTTTCCCCGTTTTCTGCGACTCTCCGTCGTCCCGCTGGCGCGCTATCTGGCGCGCCTGGAGTACCTCCCGTGGCGACTCCTCCCCTGCGTGACGCTACACCCCCTCCCCTTCCCGCCCACTCACTCAGCACGGACGTCTGCTGGTGTCGCACGCGCTGGCCTACATCACCGCCTCCAAGTCTGGCCTCTCCGAGTCCGAGCTGGAGGACCTCATTTCACTGGATGACAAGGTACCCCCTCCGTTCGCCGCGCCGTGCGACGCTGCTGCGGCGGGCAGCGGCACCGCCGGATCGTGCTTCCGTCGACGAGCCGCTCCAGCGCGCGCTCTAACAGGACTGCTGCATCAGAGCCGCGTGAACCCGACGGCCCCTGTTGGCGCGAGCGGATTCTCGGGCTGCAGAGAACGCAGGCTCAGAAAAACGCTGATTAACAGGGGCTCAGAAAGAACGCTAATTAACGGAGGCTCAGAAAGAACGCTGATAAACGGAGGAACGATGAACGCTGATAAACGGTGATCAGTCGCCAATCGCTCAGGTGCTATTCATAAATATCACGTGCCGTCATCACCTGATGGGGAGTTTGCCTTCCTTGCTACTGATCAAGTGCCCAGTCTATCTTGATTAATAATGGTGTGAATAATTACAACGGAACATTACGCTTCCCACGAGTTCCGGCTATTGGTAGTACCCCGATGCCCACAGCATTGCGACTCCATCTGTCAATGAGACCATTAACGTTGTCTAAGCTCATAAATATTAAGCAGCGCCCAGTCCAGGTGCGAGTGCTGCCTCCCACCCAAGTTTGGGCCCAAATTGAGCACAAGCTGAGCCCAAGTTGAGCCTAAGTTTCCGGGCAGTGGGGGACCGGGCAGCGTCGTCAGGCACCGATGTTCCCGGTGCTCGATTCCGCCTGATGCGGGCGCGACGTAACTTGTCATGGCTCGCAGCTGTGACCGGGCCTTTTGCCCCCCCCCCCGTCCCCCACCCCTTACTCCTGGCATTGGCAATGCGATCCAGAACGCGTGGCGTTCTCTCGTAGCATTTTGACACTTGATTGTGAAACTCTACGTTGCCTTAGATGCCTCATAGAGCCTTGCTCATGTGTTACCTGTGTATGGGTATTCTGTTTGTTTGTTCGTGATGCAAGTCAAAGTTCAGTAATTTTGTGGACCGAAAATCAACATAAGTCGTCCCGATTTTCGGGCCGGTCAAAATAAGGCCTTTTGAACATTTTTGGTAAATATTAATGAAACCCTACCGCGATGAATTCATTAAATGCATCACTATGGTTGTGGAGCCCAGTAGTTTTGTTGTCTGTACAGTCCTTCCAGCACGCATTTTTGAAGGTTGTCCAGAATCATAACCGATGAAATGAAATTCTGCATGTTTTCAAATTTATGAAAAAAGAGCTATGACACATAAATTTGTGCTGTCTACCCAAGCGGGTTTCAATTCTTCTGTCGAATCGATGTCGTCCCAGACAATCTTTTGCAACTGCTGAAATCTGACCTACATATTTCGTGCGTGCCGTTCTGTTCCTGATCGCCGCACGGTTACATGTTCATCCATGTAGCATCCGCCAAATGTTGACCTGACCGTAGTTTTGGAAAATGCCTCGGGGGAACAGCAATAAATGGCTAAGCCCACACGCAAAATGCTCGTGAAAAACAAATTTCTCTCTGAAATCGAGCCACTTTCATTTCGGAGGACCAGCTAAAACTCGCGGAGCTCTGGCTCCCCCCCCCCCCCCCTCCAGCCCAACCGAATAGGAAACCACACCTGGCTGCTTGGAGACCAGACCTGGCTGCATATGCTTGGAGATTGCAAACGTTGCGTCGGCGCTTGCGTTGGCGGATACACCGTTGCATGTTTTGATCTGTAATTCAAAATTAACCATTGTTTGCGCAGCCCGTGGCGTTGCTTAGCATATTTGCATAGCTGGACCCACCGCCATTTCGCAAGCATTGGTGAAGCAATTACAGCCACTTCCAGAGATAAAATAAGCCGTATGTTATTCCAAGTCCGCCTCCTGGTTATTATAGAACCTTAGCTCCTTGACTACCCCACTCCCTTGCATGTGCCCGCCGGTGACTCTGATTTCTTGATGTCTAAATGCCGGCGGTGTTCTGCTACCGACATTGTGCGTCGAACATAGCGGGAATCGGGTCTTTCCAGCCTCACAAGCCATGTTTCCTTTGTTCGTTCGTTCATCATATGCGCAGGTTTCCAGTCAAGCTGTGGCATGTACCAATGTCACCGGCACCCGACGTTCCCAGGCATTCTCTGGTGTTTACCCGTAACACCTGCCACCGTTATAATGAGGCACTCGATTACCTGCACCAGCGCTACCTGCCGCCAGTATTATCAGGTACTCGATGACTTGTACCAGTGCCACCTGCCTCGGTTATTATCAGGCCCTCGATGACTGTACCAGTGCCACCTGCCTACCGTTATTATCAGGCCCTCGATGACGTGTACCAGTGCCACCTGCCACCGTTATTATCAGGCCCCCGATGACTGTACCAGTGCCACCTGCCACCGTTATTATCAGGCCCTCGATGACGTGTACCAGTGCCATCAGCCACCGGTCTTATCAGGTACTCGATGACGTGTACCAGTACCACCTGCCGCCGGTCCGGAGAATCCCACCGCTGCTCTGGACCAGGATCAGGAACGATCTGCCCAACTATCTCTCCGAGCGGGAGGCGGACGGGGTCAGCGTCCTCAACTGGTACCACAGGTACGTACCGTTACCTCTGCCACTGGGTAGGTACCGCCACTGCTGCCACTGGTACCACAGGCTAGCCCCGTTAGTGCTGCCGGCCGCCGCTGGTTTTATGATGGGCGTAATCAGCAGCGCGGCCGCGGCGGCCACGACCGATTCGGGTCAGCGCTCTGGTAGACTGACCCGCTCTGCTCCGGAGCACTGCGGCGCAGTTTGGCCGTCCGCCATTTTGCCGGCGCAGGGGCTCAGAGCTGATTGCTGGCCGTCCAGGTTCCCTCGGAGCGGAAGAGGCATGGCCACCTGTTTCCTACAGTTACTGGTAATTGAGGGATGCGGATGAAAGGGAAACAACCGAGCTGGGCCAGACATACCGACATTAAGCAATAGAGTCGGGGGTTGAAGCCGCCAGGGCCCGTCAAAAATTGGAAGTTACGAGGAAACTGCGGCGCGATGGTAGAGGCTTTGTAGATGGCATAAAAATAGATCAAATGAAATATTAGGACTGAGCGATGCAAGAGAAGCCAATCGGAATGCATTGCTCTGCCCCCTCTTCCTCCACCTGTCTCTCCCCGCCCGTCCCACAAACCTGGGCGAGTCCTTTTGCTACTCTCGTTTGTATATTCTGTGTGGCTTAAACTGTAAGCGTGCAACCGTAAGTATAACCTGGACTAGAACGCATTGCCTAAACAAAAAAGGAAAGTGAATTTAACGCGTACCAATAGGCAACGATCGCTTTCTCCTTTTCACTGTCTGACCCATGAACGAACTCTGAGTTACACTTCGTCCACTCACCCTCCACAGACAGTTCAAAGAGGCGGCCAAGAAGCGTTACTTCACGAACCAGAACCTGAGCCAGTATTTCCACTCGTCCATCGCCGACTACTTCCTGGGCATCTGGGGCGGTGGCACGCCCAAGCCATTCCGGTTTACCGAGATACAGCGGCACAGGTCAGTGGCCTCTCGTTGGGATACAGCAGCCCAGGCCAGTGGCCTCTCGCTGGGATACAGCGGCGCAGGTCAGTGGCCTCTCGTTGGGATACAGCAGCCCAGGTCAGTGGCCTCTCGCTGGGATACAGCGGCACAGGTCAGCGGCCTCTCGTTGGAATACAGCGGCACTGGTCAGTGGCCTCTCGCTGGGATACAGCGGCACGGGTCAGTGGCCTCTCGCCGGTATAACACTGGTCGTTAGCGTGTGCTCAAACATTGTTGCTGGCGCGGAGCGTTGGCCGTCCTTCGAGCCATGCCATTACATCGGAGTGAACAATCGTCGATGCTGCAGACATCCGTGTTACCAAAAGCGACCGGGTGATTGACATTTTTCGTTGCCTCGGGTTGATACTGCAGGCGGATGTCGGCTAACGACCTTTTGAATTTAGCTGTTCCCATGCCTGCTGAGACTTACATGGACATATCGATCATCGGGAAGGTATCCAGATAAAGCGTTGCCGCGGTTTTGTGGCAGTTGCGGAGAGCACCGCGGCATTTCAGAAGGCTGGTTTGGTTTAGTCCTGTCTGTCAGCGCTCCTCAACTTACTAACACTAGGCAGCGTGCTCGGTTTCGAAGGCTAGTGAAAGATGCCCAACAAGTGTGGACGTGATAAGTTCATTCACCATCGTGCAGCGGGATTTGCTGCGGTACGAATGCGAGGCTGCCATCTATGTGCGTTTGCAGGGCTTATGTGTTTATGTGACTTTCAAAGAGTAATGAGTCTCATTTATAATAAGGAGGCAAAAAATAAGGCAAAAACAGGACCTTGAGTGCATCTCCCTCATTTGAAACAACGAACCATGAACCGCAGTATTGGTCTGTCCGTACCGACGGCAGTGTTCATGAAGTTAGATCACAATGAAGTCGTCGTCACTGCCGTGCCTGCGAATCCCTGTAGTTCAGTATTTGTCCTGACCAGTAGCGTTTTCTGTTCGTTTTGCCGTGATAAGAAGCTGTTGGTCCTGTGCCGCCTAGAGCTGTTCGGGAGTGGATGTCCAGACGCGATCCAGCAAACAGTGCTGCAAACCGTACATCAAAACGATAAACATAATGTTTGTCACGACTTTCAATATGCGTGTGCGCTATTACCTTTAGGTATAACCCTGCATCGTGGCTGAAATAACGGACACAAGGTGTCCGAACTGTGCAATCATGGAGCATTTAGGGAAAGAATTTCAGAAGAATTTCAGAACACTTCAGTTTGCTATGCAACTGTATTCCTATGAAGCTATCTGATCGATAACATATGTGACACGTAAGCCAATGATAAATAAGTTAAGCAATTAATTTTTGTGAATAGTTTCATTCCCTTGGGGGTTTTTCGAATGCAGTCCGCGAAACTAGGCCGTATTACCTCTTGGAGGTGAAGCGCTTGAAGCACTACATCACCACAACACCACTCCAAGCTCCACAACGTTTTCCCAGCGAGGAGGTTCTCAATAAGCAACGCACCGCTGGTGTAAGGTGTCTTGTAATTCGTGCTCTGAGTGGCGACGCGTACCAAAGCGAAACGAAAGTGATGAAAAGTGAAACTACCAGTGCTTTGAGGAATGGGCACCGAACATGATGACTTGGTTTAGTCGGCAGCTGTCTGATTATGTTTGTAATTGATCACATTTGGACACAGTTTCACACATGTTGCGGTCAGGGGGTCGCGATGCCGTGATCATTCTAGATAATATGCACGTTGACATAAAACTGGCGTAAAAATAACGCACTGAAGCATTGAGACATATCTTCGTCAGATCCAGGCAACCATTTCAGTTTTTATTTTATTTGGCCATAGAAGTGGTAGAGCGTCTTGACATTTGAATCATGACAATGATTATGACCATTTTTACAAGGAATGTTTTTTCTTGTATCTGTCCAGAAGCAAATGATACCGAAACGCTGAGATCAGTGTTGCATGCGATGATGAACAATTTTGACATTGGCTTGTTCGTGTACTCGCTCTTCGTTAAATTGCGCTGCTTTTTTGTTTAATGTAGTTCTGGATATTGTGTAAGCGCGCTTTCCTGCTGCCCACTCGGACGCAGCCATTCGGTCGGACTGTGAGAGAATGTCGCTGTTTTCATTCGCGCAGGAGCTTTCAAATTCTGAACGCATTGGAAGAGCGCTGTATTTGATGACGAAGGCCGTGAGTGATTGTTACGAGTTTCCCTTCGCCATTACCACGTCGGCGAAGTGACCACGGGACACGTGGCCAGTGAGTGAGTGAGTGACCAGTAAGTGACCTCGTTGGGGCTCACAGGAAATTTGCACCGTAATTGCTTGTTGGAAAATATGTGACGCAAACTCCTCTTGTCTGTCAGATTTACATACGTCATAAAACGCTCAACACATGGATGCAAAATGCTCGTTTTGTTAGTTTTCGAGTTTTCTTCCGCGTCTGGCCTTAAGATTATAAACTGTCACCGTAAAAATACATTGCTTAGAATATGCCTACGGTAATGTTCCGATTTTTATGCGATGGTGTCATCGTCGAACTTGACGATGTTAGACGATCTTTCGAGATTTTCCAAGATCAAGGCAAATGAAGGCCATGGAACGAGCTAATAATTTTGTTTTATCCCTTACAAGTAAAAAGGGTCATGCGTTGTCTGCAGTTAAAGGTCGATAAGCCGTAACATGACTGACCTGTTATTGAAAACTTGCAGGCTGATAAATGAGCAATGATCTGAGGAAGAGTTGAGGAAATAATTTTTGGCATTGGTTTTCATCATGTTGGTAGGGGAGAGAAAGTGGAAGAAAAGAAGGCAATACCCCTACACACGCACGCCACGTCAGTAAAGGTCATAACACTTGACGGTAGATACTGATCATAAACCCTAAAAAACTGACCTGTTTGCCCTTGCGACTTGTAAACTGAGAAATGAGCGAAAATGAGGGAAAATGGGGTCATGAGTTTTTGAAGTTTGGTATCATCAGATGCATGGGAGAAAAAGAGGAGAAACAAAATGGAGTGACGCACCCACGCGTCCCTTGCCACTAACGTCTCTGTTGGGTGGGTGTAACACTTACTCAACAGCTGCCACCTCCTACTGCAGCATCGAACATCACCACCGAAGGAAAGGCAAACGCTCGCCATTCAACTTCTGCCTATTTGTTTCTTTCTTTGTTGGTTGAGCACATTTTGTATGGGATCTGAGAAAGCCCTTTTAGCCTGCACGGTGCAGGTCGACAAAACAGGCGAAGCTGGTGCAGCTCAATAATAGCGTGGGCTTGCAACTCAACAGAGCCTTTGTGAAGCTATACACTCGTGTGTAACTAGCTTTCCCGGCGGAGCCGTCTTGACGAACAGTGGATTTTTAAATGTTTTTGGTACACAAAAGAGGTCTACGGTGGCAAACGAGTTCAACAAATATTTCATGTTGCCAGAAGGCGACTGAATTACAAATTTTGAACAGCCTGGCCCTGCCAAATTAAATCTCCAAAGACGAGGTGGCGTTATCCATCAGACCTGTGCAGATAGCTGAAAGGAGATAAGTGATGCCGAGTCGTTGGTAGACGTATTGTAGATGGATATTGGATCGTTCTGTGCAAACTGGTGATATTAGGGATATTGCCAGTTATTTGTTATGAGGAACACCAGAAAGTGTGCGAGGAGAGTTTTGCAGTCCAGTCTGTTAGTACAGCACCAGGCCAAACTACACTGCTATGCACCATAAAGGTCCGCGCATGTGCATCAAACGTGCCAAGCGAGCTCCGCCATGGGCGAAATGAGCGTGACGGTGTAGATAGGGATTTCACGCGCTGGGTATCATCAGCCCGGACATTGGCTTTGCCTTTGAGTCTGCTGCGCCTACATGAGCGGCAAAAGTTAGTTGTAAGTCGAGCATAATGAGGTCCGACAGCGCCTGCTCCGCGCCCAGCGCTGTTCTGCCGGTAGCATGCAACGATTGGGCATTATCTTTGTCAGTGCAAGCATTAATGCTGCATTTAATGGGGTTCAGTTTGGTCCACACGTTCGGAAACGTCATATCTTGCAGTATATCATTACGTTCGGACAAGTACAGAAGTAATTTTTTTCATGGCATCAGCGCTACGTGACCCCTGTAAAACGCCACGAGCACATTTTGTGGGCGCTCCTCAGCCTCCGGCCACCTTCCGCTTGGCACGTCTTTGTTTTGAGGCGGATTCAGCGGACCAGGTGGTCTGCGGTGTCACCCAAATATCGTCTTCACAGCCGTTCAGCCATTTTTGGTGACACTCGAGATCATTGGTATCATACTGGGCTTTTGCTGACGACATTGAGCTTAATGTCTGTGAGTTTCGGAGAACGGACTTCGGGGCGTGAATCGGACACGATTGTTCTCAGACGCATTAGCTTTTTCAGTTTATCTGGCAGGCTTCCCTAATTCAAAAGTTGTTCATTAGCGGCGCAGTTTTTGGAACCCAGGGAACTGCACGTGTGTCAAGTGCCAAGCGCCTCAAATGCCAACTTAGATTGGTCGTTTCAAGTTAAATTGGTTTTCGTGCCAAGCTGTGCATTGCACCTTCAAAACTTGTCCATATTTGTGGTTTCCCTCCGATACGTTTGAACAAAGCGGCAGCAGCGATGCTGACGTACACTTAATCGATGTTTTTTTGTCGCCCTGTTGGTAAACCACAATCGCGATGGCTTATTTTCACCGAACCGGAAAATCTTTTCTGTTACAGTCAGGCGGTACAACATTGAGCTTGGCACTGGCAGCCTGGGAGCGCGCTCCAAGTGTCGTCCACTTAAGCCAGCTGGACCACATTCCTTATATGGATCTAACTCGAGCAGCCGTCGCTCCTCTTTGCACGACGGAAAATCGAAACAGTCAAGGGTCTCATATTTTAAAAGGGGAACCTCTGGGACCTGGTCGTCACGTGGTCGATCTGGTCGATGTAGTCGTAGATCTGGTCTTGGTTCGTAACTCTTTGGCGAAACAGTGGTGGAAACCGTTTGCCCGCTCAGAATTCCTGCTGTCTACAGCGCCTTCGTGGACAAGGATGGGCGATGGATGAGAAGATTATGTAAGCGGCTTTATGAAATACCTAAGTGTTTGATGGTTACCTGAAAGGCGTTAAAAGGAATCAGAAAACCCTCGCCGTATTTGACATTTGTAGCATTTTGAACTCAAACCTGGCTTTGGGCAATCGCCGTCGGATGTTTCCACAGAAGTCTGCCACGTCTTATTAGCTCCTTGCTTTACTACGTGACCGGGAAGTTATGAACACACCCCATGCTATCGATCACAAGTATTTGCCGCATCACGACTACTTGCAGTTATATATATATATATATATATATATATATATATATATATATATATATATATATATATATGTGTGTGTGTGTGTGTGTGTGTGTGTGTGTGTGTGTGTGTGTGTGTGTGTACACATGCATATATACAAAAAGACAGGCTTACTTTGATATTCTGATATTCAAGGTGGCGACTTTCGTGAATGGCAGCATAAAGAACACCAGTTTCGTCCTGATTTACGAGGCCTGTGTTCGTTGGACGCCTGTGATTACAGTACCGCGCACAAGGATTCGGAATACAGGCTTATAACAGTGCCACTATTTTGTATAAATCCAGCACCCCAGGGCCTCAATGTAACTCCATGCCACACGCACGTGACTAAGTGTTTGCGGGGAGGCTTTCCTGAGGCTCGTTCTGCCCCGTGAACAGGTTCAACCTGAAGGAGAAGGAGGGTGAGGCGGACCGCAAGGTGCCCTTGCAGCCGCTGGTGTTCCACGCCAAGGACGGCACCGTCTCCCGCTACAACCTCCGCAAGGTGGGGTCCACGCCTGCGTCGCCGCGATGTCGACCGTGGAGTACAGCTGAGCGGACGGTTTTTTGTGTCTGGCGGGGGGGGGGGGAAGTAACGACTAGGATTTGCTGGCTATGTAAATTCTGACGATAGAGAATATATGCAAATTGTGTAATACCAGCAACATTATCGCACCGGTGATTCCGTTCACATGCCATCGTAAACTGGGAGATGTTCCCTGTTGCGCCGGATGGACCACGGCGACCACCGGTTATGTAAGCCACAGGTGTATAAGCGAAAGAATTCAGTCTATATTTTCCAGCTCGCTCGCACATTGCAGCGGTCGGGGATTCTCGTGATCAAATCGGGGTCGTTCTGGGATTCCCATGGTCAAAGCAGCTCCGCTGACGTTTGCAACCTGATTCCACTTGGATGCACATGGCTTGGCAATGCCGTGTGAAGATTGTCAAAATAGCGCTGCAGACGTCACGCGCCCTGTCACCGGGCGGTCCACGTGACCGTCCAGCCTGTCACGGAAGCTGAAGTCCTCGGCTCGATGTGGGCCGCCGTGTGACCCTAGCCGTGGCTCACCTCCCCCCCCCCCCCCCCCTCCGCAGTTCGGAGAATTACCGTTCCATCTAGTGCGCGCCCGTCGGTTCGCCGGCCTCTACGAGCACGTCCTCTTCAACTACCAGTGGCTGCATGCCAAGATGTGCTCGTGTCCGCTGCAGGCGGTGCTCAGTGACTTCGAGGACGCGTGCAACAACGTCCACGACCGAGAGGCGTCTAGGTGAGAGTGGCACGACTGCAGCGCCGCCACCGGCCGTCGGGAGAACCGGCAGTGACGGGATCGGCGGCCAGGGGCTGTCGTACGGTTCAATGGCGGCCTGCCTGCCCCCAGAAGTTCTTTTGGTGGTTTGAAAACGGGTAACGTATACTGTTTAATCGTAGAGCTACGTAAGAAATTGGCTGCGGTGATTAACAAAATTCGAAGAGTTGACCGTTTAGCATGCGTATGGTCTTCTACCACCCGTCTCGCGTGCTACGTTATGCCTGCTACGTTATGCCCTTCGGCACCTAAATGATAATAATGTCACAGCCAGCTGTCGCGTGGCCGGATCCGTCACTGTCGGGCCCAATAAACTGCATGAATCTGACATGAAACTCAATCTGAAATGTTTGTTCGCCGATAAAGTTGTGGAACAAGTTTATCGTTGTTCGTGAATTTTCATGCATTAAGCTCGAATAAACTGGCCTTGAACAATGGTTAGGGTGTACGCTCTGGCAACGACATTTCTTCTTCAGGCTCATTTTCAATGCTGAGCATGGTGGGGTTGCCGCTTTTCACTGTGTTCGCATGTTTGGAATTCTCAGCATCGTGTCGCTCCTCAGCCATTACGGTCCGATGGCATGAAGAGGCGTAACAAAAACACCAATCTCGAAATAAATGCAGTGACTGTGCAGTGATCACCGTCCTTGATTGCATCCTGCCCCGCCGTTGAGCTTGTTTTACATGAATGATAGTCTTCGAACCACCACGCCCAATCAGCGGCTAAATGCACATCATCGATTGCTGCCGACAGCTTGCAGTTGCTACAGATGGTGGCTGCCAACCGCGCATTGCATGAGTTTTTACGAATCGGCCCCATCTAAACTGTGCAGTACCCCAAATAAACTGCCTGGCGTTAAGTGATGGGCCGCAAACCAGTAAACCAATGTACCGCCAAAACGAGAGCGCTCAAGGACACAGTTGTCGTTGTCACCGCTAAAGGAAGGGGTCCTCCATTTATCACACCACGTGTGCTTTTTCCTAGGGTGATATTGCCCTACACCGACCTCGGCTGCCTGGGTCATGCCCCATAGCCCGTGGCTCAGGGGCTGTGTCCTTGAGTTGAGCTCTTGATAAATGCGTTTGGTTTGGCATGCGGTGAGGCGTCTCTCCCGTCTCTTGTCTCACACTGTCATTGCTCGACACCGCTGTCGCCCGCAACAGAGAGGAGATCTACCGGCGCAAAAGGCGAGTTCCGTCGCTGTCACCTCGTCATTTGAACGGAGTCATGGTCTGGCAATGTTAATGGCGGGTGCTGCGATCGTGTTACCGTCGTTACTTATGGCATTTACGGTGATTTGTCACGGATTCGGAAGACTGAGTTCGAATCTTGAATGGTGCATACTTTATCATGAGCCATGTGGATGCGCTGCTGTAGCCAAACGACATGGGCAATGTGGGACGCATTCACCACCATCGAGCTGAGCGTAACGAAACTGACCTCGGCCTTGAAATGTCTCTCACTGCACCGGTATTACGAAGCCCAGATTGCCACGGGGTGTGGAGCACTGGCCAGGGCTGGTCACGTTCCGATCGCGTGCGCTGGACCTGCGCACGAGCGCACGCGCAGCAGCCGCTGACCGACCACGCGGCGCCGCCCAGGGAGATGATGCTGGTGGCGGACGCGCTGCGGCTGGGTGGCGCCATCTTGTCCGTGTACCCGGACATGCTGGCGTCGCAGCTGGTGGGGCGGCTCCTGCCCGAGCGGGCGGCCAACGCCAATGTGCGCGCGCTGCTCGAGCTCTGCGACGAGGAGGGACCGCGCGACTGTGCCCTGCTGCCCACCTACCACTGCCTGCACACGCCCGGCGGCCCACTCAAGGTGGGCTCCGCACCAGACCCGCCTACGCCTCCGTCACAGGGGCACATCCTCGGTCACGTGACCGCTTGGAGGGAGGGCTCCGGGTGCGGGACACGGGGTCGGCTTTGTGGACCAGGCGCATATGTGTGCCGTCCTGGTATCTACCGCCACGGGCGTATACGTTCGCTCAAGTCACATGCCCATGGGCTTACACGAGAGGGACAGACCCCCCCCCCCCCCCGTTGTCGCTCGGTAGGGGCTTGTCGCGCTAGGTCCCCTGCATCGCCCGCTGTTGTTGCCGCGCCACGGACCGTCCCTGTGCAGTGTGTTGATCAGCCGCTCGGCCCGCCAGCTCGCTCCTCAGCTCTCCTCCCGCTCGCTGCCGCCGCGCTCGTTTGGCATCGCGGTAGGTGGAATCCCCCACGAGCGAGTCGATGTAGGCAGTGGCGTGCGAGACGTGCCCGGGCAGGTACTGGCAGTGCTGTCGCCGCAGACGTGCGCTAGTAGTGAGGAGCAATCTCTTCAGAACAGCTTGCTGGACAATGCACCGGTGACAGACGACTGGTGGCGTGCGCTTCCAATGGCCGGCACGCGGCCTGAGGTATGACGCGAGCGGCGGCCCGCCTGCCGCCAGTACTCGCTGGAGGGCCACCAGTTCGCCGTGTTCGGGTTCCGCTTGACGGCCGACCTGCGCTACATCGTCTCCGTCAGCAACAAGTTCGTCACCTGGGACCTGAGCACGAGCGATCTGACGCGCGAGACCAACCCGCGCATCGAGGGCATCATGCAGGGTCTGCAGCTCAGCCCCGACAACAAGTACGCCTCGGCGCACAGCAGCAATAACCAGGTGCGGCCGCCGGCGCCAGCGACCCGCGCTGCGGCCCGGCACAGCTGCGGCGCTGGTGGCATCGACTGGGTGGGCACGTAGCGGGCTGCCACGGCCTGCTGCCGGCGCAGCTCTTGGTCACGCCACGGCTGGCACTTGGCCAGCGGACACTCAGCCCAGGATATCTTCAGTTCGTCATTGGAACGAGGCTGGCCTTAGATACCTTCAGCTCGGCATTGAAGCGAGGCTGACCTTAGATAGCTTCAGCTCGTCATTGGAGCAAGGCTGGCCTTAGATACCTTCAGCTCGTCATTGGAGCGAAGCTGGGTCTAGATACCTTCAGCTCGTCATTGGAGCAAGGCTGGCCTTAGATACCTTCAGCTCGTCATTGGAGCGAAGCTGGGTCCAGATACCTTCAGCTCGTCATTGGAGTGAGACTGGCCTTAGATCCCTTCAGCTCGTCATTGGAGCGATGCTGGCCTTAGATACCTTCAGCTCGTCATTGGAGCGATGCTGGCCTTAGATACCTTCAGCCCGTTATTGGAGAGAGGCTGGCCTTAGATACCTTCAGCTCGTTATTGGAACGAGGCTGGCCTTAGATACATTCAGCTCATTATTGGAGCGAGGCTGGTCTTAGATACCCTCAGCTCGTCATTGGAGTGAGACTGGCCTTAGATACCTTCAGCTCCTCATTGAAGCGCGGCTGGCGCTAGAGATCTTCAGCTCTTCGTTGAAGCGAGGCTGATCTTAGACACCTTCAGCTCATCATTCGAGCGCGGCTGGCTCTAGATACCTTAAGCTCATCATTAGAGCGAGGCGGTACTTAGATACCTTCAGCTCCTCATTAGATTTAGATTCCTCCGTTCCTCGTTCCTCGAGCCCTTACAGTTTTATAATATATGAATATATATCAACATATATATATATATATATATATATATATATATATATATATATATATATATATATATATATATATATATATATATATACACACATATATGTTGATATATGTAGGCAGCAAATAATCTTCCGTCGGTGCTGATAAAGACCTTGGCATAGGTGCATTTTATAAGCTTTTTCTGTTCTTGCTCTAGTTTTCTAATTATGGCTCTCTGCTCACCATTACGACTAAAAAGTAGCTCGCCGATGTTTGACACCTATTGATCGTACTAACGTTTCGGAATGATATATTCTATTCTCAAAGTTGTGCACACGGCATACAAGTCACGAATATATGATTACATATTACAGTTAGGTATAGCAATTAGATTTCACCAAGTTCAGTTCAACCGCCAAATTGTACAGAGTCTCAAGTAGGTGGTTGACATTTTTTAGGAACGTAAGAATTCAAGCAGCAAAACACGTGCTGAATAGTAAGATATACCACCCACGGATGGTTTCAATCTTCCCTAAATGAGGTGAAGAGCGACTGAGGGGTTAGTTTGCTTGTTCAGTTCCATCGATGATGTTTTGATCGTGACAGCCTTAGGAACATAAAGATTCTTCCTGTTTGATGATGGTGTTACGACGGCAGCATTTCCGGTGAGGTCGTCTCGGTTGATGTTCCGGCCGTGCTCTTTTCGCACATGCTCTTTTCCAGCGCCGTCAACCAAGTGCATCGTAAACCGCCTCGAAAGTGCAGTGGTGGTGACACCAACATAGCGTCATCGACCATGAGATCAGCAGCTTTATTTCTCCATATCAGACAAAAACTGTCGCCATCAAACATAAAACAATTTCAATCGAGCTGTTCTATCCGAATCAAATGTCTTATAGGTATAAGACGGACGAGCGTATCCTCAAGAAAATGATATCTGGGAGCGTCATGCCAGTCAACCAGGGCGACAGGATAACGCTCACCATCTACTACGAAAACAGAACGACCACTAAACTCATCATGAAAAATAACCTCACAGCACACTCTGGCCCTCTGAAACGAACCAACGTCGTTAACAGATTGCATTGTGACATAGGAGATTGCAGGCTTCTAAAGCAATCAAACTGCGTTGGTGTCACTACCACTACACTTCCAAGATGGTTGACGATGCATTTGGTTGACGGCGCTGGAAAAGAGCACGTGCAAAAAAAAAACACGGCCGGAACATCAACCGAGACGACCTCACCAGAAACCCTACCATCATAACATCATTAAACAGGAGGAAGCTTTATGTTTCTAAGACTGTCACGATCAAAACATCGCCACCGGAACTAAAACAAACAATCCGGTCCCTCAGCCACCTTTCACCCCATTTAGGAACGATCGAAATCATCCATAGATGGTACATCTTACTATTCAGTACATATTTTGCCGCTTGAATTCTTGTGCCCTTAAAAAATGTCAGCCACCTAATTTAGAATCTATACAATTTGGCAACTATATTTAACTGAAATTGATGAAGCCTTATTCTTATACCTAACTGCAAGATGTAATCATATATTCGTCACTTGTATGCTGTATGTTCAATCTTGAACATGAAATATGTCATTCCGAACCGTCAGTACAATCAATGAATGCCAAACATCGGCGGACTACTTTTTAGTCTTAATGGTGGGCAGAGAGCCATTGCGCAGCAGAGAACCATCCAGAAAATTGGAGCAAGAACATAAAAAACTTATGAATGCACCTACGCCAAGGTCTTTAACAACACTTGCATATATATATATATATATATATATATATATATATATATATATATTGGGTATAAGGATAGTAATGTTTTCCTTCGTTGCCGGCGCGCAATTATGTGAACAAAAGAAAGATGCAAGCTCCACCTTACACCTTCAGCTCGTCATTGGGGCGAGGCTGGCTTTAGATACCTTCCGCTGATCATTGGAACTCGGCTGGCCGATAGAGCGGAGCGCTGTCGGGAACTCCCGTCGGACGTGGTTTGTGGCGAGGTAATGTAATACGCGCGTGACTGCGCAGGCCGCTGTGTGGGACCCCCCCCCCCCCCCCCCCCCCCCAAGTGCGACATCCACGCTTGGCTCAATGGCGTGTAATCAGCTCACATCGGACGCCGGATGGGGTCCGTCGTCGGCTTTGGTCGCACACGTCAGATCCAATCTACTGACTTGTTGTGAGGTTGATACCTTTCTGACTAGGAGTATTGTATGCCATTCAGTTTGGGGCCTTTCCCTCTCTTGTACTTTGAGAAAAAGGTGGATCAAAGTTGAAGAGAATATGTTTTTTGCGTATTTCAGAGATAGGCTTAGCCACTTTCCATTATCAAACCTCTAACTTGTTCGCAAAACGACACCTCCTTTAAGAGCTTGATATTGCAGTTACCGTCTGGCCATGAACTGCCGCGCGTCAGCAGCGCCTAGTTGTTCCTGGTGCGCGTCCTCCCCCCCCCCCCCCCCACCCCCCGGCTGCTCTCTAGAGCTGTTTCCGCTGTACGCCGTTGTGTCCATTGACACCGCCCACCTGGACTTTTGTGGCCCCCTGTGAGCATTGGCATGGTCCACATGTGGCATGCTTGCAACTATCGGCCCTATTCACCTGGCCTCTCCTCACACCCTGTGAATGCTGACCGCATCCACCTGACTTGTTCTCACCCCCTGTGACTACTGGCCGTTCACCTGACCAACTCGCGCGGTTGCCGACCGTCTTCATCTGACTACCTCAAGCAACCATTGACTGTGCCCACCTGATCATCCCCTGTGGCTGCTGGCCTTCTCTCCCTGACTTCTTATCACTCCGGGTGGCTGCAGATCCGGTCCGATTCGGTCCACCTTTCGCGATTATCCACCGTATCCAACCGACCGCTGTCTGCGACTACTGACCCAGTCCATCTAACCTTATTTTGACCCTTGACTCTGCCCACCTGACTACCTCCCATCACTATCGGTCGTGTCTACCCGATCACTTCCTGGAACTATTGACTGTCCATCTGGCCGCCCCTGCTACTATTGATCCTGTTCGCAGACGGTAGCTATCAACCTGATGACCAGCGAGTACGTGGTGGTGGAGAACCCGCACCCGGAGTATGACATCGTGGGCACCCAGCTCTCCAACAGCCGACTGGTGATCTACAGCCAGGCGGGCAGCGTGCTGTTCGACCTGCGAGGCCAGGAGCTCGAACGTTGGGACAACACCACCGGACACCAGGTGCTCGGTACGTCTGGGACAACATCACCGGACGCCAGATGTTCAGTACGTCTAGGACAACACCACCGGACACCAGGTGCTCGGTACGTGTGGGACAACATCACGGGACACCAGGTGCTCAGTACGTGTGGGACAACATCACGGGACACCAGGTGCTCGGTACGTATGGGACGATGCCACTGAGCGCCAGGTGCTCGGTACGTCTAGGACAACACCACCGGACGCCAGGTGCTCGGTACGTGTGGGACAACATCACCGGACACCAGGTGCTCGGTAAGTGTGGGACAACATCACCGGACACCAGGTGCGCGGTACGTATGGGACAACACCACGAAAGACCAGGTGTTCGGTACGTTTGGGACAACACTACTGGACACCAGGTGCTCGGTACGTGTGGACAACATCACCGGACACCAGGTGCTCGGTACGTGTGGGACAACATCACCGGACACCAAGTGCTCGGTACGTGTGGGACAACATCACCCGACACCAGGTGCGCGGTACGTATGGGACAACACCACGAAAGACCAGGTGTTCGGTACGTTTGGGACAACACTACTGGACACCAGGTGCTCGGTACGTGTGGGACAACATCACCGGACACCAGGTGCTCGGTACGTGTGGGACAACATCACCGGACACCAGGTGCTCGGTACGTGTGGGACAACATCACCGGACATCAGGTGCGCGGTACGTATGGGACAACACCACGACAGACCAGGTGTTCGGTACGTTTGGGACAACACTACTGGACACCAGGTGCTCGGTACGTGTGGGACAACATCACCGGACACCAGGTGCGCGGTACGTATGGGACAACACCACGAAAGGCCAGGTGCTCGGTACGTTTGGGACAACACTACTGGACACCAGGTGCTCGGTACGTGTGGGATAACATCACCGGATACCAGGTGCTCGGAACGTCTGGGACAACATCACCGGACACCAGGTGCGCGGTACGTATGGGATAACACCACGAAAGACCAGGTGTTTGGTACGTTTGGGACAACACTACTGGACACCAGGTGCTCGGTACGTGTGGGATAACATTACCGGACACCAGGTGCTCGGAACGTCTGGGACAACATCACCGGACACCAGGTGCGCGGTGCGTATAGGACAACACCACGAAAGACCAGGTGTTCGGTACGTTTGGGACAACACTACTGGACACCAGGTGCTCGGTACGTGTGGGATAACATCACCGGACACCAGGTGCTCGGAACGTCTAGGACAACATCACCGGACACCAGGTGCTCGGAACGTCTGGGATAACATCACCGGACACCAGGTGCTCGGAACGTCTGGGACAACATCACCGGACACCAGGTGCTCGGAACGTCTGGGACAACATCACCGGACACCAGGTGCTCGGTACGTCCGGACGCCGATTTACGGGCGGCGGCTGGTGCAGCGCTGTGAGGGAGGAGGTGCGCAGGGCAGCTGTCGGGGGTCGCCGAATAGCCGCTGCCGCTCGCTTGGTCTTATTATTGAGTGCCATCTACGTGACCTGTGGTCGAAATTGATGGGAAGTGGTTGAACTGGTGGAGGGAGGGGGAAAGCGGCAAGCAAGGCCTTACTTCAGATCCATTGAGCTCGGTACGATGCTTGAAACTGGCAATCTTGAAGCGGTACTTTCACCAAACTTAACGAGTAACTTCAAAGTTAGGACTTATGGACTGCACGAACCAGATGCACGCAGTTGATAAACAGGCACTCAAGTTCAGGCATTAGAGGCAGCTGACTAAGAGAGAGTTGGTCTAGTAGTAGAAGTTTACGTAGTTCTGCGTAGTGATGAAAGCCGTCGGTTGATGCTTCGAAGAGTGAAGGAGCGCTGGTTCAGTTGTGGCATCCGGGGCGTGGCCGTCGGGCCCTGGGGCGTTGTGTGATCCTGACCAGTGACAGTGCCGGTCGTGGCTGCTTCGCTAATACCAACCAGCGTGCCGGTGACGCTTCCGTCCCTTCCCTGGGCTGGTAAAGTGTAGCATTATGATGGTTGGTATGCTGTAGCATCATGCGTCTCCCTGCGCGTATCAGGACATCCCACCGTATAACCGAGTGTGCTGCAAGGTGGATCTGACTAGATTAAGTATTGACATTGTTTTGTGAACCGCGTGTGTGTGCTTGAGTTGTGAGTCAACACGGACGCCTCCAGTCAGCAGTGTGAATCCGTCAAAAGCCCGCTCTGCTGGTGGTGCGCTGGCGGGTCGACGGCCCCGGTCCGCGGCTTACGTCGGCACCCGGCCCGCCTTTGTCCGACAGCGATGGACTTTGTGTCCGAGAGTGAACACTCGACCATCTACCGAACGAGCGACGATCCGAACAGGATGCGTCTGGCGTCCGTTCTGGAAGGCCGGGTACTGGAGCCTCTGGAATTCTTCAGGTCAGCGTCCGAGACACGTCGCCATTGTTGGTGATCGCTGACTGATCGGAATGGCATGGCGTAATTGTGAAGCTGTTGTCATTCACTCTCGCACTGGAAACACCCTGCAGTCAGCCGCTCTCGGAACTTTCAGTTTTATTGCGTGCGCCACTTTCTCAGAATGGCAGCGATATCACCGATACAAATTTAATGAAATGGTGGCCAGGGAGCTCTAAATTGGCGGCGGAAAGTAATATGTTCTCCGTGATTCCAACTGCCCTTTACACAGGTAACATATTGGACCGATGGGAGCGGAAACCTGAATGACACCTCATCTTATCTTGTTTCCGCTCTAATTCGTGATCGCTGCTCGTTGCTGGGTTGTTGCGAGATGCCAGCCTCCCGCCTGCCGGCGCTGGCCCACGTGTTGACCCGACAGAGCAGGGAATCGCACCTCCGCGCCGCCTGTTCGTCTCCATGCGCTAACGACCGTCCCCCGCCCGGCGAGTCTGCTCGAGCAGGGGCAGAGTTTTGCATCATAAGTTGAGGTTATCCCCGACCGACTAGTCCACTGCACGCGCGCAATCTGACCTGGTCGGCCGGCCGCGCCGCCAGCGCCCTGGTGACGGAGATGCCCGGCCGGGGCCGCGTGTTTACGTGCCAGGGCGACGACGACCTGGGCGTGGCGGTACTGAGCCGCGGCCGCCAGCGCTACTCCCAGCTGGAGTTGCTGGAGAACAGGCAGCCCCTGCTGCAGCTGCAGCTGGAGGACAACGGCGCCTACCTGCTCGGCACCTTCATGCAGGGGTTCCAGGTGCGCGCCCGTGGCTGATGCAGCCACTGTCACGGGCGAACTGGACAGAGATGCCCCTCGCGGAGACATTTAGCCGATGAAATATGGCGCAGCCAATGAAAATGAGCCCTTGTGCTGTCTCAAAGGCAGTTCAAACACTTCAGGTGTACAACGACTATGTGTACAATGGGGAACTAATGAATCCTGAAAATGGTTGCTGAGAGAATATTGCCGGGATCAGGATTGTATCGTAGTACATTTGAAATTGTGCGTTAGATCATAAGTCAGCATAGCGACTGTAAAAAAAAAACTGTACTTCACATAACGTGATGCAGAGAGGTACAAAGGCCACCTTCCCTGTTCATACATGCAGTCTTGCAATGTACATATGATATGCCCGGTGGCCAGTACACCGAGTAAAGCCTGCGAGTGGGGACCAAGTCTTCGGCAAAAACCTTTGTCGCACCACTTACAACACGGCTCCTTTCGCTTGTACGGCATAACCTTGATTACCCAAGTGGGGCGCGAACGTTTGCGGCTTGAGAGGTCCTCAGCCTCTGCTGATCTCTCGGCCTCGCCAGATCTGGGACCTGAGGACGACCGTGACGGACAGCAAGAGGCGGCCGTGCACCAGCCTCCTGCTGCCGCACGGAATCCGCAACGTCAGCTCGCGACCGATGCGGTCCAACTCGTGTGTGCTCAGCCTGGAGAAGGACTACGCCATTGCCGGCGTCAGGTCAGTCACTGCGGGTCACGCCCGAGCTCCCCAGGTCACGGGAGAGGGGCTCCCCGAGTCACGGCGGGGCTCCCCGGGTCACGGCGGGGATCCCCGGGTCACGGCGGGGATCCCCGGGTCACGGGAGAGGGGCTCCCCGAGTCACGGCGGGGCTCCCCGGGTCACGGCGGGGCTCCCCGGGTCACGGCGGGGATCCCCGGGTCACGGGAGAGGGGCTCCCCGGGTCACGGCGGGGATCCCCGGGTCACGGCGGGGCTCCCCGGGTCACGGCGGGGATCCCCGGGTCACGGGAGAGGGGCTCCCCGGGTCACGGCGGGGCTCCCCGGGTCACGGCGGGGCTCCCCGGGTCACGGCGGGGATCCCCGGGTCACGGCGGGGATCCCCGGGTCACGGCGGGGCTCCCCGGGTTACAGCTGATCTCTACAGGTCATGGGAGGGGATCCCCGAGTCACGGCAGGGCTCCCCGGGTCACAGGAGAGGGGCTCCCCGAGTCACGGCGGGGCTCCCCGGGTCACGGTTGGTCTCTACGGGTCATAGGAGGAGATCCCTGGGTCACGGCGGGGCTCCGCGCTCAACACCGGTCCGGTTACATGGGATGACGAGCCGGGGCTGCGGTTGTGGACGGTTGCGTTGGCTCAGATCCGGGCGTGCTCGCGCCGTGTCCGGGTCTGACAGGCGCAGTACCGGTGACGGGGTGTACGATTACGCAAGCGATATAGGTAACTGTCGGGGTTATTTTATTCACGTGTGATCGCATTTCTCTTGTGCGCGGTGCTGGCTGTCGCTCTTATTGCGATTTAGTTCTCCGGCGAATAGGGGGCCGGTGTTCATGTGGCAGGGGAGTTCCTGAGTATGCAGAACCCGGATCAAACACTGAGTGCAGTTAGATGAGAGAATATTTGACATTTCCCTGTCCCATTGTCGGGTATTCGTTTCAGGAAGAGTCTGTACGTGTGGAGTTTGCAGACCTGTAAGCTGATGAAGGTGTTGGACGCCCACTTCGGCCGCATCATCCACACGACGTCACTCACCGTCGGCACGTGGAACTCGGTCAGCGCAGTTCCCCTTCCCTCGCCCCCCCCCCCCCCCCCATCAGGGCATGCTTACTCTCGGGTAGATGACTACCTTATCACGGATGGGAAGAGGGCTGGTGTATTCTCAACTGCGAGAAACCCTTGCAGATAAACGTTGTGGTGGTGACGTGTGGCTCCGCAATTTCTGACCATGCGTCTGTCTCGGTGAGACCGAGTGTCCAAGTTCACCCTCAAAAGCCGACATCTGTGCCACAAATGGCCCCAATGCAACTGAAGCACAGCTGTACTGGAGCATCCACTGAGGCTGATCCACCGGCTGAAACACAGCTGTTTTCTAAATGTCCAGAAATTTGAATGGCTGCCGTGACGTAGTCAGAGACTGGGCACCACTCCACGCTCCGCTTATTGTATCCCATTGCCCATCTCATCACCCTGCAGGAGTGCACATGCAGGCTCGTCGTTTGACACAGTCATTTTGCTGAACCACACTGCCGACCTTGTTTAAAAGCTTCTGTCCGTACTTGGGTGTCTGTGTGTTGCCTGCAGGTCATCACTTCATCGCTGGACCGGACGGTCAAGGTGTGGAACATCAACAACATCTTCGAGCAGGTGTACCACATCGACCGGCACGAGATGCAGGTGGACTCCATCAGCCTCTCCCAGGTGAAGTGAACCCGTCCAGGTGGTCGATCGCGCCCCCACGCGATCACCCTGGATCGAGCCGACCGGCTTCGGCCTCTCGATGCCGTCCTTGCGAGATCTTTCACTCAGTGACTCATCAGCCACAGCGAGACTTGGATAAATAGAAAACGACCAGTAAAACACGAGAAACGTTTGGCAGGATGGAGTAACAACATCACAATTCGGAGGCTTCATGCGCGTTGGTGACCGGGATATCCCGTGAGGAATACAGCTCTTTAATAGCGACCCATTGTGATGCGCACCCTTAGGCGACATTCTTAGTGTCCAACAAACAGCCATTCTAGGCTGTTCTGCTAATCCTAAACGCTACGAAGCTTAAATTCGGCTCAGCACTGCGTCTACACATCGTCACGGCTGACTTTCAATATTATCAAAACTTTCAAAAACTTCAATCCAGACATGTCGTGGATGATTCGGATCGGGTCAGCCGGTGCCGTGACTCTGACGCCGGCGTCGGTGCCGTGACTCTGACTCCGGCTCCAGTGCCGTGACTGACCCCGGCGCCGGTGCCGTGACTCTGACCCGGCGCCGGTGCCGTGACTCTGACCCCGGCGCCGGTGCCGTGGCTCTGACCCCGGCGCCGGTGCCGTGACTCTGACCCCGGCGTCGGTGCCGTGACTCTGACCCGGCGCCGGTGCCGTGATTCTGATCCCGGCACCGGTGCCGTGACTCTGACCCGGTGCCGGTGCCGTGACTCTGACCCGGCGCCGGTGCCGTGACTCTGACCCCGGCGCCGGTGCCGTGACTCTGACCCGGACGCCGGGCTGAGCGGGGCGCGCGTGTGACGGGCCGGTGCTGTGACGTCAGAGGCGCGACATTGCCGTGACGGTGGCGCGCAGCTGCGTGGGCATCTGGCACCTGAAGCTGGGCAAGCTGCTCAACCGGCTGGCGGACTCGCCGCTCGGCGCCATCGTCACCCACGCCGAGGTCACCACCGACGGCAGGTCAGAGTCACGTGTCAGCTGGAGCCCGGGCTGACTTCTCACGCTGTTTTGACGAGCGCGGAGTCACCACCGACAACAGATCCGATGAACGTGGGGTCACCTGTCAGAATGGCCAGGGGTCACCTATCCGGCTGTTGTGACTCGGAGGTCACCACTGACAACAGATCCGCTGAACATGGGGTCACCTGTCAAAATGGCCAGGGGTCACCTATCCGGCTGTTGTGACTCGGAGGTCACCACCGACGTCAGGGTAGGTTCACAAGGTTACATGCTGACCTGACCTGTTGCTTGTAATGACCCAAGGCTGTGGTGACGCTAATGGAAGACGCCATGGGCACAGGACAGTTTAATACACCACCGCACTCTTTGAAATATTGGTTCTACTCTCCCCAACCAACGCTAACCCACAACATTGTTGGAACGAATGGTTTTAGGCCTTGGCTTGGTTCACGTTCCCATGGTTACGCTGCCCAGCACTAAAGGCATGCCTGTTTATGCTCTTGTGCTTTGCCTGAATGTGTTTATTTTGTTTGATCGATGACGCGTTATGCTGTCTTCATATTGGCAGCAGCCATAGACTGTGGCGTGTAACTCCAGGCCGCTCAGACCACTCCTTCCTATGTGTCAGACACATACGCGGGTTGCGGTGCCGCCTGAACGGCACCCCGGCCAGGCGCCACGCACGCGCCGGCCCGGTGGCCCCGCCCCTTTTCTTGGCTCACCTCTTCACCGAGCGTCGGCAAACTCCTGTAACCTGCCCTCCGATCTACACCTCCGGCTCCGCCTTGCCGCTGCGACAAGACACGCCAGCGTTGCCAACTGTTACTCATGCTCACCATGCATCTGTAACGAATGCGACCAAAGGGTACCAAATGTGATGACGCCATTTTCATCAGCTTACGCTGCCCACTGGTGTCCCCATGTCGTCCTGCACACACAGCTACATCGTCAACACCGAGTCGGGAAACATCTTGATCTGGAACGTGACGACCGGCGAGGTGCTCTTCCGCACCGAGGAGAAGAACGTGAAGCAGCTGACCCTGTTCGACAAGGACACCAAGTTTCTGTCCGTCTGCAAGACGGGCTCCATCGGAGACAGCCGATGCGTGGTGAGTATGGCGGCATTTGGTAATGTGAAGGGTATGCGGCCACCCAGCGCTGGTCACGCTGGTGTTCACAGCATACGGCCACCCAGCGCTGGTCACGCCGGTGTTCACAGTATGCGGCCACCCAGCGCTGGTCACGCTGGTGTTCACAGTATGCGGCCACCCAGCGCTGGTCACGCTGGTGTTCACAGTATGCGGCCACCCAGCGCTGGTCACGCTGGTGTTCACAGTATGCGGCCACCCAGCGCTGGTCACGCTGGTGTTCACAGTATGCGGCCACCCAGCGCTGGTCACGCTGGTGTTCACAGTATGCGGCCACCCAGCGCTGGTCACGCTGGTGTTCACAGTATGCGGCCACCCAGCGCTGGTCACGCTGGTGTTCACAGTATGCGGCCACCCAGCGCTGGTCACGCTGGTGTTAACAGTATGCGGTCACTCAGCGCTGGTCCCGCACCGCCTCATCTCGCAGGTTGGCGGTATTCTAAAGCTCATTTGGTTGAATGCCAAGGATGTAAATTAAATACAGGCTACCAGACTCATGGCTCCCTATTGCACCACGCCAAGCATGTTGTTGCATTGGTAATGCGTTGTCGTTTGACCCTGAACACTACGCCTGACCTGCCCGGTCAATTTACCAAGCCTGATGCCCAGATGCCGAGTTGACTAGATTCCGGTTCGATGCTGACTGGCCGATGTTGAGCAGGGGAGGGGCAACAAACAGTGAATCTGGAGCCGGCATGGATGGTATGAAAAATATAAACATCCATGGTGCTCAAGTGACTAAATATTGCCCCACTGCAGCCTGGTTATTGACTTACGAGCACCTAAAATATAGTTAATTAGTTTGTTATTGAGTTTTAAAGGCGCGTCTCTCGCATTGGTTATTCGCGCCCATCTAAATGACAAATGTTAGTGGAAGTAATGGGAGCAGTGATTGCGCCCGTCCTGCACATCACTGACCTACATCTGCAAAGGAAAGCGACGGATCTTTCTAAGTACACTTGTGCGTCATTAGGTATCACCGGGTCGTACCGATCCCTGACCACGCGGGGTTCCCCCCGGGCGCCCACCCGTTGTCAATGTACATCCTGCAGTAATGGGTGAAGGAAGGATGGGAAGGTTACTGCGTGGTTGTCCGTTTGTGTACCGATAGCGCCCGTCACACGTCCGCCGGCATGTGCACGTGGATGGGGAGGTCACTGCCTGGCTGTCCGTTTGTGTATCGGGAGCGCCCGTCACACGTCCGCCGGCATGTGCACGTGGATGGGGAGGTCACTGCCTGGCTGTCCGTTTGTGTATCGGGAGCGCCCGTCACACGTCCGCCGGCACATGCACGTGGATGTGGAGGTTACTGCGTGATTGTCCGTTTGTGTATCGGGAGCGCCCGTGACACGTCCGCCGGCATGTGCACGTGGATGTGGAGGTTGCTGCGTGATTGTCCGTTTGTGTATCGGGAGCGCCCGTCACACGTCCGCCGGCACATGCACGTGGATGTGGAGGTTACTGCGTGATTGTCCATTTATGTATCGGGAGCGCCCGTCACACTTCCGCCGGCATGTGCACGTGGATGTGGAGGTTGCTGCGTGATTGTCCGTTTGTGTACCGAGAGCGCCCGTCACACGTCCGCCGGCATGTGCACGTGGATGTGGAGGTTGCTGCGTGATTGTCCGTTTGTGTACTGAGAGCGCCCGTCACACGTCCGCCGGCATGTGCACGTGGATGTGGAGGTTGCTGCGTGATTGTCCGTTTGTGTACCGAGAGCGCCCGTCACACGTCGGCCGGCACGTGCACCAAGTCTAGCGTTCCCCGCCCCGTCCACTGACCAGGTGACGGCCAGGACCATCCCGTCCGGCGAGCAGCTGTACCAGATCGAGTACCCGATCCGGCTCCTGCGCAGCGTCGTGGTCACCTCCGATAATGTCCACCTGGTGTTGCCTGGCAACGAGGCGCTCAAGGACACGCTGTTCGTGCACAACGCCAAGACCGGCGCGCTCATCAACAAGATGGTTCTGAAGTACTCCAACTACAAGGACTTCCACCAGATCGTAAGGGCTGGTCAGCCAGCAGTGATTGATCTTTGGCCGGGAGATAGCACCAGGATATGCATCTAGTTCGGTGCATCTAATGGGACAGCGCATGGTTATGCTCAATTGATTTTATCGTCCGCGTGATGATGTCATGGACGGAAGCGAAATAATGCGTGCACCCCGACACGGAGAATTCCAAACAGGACCCGACAAATATGTCCGTGGCCCTCGTTTTACCGCGCCACCTCTGAGGAAGGAAGCGTGGTAAAAACCACTTGCAAAAACCATGATCTCAAAAGGCGCATTGTCAGGAAGCCAAGCTAAACACCCCCAGTGCATGACCATTTCATTGACCTCCGGTCTGTCGCGGCAGCGGCCGCGCCAGCAGTTACCGTTACTTCTGCGTGTCTTCGCGTGATGTTTCACCAGCCCTCCGCACCGCCCGCCAGGTGGTGATGCCCAACAAGCCGTCGCAGGTGGCGCTGATCGACTCGGACAAGGGTAACCTGCTGGACGTGCGCA
Organism: Pollicipes pollicipes; assembly: GCF_011947565.3. Taxonomy (NCBI): domain Eukaryota; kingdom Metazoa; phylum Arthropoda; class Thecostraca; order Pollicipedomorpha; family Pollicipedidae; genus Pollicipes; species Pollicipes pollicipes. Next base: position 620,628 of record NW_023596818.1, on the reverse strand, counting down.
CGCGCCGCTTCCTGCGCTCGGTGCCGCGCTGGAACGGCTCGGTCACGCGCGACGGCCGTCACGGCCTGTTCGCGCCGGCCCGCGGCGGTCTGGAGGTCAGTTGGGCTGACCACCTGGTGACCGAAAGGTCTGTGGTGCTGATAGTCACGTGGTCGAGAGGTCTGCGGTGCTGGCAGCCCGCGGTGCTGACGGTCACGTGGTCGAGAGGTCTGCGGTGCTGATAGTCATGTGGCCGAGAGGTCTGCGGTGCTGGCAGTCACGTGGTCGAGAGGTCTGCGGTACTGACGGTCACGTGGTCGAGAGGTCTGCGGTGCTGACGGCCACGTGGCCGAGAAGTCTGCGGTGCTGACAGTCCGGTGGCCGAGAGGTCTGCGGTGCGGACAGTCACGTGGTCGAGAGGTCCGCGGTGCTGACGGTCTGTCCGCCGGCGCCGGCCTGAGCTTCAGTGGTGCTAATAGCACGTCCGGCTGGGACGAGGAGCTGACGGCTCGCGTGGCGCGTTAAGCTGCCTACGATGGTGGTCTCCGTTGTGGGATGACACCTAAGGACAGCGCTGGCGGAGACCTGGCGCCGAGCCCGACAGCCCCGGGCCATTTTCCCGCACGCGGTGCAATGGGACTGTCCTTGTTGCGCGAGCAAGTTCATTCGAATATTTTTTTGGTTTTGCTTAGAGAATGAGGTAATCATGTCACTGCAGGATGGATCAACGAAAAAAGAGTAGTACATTTGCTCTGATGGCACAAGTTTTGCCGTGGCTTCGAGGATTTGAAAGCTCTAAAGGCTAAGTACATGTCAACAACCTGCGTGTTCTAGATGTTGTTGTCTAAGTCATTCAAGGCTATGCCTGTACGATAAATGTACGACAAAACTCTCCCATTGGATTGCAACGTGATATGGGGCGTAGGCTCACGTCGCATTCTTGTTTGAATCTTCAAAAGTGTTCACAATGCCATGTGTGTACGACAGAAGCTGGCCTATTTGTGTGGCCGTTACGGTAGATTACGACGCTCCAGCCCAACATGTTTAGGTCAGAGGGGTCACAAGTATATGTCAAGGTCTTAAGGTCACAATAACATTGACCTGTCGTCGCCTCCTGATCCGTTGCTGGCGCGTAGCGAAAGACGACAGCGAATGTTAATGACAGCATCACCAACCAAAACCACATCATTGTTACTTGACCCACTTTGGCCAACTTGGACTTTTATATAAGCCATGCTAGGGGTATGTTTAAAGCTACTGAACCTTATCCAGAAAGTGTCCTGTCACTTCGCCCTTTTCCTGACAGTAATTGTAGAACAACTGAAAGTGAAGGCACGTTGGGTGGGATTCAAGTCAAAGTTTTAGGCACGGTTAGGTCATTCCCTGACCCAACTTGACCTTAAGTGATCTTCGGTAATCATAAAATGCTTTGGTACGTGATATTGGGGCACTGGAAGAGTTTTGCCGGTTAGTTCGGGCTTTTTTATGCTTGACTTGTGGTGAGTTGGACATTGAATGGCAGATCGTTGCTGCCACTTGTCAGACATTTTTGTTCAAAATGCTGTGGCGTTCTTGTGGACCAATTTGATCTCAATTAAAAATTTCCACAAAACGGATCTAAGTTTGCCATCGAATGAAGTTTGCAGACCTCAGGGGCGATGGCGATGTTCAGTTTGCAATCTGGCCCCTCAGATCAGTGGCGTGGCCAGGACTTTGCCAGACTGAGACCAAATCGAATCATGAAGGCCCTTTCAGTCAAGGGTCACAGGAGCCCCCTTTTTTCGTCGCTTTCGTCCCTATGCTGCATTCGGAGGACCCTTTTCCGGCTCGAAACCCTGGCTGGATTTATCAAGGGCCGTTATATGTTCAAACGTTTCACAGGTATTTTAGGCTACCAAAAAGTACTGGGGGTCTTCGGCTCCAGGGTGACCCACGCCATATAGCACTGGGTGGGGGGGGGGGGGGGAGCGTAGCCCCAAAGCCTCCCCTGAGCAATGCCACTACCTCAAACCCCTACATAGTTTTCGCACCCACGCTTGAAGCTGAGTTGAAAAAGGAAACGTCAGCTCCGGTACAAAGCGAATCCTCATCCAGCAGCCCGACACCCACACCGACCTGCTGAAAGGCTCAGCAGATACGTCGGAAGACCCGGAGGTGAATTACACCGACCTGAAAATGATTCATTTTTCCCTCGCGAATTCGTGCTGCATTGGACGTGGCTTGTTGTATGTTGATAGGTGATCGAACTCCGCCACGGCACCAGCGTGCGGACGCTGATTCCGCGCGTGGCTCAGGGCGTCTTCAGCGTCATCACTAGGTTCACCAAGACGGACCGCTACGTCCTCTACTACCACAGCGGCAGCAAGACGCTCCGGGTGTTCAGGTCAGGCTCGGCCGGTTCCCAGCGTGACCCCAGACGGCGTGGCTGCCACAGACAGCTGCTGTGGAGCATTAGCGGGTCTGGTTCATGTCAGTAAAAACGACTCGCTCTTGCGCTGTGTGCGTGGTGGCTATGAATGGTTCACATGCAGCCACTACGTCTTGTTTGAGTGCATTTTATTGGTGGGACGTAGACTTCCCGAGCACTTTTGTCCTGGGCACACGAATCCCGTTGTATTACGTACAGAGTTGACTTGTAGCGTAGCCATACAAATTTGAGAAATGGCAATACGCTGTTGATCCAACGGTTTTCTAAAGTGGCTTGCGTTTTGAAGAAGTGTCACGTCTTTTAGCGACACGCTTATTGAGCGCTCTCGCCAACATCCGCGGGGTAACAGCTGACGCAATTACTGCATGACGAATGAATAACAATATGTCACTTACATGGCGACTCGGGTTTACGGCATACGGCTGCGTTTCGGAACCGGTGACTGTCATGCTGCTTAGCCCGTACCGCTGAACGCACTACCATACGAATAAATGCTCCATGACAACTACAAGCCACTCGTCCCACCCGCCGCCTTCTTCAGAATGAACGACGGCAAGATGGTGGCCAACTACCGCGTGCCGGCCGAGCTCACGGCCATCAACAGCTCCGACGACGGCAAGAGCATCGTGCTGGGCACGGTGGACGGCTGCCTGACCTGCCTGACCGTGGCCGACCCCAAGGTGGCCGAGATGGCCGGCTACGTAACTCGCCTGCCGTCCAGGTGAGTGGCCGGCGATAATAACGGTGTGCTCCGGCGCCCACGTGATTGTGCGATGATTAGGCGGGATCGCGCGGCCGCCATCTTGTGTGGCTCATGAGGGGCGGGGGGGGGGGGGGTTGACCGCGGCTCCAGCGCTACAGGTGTTATAGGTGTCGGTCAGCAGCGTACTGCGTCTTCACCTCTGTTTGTATCACATTTCAGCCGTATGTCGACCTGTGAGCAGCCTGTTGCCTCCTAAGTCATTATGTGTGTATATCCTAAATTGCTTACTTTTACGATGCGCGGAATTCTAGCTCATGATTCGTGAACGTTTGCACTCATTACGATGCATTATTATTAGATATTGGCAACGTCTTATGATATCCATTCTTTTGTATACGGTCGGACGAACCATTTTCCTTGGAGTTGAGCGTTAACGAAATAGCTTGTCTCATTTGCGATCAATAATGGTGTGTTTTTACTAAAAATGCGTATCATTCCAATTACTACTTACCTTTGCAGAGGCTGCGTCGCCCGCTGGCGAAAGCTGCCGCCGGTTGTTTGACCGTGAGCGTTTGGCCTTACAGGAGCGAAGAGTCGTGGACGGCTGCGGAGGAGGCAGCGAAGCAAGTCATCCACTTCGCCGACCCGGTAACAGCAGATGAAGACTGAGCTGTTCAACAGCACGGCCTGCTTGTGTATGACGTCATGGGTGACGGTCTCACTTCAACCAATCGACAGCGCTTTGTATGAAGTTGTGTATCGTAAGCATTTTACCGTTTTTTCTGCCGATACTGTTTCGAAAATGGATGCATTCCCTAGAAAGGCGGCCTAGGGTGTGCGTATGTCATAAATAGCATATTAGCCGGCACGAAGCTTCATTCAAAATCATCACGTACTTCGGATCTCCTCAATGCTTTAGTGGGTTATTGTGCAGCTTTGGCTTCATGCTGGGAGGATGCAAGGCAAACGTCGAAAGTATTTTATTCCCTATTGTGGGAAGATACACTTGATATCTTATCAATCTCGCACAGAAGTGAAGATCGACAAGATAGATTGATTGGCTCTGATATTTTACGGCGTGGGAGCAAATGGTTGTGACGGTCTAATAAGCACGTTTGGTACATCATGCTGAAGAGAGCGCGCAAGTTCTTGGCGCTTTTGGAGAACGCAGTTTTTCCCGTCTCTCGCCTAAAGTGGTTTTGGCATGCGAGTGGATACAGCGTTGCGTGGTTGTTTTAAAATATTTTTCCCAAAGGGACATGCGTGTGTTATGCGAATGGCAGGGCAATGAGTGAAGAAAGCGGCAGTGTTTCAAGCCGCGCATTATCATGGAATTCAGACCCCGCAGGCACCGAGTGGCACGATTGACGTAAATTAAACATATTGAAGTATGTGACAATTTACACCCCAAACATGTACATCCAAGTATTACACCATAGTTCATTACGCGCACAACATAATTATTTTGGCAATAGTGATTTTTTTACAACGCTGATTACACGTTTTCCCAGGCATAATCAAGCAAAAAGTGTCTGTTCATAGAGCATCTGGTCACACAATCTTCAACTAAAAAATGAGAAACCAGAAATGGCATGAGAGCTACAGTTGTATGTTTCCGTTAACGCAACCTCGCTATTGCTGCGCGGCAGCGGTAGGGCGTTTCCGCGATGCAATTTTCATCAGATTCGTTACCTCTGTCTTTTTGTGGATGCGCTAAGTGCGAACTCACATTCCACGTTCATATTATGTTGTCTCGGGAAACACAGGATGGAATGATCGAACAAGTCTGTCTTCATGAGGCTATTTTCCGAGACAGTCCAAGTTTTGCCACGTTCGCAATTGCTAAAAAAAAAACTGTCCCTCTTGCCATTTGACCACTACGTTTATATGGCCATAGTGCCACCACTCACAAATCAGCCGCGCTTCGCGCCTAACAAACTCTTGGAACTCGAAGGTGCTGGACAATCGGGTGTGAATATTTCATACCACAAGGGGGCCGCTAAAGGAAGTATCCAGGACCGAGGTCGCTGTTGCAGTTTCTGCCTGAGACCAAAGGCCGGAGAAGACGTCCCTCGGTGACCAAGATCCTGGAAACGTTATTCCGACACAGGTGCGGTGGGCTTTTTACCAACTGTTGTTTTGTGACGGAGCATGTAGAGCAGGTTCAAGCCCATCTTTTTATCATGCTTGGTTTATGACATCAGACATGAGGAGAAAATTAAAGGGGTTATTCGGTTTAGCCTCACTCAAACACCGCCATGCAAAACCATTATCGTTTTCAACATCGATGATCTTGGAAAATGTATCATTCTTCCACAAACGCAATGTTTTACTAAACGCTGCTCTGATTTGTTGCAAAGCTTCCTCATAAACAACTGCGACCCGAAGCAGTCTTGAAATTTCTGGTGGCTTATACGTTTTTGGATGCGGATTGGTAAATTATTTCGGCCCTCGGTCGCAAGCGTCTCTGCAGATCAGGGAGCAGTAAGACAAAATGTTCCGCCACACGCGCGAACTACTGCTAAGTGGATATCCCAGCATTTAGTAGAATGTGAGAAGCTGTGTACAAGATGCTGTCATGTTAAGTGATTCTCAGCGCGATAGCTTGATAAAACTTGGCGACTGTGTTGGTGCATTTTGTCTTCAATTGTTTGTTCACAGAAGAATATATTCAGTACTTGAAATGATTACTGTTTCACTGATTGATTAAATTGATTTGAAATTGATGAAAAATTGATTGAAATGATCACTTTCACTGATTGATTCATGGGCGCTACTATTTGTTGTGGCAGCCACATTCATCAATAAGACGGTATGAAAGCGACACACATAATTCAAACTACCCGGAGCTAGAGTGCTGCCTGACATACCAGGCAAGCATGAGTCACAACAAACGGAGAAAGACAGTCCCTTTGTGGGGCTTAACTATGAACACACAATTATCCGCGTGAACCAAAGAGAAACGTAACGACCGCACGCACTTTCCGCTCCCGAATTACGTTTGTAACATCCAGGACAGATAAAGGGAGCACTTGGCCAATACCTGCTAGTTTATCTATGTTGGGGTGCGCCGGGAGAGCACGTGGACACTGCCCACAGGGGGGGGGGGGGGGGGGCGGCTCCGAACGGTAGATGAAAGCACACTGCTCTTTGGTGCTGTCTAAACACAAAACATGGCCGGTCAAGGGTGCGCCATGTTGGTCGTGACACAATATCTAAAAAGCAGTATTCTCCAGCAACTGTTCAAGACAAGGATGAGAAGGGAGCAGGAAGGCAGAGGTACATGGTGGTATTTCTCCGAGGCTTTTGTCACCTTTCTTGAAAATCCGAACAACCTTCGCCCGCCTCCACCGCTTTGGACAGGATCCCGGCTGCAGGGACAAAACATATGTAGCTTGACCAGTGGCACACTGAGTCTGGCGGTACATTTACTAAATGCACGAGCACTAATGTCGTCAAAGCATGCATTGGAACCAAATCTTCTGGGGATGTATCTCAGGGCCACATGCCTTATTCGCATCAAATAACACAGCAATAAGCTGCACCTCGCCTTGATCAACACCTGCACGGTTAACGGCAGAACCACGACGCTGGGGTGGATCATGGTTGCACGCTGACCGAGCTTGTTACGGAAACGGTGCTGCGGAAAACGGCGTGCGCGATCGAAATCAATAGTTTCTAATATATACGGCCAATGTGATCGGAAGTGACAGACAGCAGTGTGCCAAACCAAACAGGTTGAGCATTTTTAGAGACGTGAGCTTAAAAAAACATCTAAACCCGCTTCATTGGCTTTGAATGGTGGTGACGTCTGGTCAGAAGGGCCCCAAATGTATACCACCGACATATTTCTGCTTGTGGAACGGCACTGAATGGAACCTGGCCTGTTCAAAGACGTCAACTATAGTTAGGACTGTATTTTCTCGACGACAGTCAATGTTTGGCAACATCACGAATGGGCATCACGGTTTTCCACGCATGTACTAACATTACCTCCGAAAAGTGAAGATGTGCCGCGTATGCAAGGCCATAACATAGTCATAACATGTAGTCACAACATATCATAGCATATAGTCATAACATAATATAGTTATAACGAAGTCGTGTACAGTGGTGAAGTACCTATATCCATTATCGAGTTAGTGCGATAGCGAAATGAAACACGCCGGCGCTGAGCTAAGAGATAGGTTGCAATGACATGGCATTGCAGTCTCTGTGTTTGGTAACATGTAAAACGGGGACTGGGATCCGACCGTCGTCGTCGCTCCCGGTACTGCCGGGCCGGGGTCGCGCCAGACGCGCAGCGCATGCCGCATCAGTGCTGGGCCGTGCGTAAAAAAGTGCGTGGATTATGCGTCGTCCAGTTGATTTCATACCGCCAGCGGCCGAACGGCACCACACTGGGGTTTGGCCACCCACGCGATGCGAATCGTAACGGCGCCGCAACAGACGTCGGTTTTCGCCACGCCGGAGTCGGGCGCGCGTACAACCCAGCCGCGCGCGCGTGGAGACCGGAAGGCACAGTGGAAAAAATAAACGAAAACACTGACTGCTGAAAGTGGGACCACGGGAATGTATGTTGCGAACGCCGGTGTGGGCCACGTACGCCAGCCCGACACTCGCCACAGACCATGCCCGGTGCGAGCCGCGTGGCGGCCACCGGACATTGCTGGCTAAAAGTAGTGGACCCCTACCAACTTAATCTGCCTATTTTTAATACGAACACAGCTTTTTATGACAAAAAGTGGAAGGTGGCAAGCTCCCTTCAACGCGCCGACGTAAGTAACAAGTATACTACAACGCATCGTTTCCGTGACCAATCATGTAACACTGCGGTAAGGCCCTAAGCGAAACGAAATAAGAGCAGCATTTCAGAAATGGAGGCTTGCTGAGAGAAAAATGACAATTTTTTAATCAAAGGTATTTGTCCGCGTTTCATCCAACAAGAAAGGCAAAATTAGTGTGGAGACCGAATATGTTGCTGGTGAAAGGCAGTCACTGGTCCTGAAGCTTCTTACCCTTTCTGAGCACTTTCAGCTCATCGCTTTTGGCCCTTGAGAATAACTACTTTGATAATTCTTTTGACTGATCCTGACACTTAGAACGCAGGCTTTTTCAAAGATTAACCAAATCAAATGATTTTATCTTGCCCCGATTTTAAGTGTAAGTGATTAAGTCTCGGCATAATGCCTGCCGCGGAATGACTGGCAGTGTTTTAAATGTTAAGGTCCGGGCAGCAGTTTTGGGCAACTTTGGCATGCGGCTAGATTACACCCGAGGCGGCGTTGGTGGTGTAATGGAGATGGGGGATGAGTAGGCGTTGAGAATCGTGTGCCCCTCTTGAAATAACTATTGCTTTTGTGGTGATGTGAGCATCTTTCAGGAAATGCTTATAAGCATGTGCCTTTGGTCGATCTTCCGAGAATAACTCATCAGACGGAGAATGGAGTCCCGACTTTCGGTAAGGCAAAACTTTGGGCTATGTGCTCGCTCTGGTTGGCTATGTGGGTTCATATAACTACAGTTGTGTTGAACAGGCAATGGAAATTCGTGTCAAAATTTGATCGAAACGTCGTATATGCTTTGGAATGCACTGGAAAGCCGAGTTGAGCAATCATGAGTGGAAATGGCCTCCCACGTGTGGTACCGTTGCGCGCCGTTTTCGTCTCTGGCACCTGCCAGAATAAACGTTTTTCGCATTTAGCATGATGTGTGCAAAAGATTGAAATCGCATGGCATTACCTGTGTCTTCAATAGAATGATAATGACTTAGTTCTGCATTTTGACCCCTTGTTATGCTGGATAGATGTTGGGATAACTTGTTTTGGTGGGAATGGCTTTACACTTAGTCCAGTAGACCTTGTTTTGCATGTGCACCATGCATCTTTTGTCCTGAAAAGTGGTTTTCTACCTAGCCAGTTAGGTTTGTTTTGGGATTTTCAGGATGGTGTGATTCTTAAATGTTGGAAATGGTAACTACACTCCAGTCTTCAACCTGTAACAATCATGCAAACAAGACCTTTAGGGCAGATATTGTGCTAAAATGTGTATATATAGATATGTACTGATAATATCACAAGTTATGTTATAAAGTCATACAGTTCAATAAATAGTGTGCATGTCACTGCTGCCACTGAAAAGCCAAATTGTGAATTGATGCTTTCTGAATCAGAAGTGTGGAGAACACATCTATTTTTCTGATGTTAAACTAAGAAAATGAAGTTGAGTTATTACACTAGTCTATAAAATCACCTCTTTATTGTGTAGGACATGTCAGCAGGCTGTTCTTTCTATATTGTAATACTTGAATGTGGTGGAAGGTAGTTGGCCTTTTCAACCTTAATTTGTTTTTGAGTATGAAAAATTATTGTTTGTTTTTACTACAATCAAGTGTAAAGCACATATAGTTCATCAATACACCTGCATGCAGTTTTGTGAAAGAACTGACAAGCTTTGAGGATTGGTGCAGGCTTAAGCTCAGAGTTATATAACAATCACTGATTGTTTAACATTGGTAAGTAGGTACCTATTTTCTTTCTGAGGGTATCAAAATAGCAGGCTTGAAGGGGCCTTCAGTAATTTAAATGGTCTAAGCAGCACTCATTGTAAAGTGGCAATGTTATTTGACCATGAAAATGGCTTATGAAGCAATAAGGCTGTGTCACATGTGGTAGATAGTGTTTCAGTGAAACTCCCAATGGAAGTTAATGCTGTTTCCCCTCACAAGAGCATAATTTAACATGGTGTTTCCATTATTTTAGGTCAGTTGCCCTATGGAGGGCTCAACTTTATCATTATCTCTACGGAACAACAAAACTCAATAAGACATTAACATTTTTGCCTATTATTATGGACAGGGTAATGTATACACAGGTCCTAGGTGTAGCTTCAAGTTTAAAAAAAGCAGAAAATTCAAATTGTATCATAGAGTCAAACCCGTTATTGTGCCTATGTCTGAATGATCCGTGCCATTAAAACACTGCCTCTGTTTTTGGCAATCACATACATTCTGGGCTCAGTGTTAGGTGTATGGAAGTGCATGTGGTGACATCAGCATCCAGTCAGCACCTACTTATTGGAACAGCCCAGAAGGTTCTTTGAGACTCAGACATTTTTGCATTACACTGCAATCCATCAAAGACCCTTGTCTTCCCATTAGGCCCATTATATTCATTCCTGCTGCCCCCCCCCCCCCCTCCCACACCCCCCAATTTAGGAATATCTGACATAGTGCATGCCACCCAGTAGGTGTTATGTTTTGTTACTGTTTCCTAATTTGCTCTAATTAGTTACATATTTTTTAATGAGCTGGATTTCATGCTTCTTGTATAATTGATGCCTCCCACACAAATGTCTGCTCTTACTGGCTCTCACTGGTAAAAACCAGTTCATCGCTCCTTTTGGAAAGGCTCATCATTGTAACTGAAGCAATGAAATGTTGTCACATTGTGTGGAGTGCATTTAGTTGGACTGGCCATATATATACTTGACTTTCAGTCCCATTTGATGTAGGTGTTGTAGATATGACTGATATGCAGTAACAGTGCATGTAATATGACAAAACATTAAGGCGTAGCAAGCTTTGTGCCATACAAAAGGTTTTACTTTGCCCCCACCCCAACCCCCCCCCCTGCCCCACCCCACCCCCCACCCCCCCACCCCACCCCACCCCCACCCCACCCCCCACCCCCCACCCGCACCCCTAGGGATTTGTTATGGGCAGGGCTGAACTGTTGTAATATAGATGTCTGGAAATAGCAAGAAAGATGATGCACAAAATAGTTCTAAATGAATTATTTAGATTTTTCAATGCTGGCTGTACCATCAGAGGCATGTTGCAGCTTCCCTTTTGCACAATTCTTCGTGGACATCTTTCAGTCATGTAATTTCTGCACATATGTTGGCCTTACTCATGCCATTTGCTACCATGGTCTGTAGCTGGAAAGCACCTGCAACAAACATCTGTTCAGTGGTGATCATGAGCTTAAGTTTTCTGAAATGTGTGGATACTGTGGCATTTGTTTTCACTCATGATGTAAGATTAACTGGCAGAGCTCAGCAGACACCTGTGGCTGACTTCAGGTCCTTGGCATCACAGCCAATCAGTGTCACCCAAGCAAGCAAAAGCCCTCTCATGTTAAGATGTTGACTTAAACATATGATTTTCCAAGCATCCTGTGTACACTTATAAAACATGTGTGCCCAGGCACCATTGAAACTTGACTCACAATCACTGCTGCTATCTGGTAGAGTTGAACTGCCCTTGTGGATGTACCCTTAAGCTAGACAGTGCAGCACACAGCTTGGATATGATGGAGGTGAAGGATGAGCTCAGTGGTGCAAGCTGTTGCTCCAAATGTGAAGCCATTGCCCATTCCTATTCATTTTCACTGGTGTTTTACAATGGCACAGGACAGGTTGAACCAAACTACACACATGCTCACCATGTTGGCACATTCATGTGTGCATGCATTCAATGTCAGTTTTGCTCAGCCCAGCCTCTGTGACCCTCTATGATGCAGTCTTGTCTACCCCCACCACCCTTCCCACCCAGCAGTCATCTGTGGGACCAGGAGATCCTGCCTCCATCAAGCTAGATCATCTGTGGCATTGAGACTGTGCCCTGTCTGTCCAGCCAGGTCCTTTGTGGTGTTATGTAATCCTGAACCCCACCCCACCCCATCCCACCCCAGGCCAGGCTGTCTGTGTCATCTTGTGATCCTTCCCCCCCCCCTTCCCCATCCCACCCCAGGCCAGGCTGTCTGTGTCATCTTGTGATCCTCCCCCCCCCCCCCCCCCCACCTCCAAGAGAGTCTTCAGCACTAGGTTCCAGTGTCCTCTGGCTGCATAGACCCCCTGTGACATCATGACTCCTGTTCCCCTCCCACAACCAGGTCCTTTTTTGGCACATGATGTCCATCCCCCCCCCCCCCCCCCACTTAACCACACTGGTCTGGCCCTGCCCTGAGCAGTATCTCATGACCCTACTCTCCTTCCCATTTGCCCAGGCTCTCTTAGGTGACCCTGCTGGTCAGGCCTGATCCTCCGGCGTCACGGGGCCCTTGTTCTGCCTGTCTGGCCCCTGGGGCCACGTGACCTTTTGTCTCACGTGACCTCTGGCGTCTCGTGACGGCCGTCCGGTCTGTGCGGCGACAGAAGCTGCAGTTCCTGAACCTGACTGGTGCGTCACCGGAGGAGCTGGAGCTGCTGCGCCGGGTACAGGACCCCGCACACAGCCGGGTGGAGCTGCCCAATGACCCGCCTCCCCACCAGGTCAGTGAGCTAGAGTCGGCGGCGCCCCGTCATGCCGTGGCACTGTACGACCGGAATGCTTGTGAGTTCTCATTTTGATGCAGCAGGCCAGCAGGCTGCTGGACAAATCAACAGAGATGTGTTTCAGTAGGTGCTGAATGTAATTGTTTCAGTATAGTGATGTTGTATCGCAGTGCTTCCATATAAACAATTATAAACAACTTGTTTGTTTATAATTGTTTATTTATGACGATTATCTACAATTATAAACAGTTTCGCGAAGAAGTTGACTACCCCACGGAATGCACGGTTTTTACTACCAAGAAGTTCAACCGTAGATTGTGCGTGATGTTAAATGCACTTGTTGCGTCATCATCAATGCGTCATCAGCTATAATGACTGGTGCAGCCAATTCTTGCTAATGTCTAACATTTTTGTCTTGCTCTCATGTTGACTCGTGCAGGGTTGGATATCTGACCTTACTGTCCGTGTCGTCGGGCAGATAGCATGATATCAGCGCACGGCGCTGTTCGTCTTGTCGGGTGCATCTGCTAACTGGGCGCGCGCGCGTTCTGGCCGTGCGTCTGCTGACCGAGCGTGCGCGCGTTCTGGCCGTGCGTCTGCTGACTGGGCGTGCGCGCGTTCTGGCCGTGCGTCTGCTGACCGAGCGTGCGCGCGTTCTGGCCGTGCGTCTGCTGACCGAGCGTGCGCGCGTTCTGGTCGTGCGTCTGCTGACTGAACGTGAGCGCGTTCTGCTCGTGCGTCTGCTCGTGCGTCTGCTGATGGAGCACGCGCGTTCTGGCCGTGCGCCGCAGGTGTATGAGACGTGTCGGCTGCCGCCGGACGGTACCGAGTTCGCCGCCGAGGAGGCGGCCCCGGCGCCAGCCAGCGCCGACTCGGCCTCGCCCCAGCCACACCCCTCTAACCGTACGTCGCCGTCGCCGGGCGCCGGGGCCACCCTTGGCCGCGTGCCGCCGCTCGGTAAGCGGGCAGCAGGTCCGACTGATGTGGCGTGGCAGCTGGTGCCTGACGCAGTGGTTGTTGACGGAGCCGTTCTAGGCTCCCGTGCACCTTCCTGTTGGCTTTCCGCAGAAGGAGATCCGACTGCTCGCGACGGGCGGAGAATGTAGCGAGAACTGGAGTTGGCGTAAGCATTGGAATAGACGCCTTTCCATGGCGAGATATCAGAATTAGGACTCCCTTAATTAATTTTATTGGAAGTTGATGCGTTTTCATCACACTTATCACACCACATTCTCCGCCCGCGCCGCCTACCTTCGTAACATCTTCAGTACCAGAACCATGTACGTTTGTGGAGACTGGTGTGATATTCGCTCTGTGTGAGTTAATCATCGAATGTACTGTGTAAGTTATCACTGAATCTCCCTTGTATTGGCTATCTGCAGTCCACGTAATTCCAGGGGCGCTGTTCACCAATTATTTGCACGTGGTCTGACCCACGGGTCATTGGGCTTAGCCGCTGCACAAGGCGGCTGGTCCATCGGGAGCGCGCCTGTGTCGTCACTAACCGGGTGCTCCGTCTGCGACACGCGCTTCCGTGCTGTTCCACCCGCTCGTGCGACGGCGGCCAGACCTGGCGCACGCGCCCCCGCCCCCGCCCCCGCCCCCGCCCCCGCCCCCGCCCCCGGCCCCAGCCCCCGCCTCCGTCCCGCCCCCGCCCCCGCCCGGGAGCGGTGCCAGCCGGGGAGCATGCTGACGCGCCGCCCTCTCCGCCGCCAGAGGGACTGCCGGGCGAGCTGGCGCCGCTGCCGCTGGCCGCCATGCCGCACGTGACCGCCCAGCACCCGGCCATCTCGCATATGGTGGCCGGCGGCGCGGCGCCGCTCTACCAGCAGCAGGCCGGCTACCCGTTCCCCAACATGTTCGTCAACAGCATGCCGCCCGGCGTGAACATGATGTACCCGATGCCGGGCGGCTACCCGCTGCAGCCGCCGGCCGGCTACGGGCCCGAGCCGGTGAGCGGCGGCGACCAGGAGCGGCGGCGCTCCGGCAAGAAGGCGGACAAGATGGCCGCCATCGCCGGCCACTACTCGCCCTACCACATCACCACGAGTGCCGCTACGGGACATCCGCTCGTCATGCCGTTCCCGAACGGTCCGTATGGCCAGGTGGTGCCGCTGCCCTACCACCCGTACCCCTACGCGTACCCCAGCCCGGAGATGATGATGGCCGCCATGCAGCCACCGCCACCGCAGTCGCCGCAGCAGCCGCTGCCGCCGCCACCGCAGCATTCCCAGCAATCGCCGCAGCAGCGGCAGCATTCGCATCAGCCGCAGCCGCCGCAGCTGCCGTCGCCCCCGCAGCATCCGCCGTCGCAGCAGCCGCCGTCGCAGCAGCAGCAGCAGCAGCAGATGCTGGACGTGTCTGTGCCGCCGCCGGCCGTGGCGGCGTCGCCCGAGGAGCCGCGCGCGCCGCTCTGCGAGCCTTACGGCCGCGCTGACGACGCGGAGCGCGCGCTGCCGGCCGACGCACCGGCCGCGCCCGCCCGACTGCGTTTTGGCTTCGACCTGGACGACAAGCTGGGCGCGTGCGAGAGCGGAGCCGTGCAGCTGGAGCCGGACGCGGCGGTGAGGCCGGCGGCGGCGCGGGCGCTGGACCTGGAGCTGGAGCGGGAGGTCACGGAGGAGCTGGGGCTCGACCAGCACGGCGCCGACAATGGCGACGAGCGCGCCGGTGACGGCCGCTCGTCGTCGGCCGAGCCGTGCGACGCACCCACCTCGTACGTGGCCACGGTGACTGTGAGCCAGCGGCACGTGCCTGCTGGCGAGCGCTGCTTGCCGCCGGCCGGCTCGCCGGTGGCCGAGCCGGACTGCGGCGCCGCCTCCCCGGCCAGCGCCTCCGCCGCCGAGCCGGCCTCCTCCGTCACGAGCGACGAGGCGCCGGCCGAGCCGGCCGCGCCCGTCAACGGCGAGGCGGCGCCGGAGCCCACGCGCGAGCCGGAGCCGCCGCCGCCGCCGCCGCCGGGGCCGCGCTCCTGGGCCAGCCTGTTCCAGACGAAGGCGGGCGACGCACCCGTGCCGCCACCGGCCGCCGCGCCGCCAAAACCGGCGCCGGCGCCGCCGACCAGCGCCGCTGATACCGGCCTGCTGTCCATTGGAGGTGCGTTGGACTCTGACACGCGAGACTGTCAGTTTCCTGTGGAATCTTGCCTTGTGTTTGGCCTTGCAGCTGTCATACCAGTCACCTTAGCATGGGTGCCCACCCTCGAGGTGGACGCGTGTTAAGCATTTTCAGGTGGGCTGGTTCGTGATGGTCCATTCTCTATTTGATAACTGGACCACGCTGTGCGGGGTGCCGGTAGTGTAGTGACGAACGTGTCTGCGTTAACCATTGCGCCTCTGTGCGACCAGAGGAAGGGGGTTCGATCCCCCGCGGGGCCTGTCCTTAATGCCAGGGTGAGAGGCGGGCGACGCCATAAAAGGACTCGGCAACTGAGTGTGTCGTAAAGCCCCGATCACGCAGACGACCGCGCTGTGCATCATGGCTGCCGCTGCCGGCGCTGGCTGATGGCCGCCTCCTCTCGCCGCCAGCGGTCCTGTCTCGCTTCGAGCTGAGCTACAAGAACGTCTACCTGCAGCCGCGCGGCCTCACCAACAAGTCCAACTGGTGCTACATCAACGCCACGCTGCAGGCGCTGGCCAGCTGCACGCCGTTCTACCACCTGATGAAGTCGCTGCCCTCCAACATCGGCCTGCAGGCGGACAACAGCCGCACGCCCATCATCGACGCTGTGTGAGTCGCGTGGGGGAGCGGGGCCGGGGGGGGGGGGGGGGGTCGGACGCACTGGCTTCCGCAGCATCAAATGTAACGATGGCGGTGGCTGGCAATGTTCTGGCAATGCCAGAATTCAGTAACAGGCCAGCCTCACTGTTGTGCTATTGTGCATGTGGACGGTAGCCCACCAGCGAGCATGTTGCCGTACTTTGTGAGGGCGCAGAATCAAGCCCCTTCGTCGCAGAAGTAGCATCATTGTAGGAACCAGCTTAACATCGAGTTTTTTGTTCTTATCAGTAATTTATTATACTCTGCTATCCCAGATGGCAGGGTGGTCAAATATTCCACTTTCGCCATTTCCAAACTGGCTTGGTATAAGACATGTGGAGGTTGCAAAAATTTTGATACGGGCCTCGCACACATAGTGGGTCTAGTTTGCTGAAGATAATTGCATACAATAATGTTGATGGTGGCTTGGAAGCTCCATTTGGGCAGATGTGTTTCAGAGCAGGAGAACCTGCCTGTAGTTATGGCATCTGGTAGGCTCTTCTGTTGTTAACCCTATATGGAGAGCACTGCCCCTGAGGGCCACCAGAAGTCTCTGCAGAAAAATCGCGTTACTTTTTACCCCTCTGCATTACTGAAGCCCTCCGAGACTAAACCAGAAGTTACAAGCAGAAAGGCGTGCTCATTATATTTCAAATTTGCTTTCCCTGCTACAGCAAGATTATGAGCGAGGTCCCACTGCTGTGCTGCGAGGATGGCACGTGTGAGCAAGGGCCCACTGCTGTGCTGCGAGGATGGCACGTGTGATCGAGGTTCCGCAGCTGTGCTGCGAGGATGGCACGTGTGAGCAAGGGCCCACTGCTGTGCCGCGAGGATGGCACGTGTGAGCGAGGTCCCGCAGCTGTGCTGCGAGGATGGCACGTGTGAGCGAGGTCCCACTTCTGTGCTGCGAGGATGGCATGTGTGATCGAGGTCCCGCATCTGTGCCGCGAGGATGGCACGTGTGGGCGAGGTTCCGCAGCTGTGCTGCGAGGATGGCACGTGTGAGCGAGGTCCCACTGCTGTGCTGCGAGGATGGCACGTGTGAGCGAGGTTCCGCAGCTGTGCTGCGAGGATGGCACGTGTGAGCGAGGTTCCGCAGCTGTGCTGCGAGGATGGCACGTGTGAGCGAGGTCCCACTGCTGTGCTGCGGGGATGGCACGTGTGAGCGAGGTTCCGCAGCTGTGCTGCGAGGATGGCACGTGTGAGCAAGGTCCCACCGCTGTGCTGCGAGGATGGTACGTGTGAGCAAGGTCCCACTGCTGTGCTGCGAGAATGGCACGTGTGAGCGAGGTCCCGCATCTGTGCTGCGAGGATGGCACGCGTGAGCGCGTCCACGCTCAGTAGCCAGGAGGATTGAAACAAAATTCCAGCTGGGCCGAGCGTGTAAGTGAGCTCTCTGCCGGCAGGGTGGAGTTCATGAACGAGTTCTCGTCGCTGCCGGAGCTGCAACGCGTGAAGCGGCGCGAGCGCGAGCGCGGCCACCTGCGTGACATGGCCGTTGGGCCGCCATTCGAGCCCTCCTACGTGTACGCCATGCTGTCGCGTGTCAGCTCCGACGCCTTCCGCGTGGCCGGCCGCCAGGAGGACGCCGAGGAGTTCCTCACCTGCCTGCTCAGCGGTCTGCAGGACGAGATGACCGAGGTCCTCAAGGTGAGCCGCCGCCGCCGTGACCGCGACCGCTCCTCGGACCGGGCCGCCGCAGGTGTCGATGCGACGCGTCTCTGAGACGCGACGCGCTGCAGTCGCCGTAGAGGGTGGGGCGCGCGCGTTAGACTGGCGCAGTCAGCTGACTGTCGGGACTGGTGACGGCGTCCGCTCCCGCCGAACATCCACCCGCTTTTGCGGAATATCCACCCGCTTTTGCGGAGCATCCACCCGCTTTTGCGGAGCATACACCCGATCTCGCCGAACATCCACGTGCCCTTGCTGAGCATCCACCTGCTCTCACCGAACATCCTCCCGCTCTCGCCGAACGTCCACCCGCTCTCGTCGAACGTCCGCCCGCTCTCACCGAACATCCACCCACTCTCGCCGAACGTCCACCCGCTCTCGACGAACATCCACCCGCTGCCGAACATCCACCCGCTCTCACCGAACATCTACCTGCCCTTGCTGAACGTCTACCTGCTCTCGCCGAACATCCAGCCACTCTCGCCGAACGCCCACCCGCTCATGTCGAACATCTGCCCGCTCTCACCGAACATCCACCTGCCCTCGCTGAATATCCACCCACTCGCTGAACGTCCACCCGCTCTCGTCGAACATCCACCCGCTCTCGTCGAACATCCACCCGCTCTCACCGAACATCCACATGCCCTTGCTGAGCATCCACCTGCTCTCACCGAACATCCACGCACTCTCTCTGAACGTCCATCCGCTCTCGTCGAACATCCACCCGCTCTCGCCGAACATCTACTTGCCATTGCTGAACATCCACCCGCTCTCACCGAACACCCACCCACTCTCGCCGAACGTCCATCCGCTCTCGTCGAACATCCACCCGCTCTCACAGAACATCCAGCCGCTCTCGTGGAACATCCACCCGCTCTCGTCGAACATCCGCCCGCTCTCACCGAACATCCACCTACCCTTGCTGAACATCCACCTGCTCTTACCGAACATCCACCCACTCGCCGAATGTCCACCCACTCTCGTCGAACATCCACCCGCTCTTGTCGAACGTCCACCTGCTCTTGTCGAACGTCCACCCGCTCTCGCCGAACATGACCTGCGCTCATCGAACATCCACCTGCCCTTCCACGAAAATCCACGTACTGTCACCGAACATCCACCTGCTCTTGCTAAACATCCACTTGTTCTCACCCAACATCCACTGCTCTTACTGAGCATCCACCTGCTCCAATCGAACATCCACCCGCTCGCGCTGAGCATCCATTGTATGACAAAGTTATCAGCTATGTTTATCAATTGGTCTTGCAATATCGGTGCTACCGTATCGAACCACCATGCAAATAGAATGAGATCGAAGAGGTGGTGCTAGCTAGTTGGTGTGAGAATAGGGAGCATCTTCCAGTGGGATGTCTTGTGTCGCCTGAAACAGCCTACCGTAGGCGTGCTGTACGTGTTGTTGGTGTTCCTCGCCTGTGGCTGCCAGGCCGGTCACGGGCTGACCCGTCTGACCCCGACGTGCCGATCCCGTGTATTCTCGCTTTACCCGGCGTGTCGAGCCCGTGTCCCACCGGCTGACCCTGGCGTGTCGAGCCCGTGTCCCACCGGCTGACCCCGGCGTGTCGAGCCCGTGTCCCACCACGTGACCCCGCCTGCCCCGGCGCGTCGAGCCCGTGTCCTACCATCTAACCCCCGCCTGCCCCCGGCGCGTCGAGCCCGTGTCCCACCACCTAACCCCACCTGCCCCCGGCGGCATCGAGCCCGTGTCCCACCACCTAACCCCGCCTGCCCCCCGGTGCGTCAAGCCCGTGGCCCACCGGCTGACCCGGGCGTGTCGAGCCCGCGCCCCACCGGCTGACCCCGACGTGTCGAGCCCCTGTCCTACCACCTAACCCCGCCTGTCCCCGGCGCGTCGAGCCCGTGGCCCACCGACTGACCCCGGCGTGCCGAGTCCGTGTCTCACCGGCTGACCACGGCGTGTTGAGCCCGTGTTCCACCGGCTGACCACGGCGTGCCGATCCCGTGTATCCTCGCCTTAACCCGGCGTGTTCAGCCCATGTCTCACCGGCTGACCCCGACGTGTCGAGCCCCTGTCCTACCACCTAACCCCGCCTGTCCCCGGCGCGTCGAGCCCGTGGCCCACCGGCTGACCCCGGCGTGCCGAGTCCGTGTCTCACCGGCTGACCACGGCGTGTTGAGCCCGTGTTCCACCGGCTGACCACGGCGTGCCGATCCCGTGTATCCTCGCCTTACCCGGCGTGTTCAGGCCCATGTCTCACCGGCTGACCCCGACGTGTCGAGCCCGTGTCTCGGGAGGGTTGCCGGTGGGCGTGTGCGTGACCGGGCCGGCCGTCTCGTCAGGTGTACAAGAAGAGCCAGGAGGAGGTTGAGCCGGCCGTCAACGGCTCCACCAACGCGACGCTGACCACCAGCCGGACCAGGACGACGGCGACAGCGACGACTGGCAGGTGCGGCCGCGCGCTGGTGTGGGGTCGCGCCGTGACCGGCCGCCACGGGGGGGGGGGGGGGGGCGAGCGGGTGAGCTTGGCGACGCCTGTGCTGAGGTCGTGTATGGATGGTGGACGGCGGATTTTATCATCATTGGTTTTGGCTACGTGTTGGCGGCTTTTGCGTGACGCTTGCGTGAATGGGAGCGTTCCACATGTTTATGGGGTTTTGAACTGAAATAGCCATCATGGAGACCTTTCGATGCTGTCCACAATCCCGTCCTTAACGCCTAAGGCTCTTTAGTTTTGGATTACACGCGAACAATGCTAAAAGGTATGTCGCGGAGAGTATTTTTCAAACTCGCCTTGGCATTCATGACGCCATAATAACGCCATTCAAATTCTGTTATTCCATAAGCCATGCGGCGATTAAAAGCTCAGAGAAATGCAGCTGTCGAGGCATTCATATCTGGCGTTCGTGAGCACAATTTCCAGCTATGGCGGCCGTCAATTGGCTCTCAATCACTGTTGTGCAAGGCACAAGGATGTACTCAACCATGATGCACCGAGGAGCGGATTTACTAAACAGGAATTGTGCTGTCTGGAGCAGTCGTTTCCACTTCAAAAGTATACCATTAGTTTATAAATAAGCTTGTTTCATCATACCGTTGCTTGCTTTAATATCTTCAGATGTGAGACGTTCCTTTAACGCGCCTGTGTGCGCGAAACCCCGTCATGCAGAGGGTTTCGGGTGTGCTGGATAATTCTGACCCGTTGGGTCTGAATTATTGAGCACACACCATAGTCCTGGCGCTATTTCTGTTCCTGAGAGAGTGCTGACCCCAGCCGGCATGTGGCGGTCTGAGGCCTGACCGGACTGGACCTGACCTGACCTGACCTGACCTGACGCCGCGCTCCGTCCGCGCAGACGATCATCGGCAAGAACCGCGGCCAGGTGACGCGCTCCGCGGAGCTGCAGACCACGCCCGTCAGCAGCGTCTTCTCCGGCCAGCTGCGCTCGTCGCTGCACCGTCATGGCACCAAGGCCACCGCCACCGTCCCCAGTCCTTCTTCAGCCTGCAGCTGGACATACAGGTCAGGGGCGGGGCGAGACTTGCGGCCCGCCCGGGCGGCCCGTCCGTGCCGGGCGCGCCGGCAGTCACCGCCGGCTTGCGCTGTGGTCGGTCCCCGGCTGCTGGTCCGGCTCCCGCTGTCGTTTATTCGGAGATGGGCGTAAGGCGGTCCTCGCAATCGGCGTGTCTTATAACTCCAATCATCATCGTGCATTGGGGAAATGTTCGAGCGGGGATGCTTGCAACGACATTGAAACTGCGTGCTAAAATAAACAAAAACCAAAAAACAGCTGTCCCATAATCATATTTTAGTTCCAGACAGATGGTGAAAACTGCGTGCTATAGCGAACATAAACAGCTGTCCCATATCATATTTAAGTTGCAGACAGATGGCCCCGATGGATTTGTGATTGTATACGAATGTGTTCTGCTTAGATAGGTCTGCTCCCCCCCCCCCCCCCGCCCCTCGTCAGTGTGCGAAGGTGCCCAGTGTAGAGTTGGCGTGTCTCCTGACCCGCGTGTTCGCCCCAGTCGCCGCAGGTGTCCAGCGTGGAGCAGGCGCTGGAGGCGCTGGTCGGCCGGGACCAGGTGGTGGGCCTGACGTGCCCTCAATCGGGCCAGCCGGTGGACGCGTGGCAGCAGGCGGCGCTCGAGGGTCACGCCGCCCATTCTCATCCTCCACCTGAAGCGCTTCCTCTACGACCCGGCCAACGACGGCGTGCAGAAGCTGCTGAAGCGCGTCACCTTCCCCGTCGACCTGGAGCTGAAGAAGGGTGAGGCGACGCTGCCAAGCGGGGCGGACTGGCATCAGCTTCCGGACTGAGCGGTCTGTGGCAAAACGCGGTTGTTGCCAGACAGGTGGCGCTGTGGATAGTATAGTGTAACGTGGTATATATAGCGTCGGATAGTATAAGTATTTATGATTTTTGTGGTGTAGCCGTAACATCACCTCACGGGCCCACGTGGCGTCCCGCCGCGGAGCAAGCACTGCCGCCGCTTCTGCCACAAACGCGCTGGCGATCACGATACCGGGGCTGTACATGTCGATGCGCGCGCCGTCTTGACGAAATCTCCGAACCAACGATCTGAATAATTCAGTATGTTTTCACTGGCGGTCCAGACGCGTGGACTCGTGGGAGGGATCCTGCGGTCCGAGTGATGTTTCTCGCGTTGGTGAGCGGGGGTGGCAGCAGGGCGCACGGCCGCTCGCTCCTGACGCCCGCTGTGATCGGCAGAGCTGCTGTCCAACGTGCGCGGCAAGATGGCGCCCGGTCCCAAGCGCTACCGCCTGTTCGCCGTCATCTACCACAGCGGCAAGGAGTCGACCAAGGGCCACTACATCACCGACGCCTATCACCCGGCCTACCAGCAGTGGGTGCGCTACGACGAAGCTTGGTGTCGGCGGTGGCCGAGGCGGCCGTGCTGCGGCCGGAGCCGCCGCTCGTGCCCTACATCCTCTTCTACCGCGGCTGGACACAGTCGCCGCCCACAACGGCAAGTGAGCCGCCCCGCCAGGCCGGCAACCAGGCTTTCAGCGTGCGCGCGGCCGCCGGCCAACCGCGCTAGATTGTGAATATTCGTGCTGTGAGCGGTCTGCCGCGCCCGTACGGTGCGCATGCGCCGTGACCTGGCCGCCGGCGGGTCGGGCGCGACCGGCAGCGGCGGCGGCGGCGGCGGCGGGGTGACAGCCCGCTCCGGTGCCAAATGCGTGGCCGCCGCTCGGCGACTCGCGTCCGTTTTATCGTGAGCGTGTTTGTTTTAACGTCCGGGGTTGGGTGCTGTGTCGGCGCGGCGCCCGGCCCGGCGCCGAAGGGCGCGGCGCTCCGCGCGCGCTCCGTGTGGCCTTACGGCGCTGGAAGTCTCATCCAGACCTGCGACCCGTTCCGCCGCGTTGATCGTGTTAAGAGCAATTGCCCGGCCGGCTGGGATCCGGCGTCGTGTGTTGATTTGCCGTTGTAGAGGTGGCCGGGCCGCCCGATGTCTGTCGCCCCGTCGTTTCGCGTGCGCCTCACTCCGCGCGCTGGGCCCCACTGACTGCACGCGGCCGCTAGTTTTTACCCGTCATTGCTGACTTGAATTGCTGACCGCGCTCCTGCGTGGCGTTGGCATCGGCCGGTATTTTAAAGAGGCACGCGGTCACAACAGGCGGCCGAATATGCAACCACCCGCGCCACAATTGTGACTTGGTTTCTCTGTTGCGTGTAGGCCGGCTGCAGTGTGTGATTATTCAGCTTGGCGCGTGCTCAGATGTGTTTTGTTTGAGGTCATGCGGGCGCGGGTGCTGTACTCTGTCCGAGTTCTTGAGGAGCGAGCCGACTGAAATGATTGGGTTGTGTTGTTTTTAATAAAACTTGCGGCCCACAGAAGGGGACCTGTGGGCTGGAGCATGTCAGGGATGAGCTGAGCAGCTGTTTGCTTCGAGTGGTCCTCCGTTGGCCTCACACAAACGGCAAAGGCGAGCGGCGTTGGTGGCGACGAACAAAACGAAAGCAAACGCACGTGTTCGTAGGGACTGGCACACGAAAACCGTCAGTGCTCCAGGACGAAGCATACTAAAACCAGCCGCGTTTACTGCTTTTTTATGGAGTGAGAATGAAGCTGCTTTGTTCTCAGGCAGATTCTCAATCTCAGCAAGTGATAGATGCTCGGACCATCGTGACTCCTGCAGCTGCTCGCCAGCAGAAGCATCACGGACTGAACGGTGCCACAATGAATTAATGAAAGCGTGACCGTGTGTTAACCGAATAGGCTGAGCGCCTTCAAGTACGGCGTCAATGGTTGGGGCGGGAGTCGCGATGGCCGCACTGCATCGCACTATGGCGCGGCCAGCTGCACTCCTCTGAACTGGGCGGCGGCGCGGGCCGGTCGCGCGGCAGGAGGGCTGCAGGCCTTCCTGTGGTGCTCGCCACGAATCAGACTCGAGTGATACGTCCTAACGAAACACTCCCGCCATCTGCATGCCATAGTCGCTTACAAGTTACGTTCAACACGTGCACGGCACGAAATGCAGCAGCACGAGTACGAAAAGAGCGCGAAGCTGAAACGTTATCCTGACTTCTGTGATGGGGCTGACATCCGCAAGATCCGAATCGGGTGGCGGGCAGGCCCGCCTCATGAAGCGGGTGATACTGGTCTCCCTTTACGTGCTAACGGAGAGCACAAGAAGGCTGCTGTTTCCAGTAAACCATTTGTTGTAGGTTCATGGATTGCACATGCTCCAGCACATGCATTCGGGCCACGATACGCGTTCTCAGTTGCCGCTTTCGTGCTGACTGCTTTGGAGAAGCGGAGGCCGGAGTGGGTGGATTATCGCGATTGTGCTATCAGAGCAGATTTTTAAGCACTGCGGCAGGCAGGGTTGTATTTTCGCAAACAGGTTTGCGGGGGGGGGGAGGATTAACTAAACCGATCGTCTAAATGAGCCCCTGACGGGTTTCTTACCAGATTTGACAACTTCGTTCTCAAAGAAGTGGGGGCTGGAGCCCCCCTCCCCGAAATGAAACGGGAGCAATGGCATAGTCAAGGGGTAGGAGCCCTCCCCCTCTGCTAAGAGGTTAACACTAGACGTCGGATGATTTTACAGGAATTCAGTTCAACTGGCAGGAGTTTGTGAGATTACTTGACATTGCTCCCCTACAAAAATATGACTTGGCTAGAGAAATTGAAATTCAGATTACGCAAGCTATTCTTAATCCCCGGGTAATCACTGGGTCCTGATATTGACATGGAAGCATCCATTTGAAATACAAAGGTGCCTTTCCCAGATGGTGTTCTGTTTGAGTGCTGCGAGCCCGCAGCTTGCCGATGGTGTCCAGCGCAGGAAGTTCTCACGTCGACGATAATGCAGGTAAGTTTCTTATTCCATAACCTTGGGTTATAGTTGCAACCATATTCACCTCTAGTTTTGCAAATTTGCATTATGTGGTTACAGGGCTGGGCTCTGGAAGCGAGAAAGACCGGAATATTTGAGATTTTCGCTTCAAAAACATTTTGGTTGGTTGATACTGTAGTTTATATCTAGGGCGCGTGCTATCACAATTATAACCGGTCGCCTCACTCTTCCGTATCGAACATCGTACTCCGCTCTTCAAACATTAATGCTTTTTGCTCCGACACATTTGCTTCCCGTATGCCTTCAATTTGGTCCCGAATTTTAGTATTTCATGTCTCCCTTCATAACCAGGGTTTCTGTCTACGTGCCATGACCCAGTGGCCAGTTCCTAGCGCGAGGGCACCGAGTGAATTCTTGCTGTCAAGGAAGTTGAGCTTTTGTGGTGGAAAAGCTCAGCAGCGCTGGTTAAAACGAGGAGCCAATAGTGCGTGCTCCTTTCATCATGCTAGTGTGTTAGCGTCGTAATTCGGCAGTTCTGCTGGTATGAAACATAAATTTGACGTGGAAGAGTAGTTTGACGAAATATCTGTTGAATTGATTGGTTGTGTTTTGGTCCAAAGCCTCTAAATTATAAAATCGAATCGATCCTCCGAGGCCTGAAGCAAATATTGACCGAACTAAGATGGGCCGCGCCTGCACAGCAAGGGGCTGGGGCTGCGCCGCGCTACGCATAGTGGTCTCTTGGCTATGTTCTAGGCTTTTATCTGGCAAATCTGGCAAATCATCGCTGGTCGCCATTTTGATGCTCGTGAAGTTCGCTGGGTCGGTGCCGTGAGGGGTTCTGCGGGCGCGTCACGCGGTTATGAGAGGGGAGGTGTATTACTGGGTGCTGAACGTGTTGTAGTGATCGCTGCTAAGCAAGTTTTGCGTCAATGTTTTACTCAATCGCCTGGAGACGAGTGAGGTGAGTTTCGCAGTCGGCACTGGGTAACTGCATGTCTGTATTGGCCGGCGCGTCACATTCGAGCCCGCAATCTTTTTCATCTCCTTTAGCGAATTTTGTGATAAGTCGCATTGGAATCTTGTTCGAATGTAAGTTATTTTAACTCAGAAAGACATCCCTGTTGTTGGCTGGCATGAACAGTACTACTATGCTTCAGAATGTATTGTGATGTTACTCATGTGCTGTGTTTGCGATAGTTGGGTTTAAAGGTGGTTGGTTGTTTCTTGCACATGGTTTTATCTTACACATTAATTGTAACTTGATAATTCTCCTACCTTCTATGGTATCAGACTACAAGTTTAATTGATGAACAATTAACTGGGAATGCCTGAGTGGTTAGAAGTAGATTACTATGTAAGGGATCTTGATGTGGGACTGCAAAAGTACATGCCACATCAAATATGTCCATATCCAGCATAGCAGCAACATTGTTGTGGTTGCATCAGCACATGCATGTCTTAAATATGAGCATCCAGAGTTTGTTGCACAGTCACCACTAATTTGATGCAGAAAGCTAGTTTCAAGCATTAAAAAAGAATGGAGATAATTAAAAACAAAGTTTTAATCAATATTTCATGCAAAAATGGTTGGGAAGTATGCATATGCTGCAGCTCATACTCCATGCTCAGGTATTTGATGTGTAGGTGTGTGATGCAATGGATGTGTTTCAGAATGATCTGACGTTTGTGGGTATTTTTGCATCCCCGGAAATATTTTACTATAGGTTTATGGCCAGACTTAATGATATTTGCTTCAGCACAAAGCTGTGAACAAATAAACCATTGATATTTTAGATACATTTTGCCTTGAACTTTCTTTCATTCCTCACTAGAACAAAATTTCTAAGGGCAAAACAGACAACAAATATTGAGTGTTAAGATACAGCATTTAAGAAATACTGTGCAAGGTGTTGAGAATATTTTGCCCCAGGTAATACATCATATTTATATTTTTGGAGTTACAAGAAGTCAAATATATTATGCCACATTATGCATATCCATTGTATCTGTACATGCCTGATGTGTCCCATCCATTTCAGATCATGATGGACAGCCAGAAGTTTTGCCTTAAGTGGAACAATTTTCAGAACAGTGTGACATCAGTGTTGAGAATCTCAGACAAGATGAGGAACTGGTGGACATAACACTGTGCTGTGAGGGACATAAGATCAAAGCCCACAGAATGATGCTGTCAGCTTGCAGCCCCTACTTCAGGGACCTTTTGAAGGTAAGTTAATCTTTGTTAGCTTTGGGTGCTCTTGTGTCTCAAGGACTATTTAAGACTGCTTAGAGTAGTAGGGCATGTAACAGATACTTTTATAGGTGTGTGAGACAGAGCATATCCCTGAGTCAGGTTTTGGGATTTCTATGTGTGCATGTGTGTTGTGTGTGTGTGCATGTATGTCTGTGATGCAGCACTGTGGTATTGTCCAGCAGCTACATACATAACCTGTGCCCATATGATTCATCACTGTTTGTATAAAGAATGAATTGCAGGTAACACTTCATGGGCATGGATCATTCTGCTGCAAATGAGCAGTGTATCAATGCATAACTTGTGTATGAGAATATGCCTCCATGTGTATAACTTGCACGTCAAGATAATGGCCATTATGGAATTAGGTGTGAGCTCTTCAACTTGTTTGCTCCTTAATGCTTGAAATTTGTTGGACAACCATGATATAATTGATAACCTTGTAAGTATGTTGAACCTGTGATATACATTCATCCTGTCTGAGACTGGACATTTTATATCACTACTGGCAGCAGGAAAGCTACATATGGCACCCCCCTGGTTGTTGCAGCTTTGTTCCCTACTTTAATTGAAATAAATAATATGCCATGAGCTTTTGCTGCTTACCTTGAGCTAGCAAGTGTGCCATTTGATGGCTTAAAGTCCTTAAGCTACATTGGATTTGATTGGTCACACATTATTACAGTGGTTTAGTCCTTGTCAATTTTTACCACATGTTATTATGACCCAGTTAAACTGTTAGAATCAGCTGGCAGGAGTTTCAGCCAGCTGCTGCCAGCATACCCATGATGAAAACATTTCTGTTGAGATGTTTTTTCACACATGTGCAGACATCAGGCACCTCATAGAATGCATTATTGGGCATGAAATATGCATCCGTAAGCACTTGCATTTATTGGTGAACAGTATTTTAGCACACTACATGCTAATTTAATCATTTACAGCTCATTTAGATTGTGCTGTTCAAGGGCAAAATCAGTCAAATTTTATTTTTGCAGGACTGCTGAGAATGGTTTTTATAAAGAAATTCACATAACTGTTCTCTGGCCACACCAATGAGTTATCACACAGATCTGGCTATTTTTCATGAGATAAATGAAATCTAAGCCTAGTAATTTTATTTAATGAGGAGGTAAATTATGCTCATACAGTGCAGCTAGCACTATCCAGTACCATTGTATTTGTATCATACTTGTATTGCAGTGTCATGCCAGCTCTTGAGAAAACTGGCCAGGTCTACATGTAGATTCTGATTTGTTCTGCTTGACTCCCATCTATTGCATGTATGTTTTTAGCTTATTTAGATGGGGTGATGAGCTTGGATACATCCCTGAAATGCAACTGGACATTTGGAAAAACTGGTATCAGGTATTGCAGGCATCAATCATGTCATTGTTTCAGTGATATGTCAGAATTCGCCCAAATTAGAAGCAATTTGTGTAGTAACAATTTGTATCCACTATATACCATCAAATTCTGTTTTTGCTGGCTGTCAGGTTGTCAAAATACCAGACAGAAGGAAGTGGGAGGGGGGGGGAGGGGGGACAAAGGAGTATTAACAGATGCCACACAAAAAAGGCTGTGTGGGTAGCTCAATAGGCTAGCTCATACAGCAAGCATTGCCTACCATGTGCTGTGATCCAAGACAATGGTATAGACAATGATATTACATTTTCTGCAGCCATCATGTCCCATACAAATCACAGCTGTGCCTGTGTGCTGAATGCATTGACAGTCAGTGACAACCTACAGGAGAATAGTTTTGTAGATGTCAGCTGTGTGGCTGTGTCAGCATGTCAGCTTGGGCGGATGCATTGACGATGTGGAGCTTCGGTGCCCGCGCCTAACCAAGCATCCCCCGTCCGTCTGCCCGCAGGAGAACCCCTGCCAGCACCCGGTGTTCTTCCTGAAGGACACGTCCTACCCGGACCTGGCGGCCGTCGTCGAGTTCGTCTACAAGGGCGAGGTGAACGTGGCGCAGAGCCAGCTGGGCAGCTTCCTTAAGACGGCCGAGATGCTGCAGGTGCGCGGCCTCACCGGCGACGAGGACGAGGAGGCGCCGCCGACGCCGGCGCACCCCTGGCAGCAGCAGGTGCGTCCGGGCTAGGGCCACTGCCGGTCGGTAGCCGGCGCGGGTCACGGTGTCGCCAGGCCGTGCCGTGAACGGACGGGCCGCTGCCGGTCGGGAGACAGAGCTGCGGGGTTTCGGGCTCCTTGAAGGCTGTGGCGTGGGGCACCGTCGCTGAGTTGGTGCTGACATGTTCCCATGGCTCAAACAGTTCGGGTCATGACTATTGTCGGGCAAAACGTCTGAATGCTGATTTCCGATGCGATACAAAATCTGAGTTGTGGTGACTGTATGGCACCACCTTGCAATGGGGCTCCTAGCCCATGATTGGTGTTCTCTGGGCCGTCTGCAGCACAGACCGCAATGCATCAACATTCGGCACTCAGTCACATCAGTTCTCTAATGGTCCATTTCAAATAAATGCATTGAAGCAGCTGAGAGTCCCTTTCACCTCCAGCGTTTATCTTTGTATTGTTCTTCCGCTGGATAATTCTGGCTGGGTATGGGGACCGCGCCCCTGCTTGCCTCAGCGCGGGCTCCGGGTTACTCTGGGCGCGCGTTTGCAGAAGTCTCCGGCGCCACCGCGGCCGCCGGCGCGGCCTGCGGTCAGCTCGGCGCTGCAGCAGCAGCTGAACTCGTCCGTGGGCGGCCGTCCGCGGCCCAGCTCGCCTCCCAACAAGCGACGCCGCGTCTCTTCCTCGCCGGAGCGGCCGACCGCGCCGCCGCCCTCTTCCTCCGGCGGCGGCGCCGGGCCGCCGGCCGCCTCGCCCGCCGCCGCCCTGCCGGCCGGTCTGGCTCCGCCGCTGTCGCTGGCGTCGCCTCTGCCGCCACCGCCGCCTCCGCCGCCGGCGGCGGCACCGGCCGCGCAGCCGGAGCTGCCGGCGCGGACGGCCGGCGGTCCGGAGCGGGGCGCCGCCGAGCCGCCGGCCTCGCCGGCCAACGACGAACGGCCGCTGCCGCCGCCGCCGCTGGCGCAGCCGCGGCAGGACTACATCAAAGTGGAGAAAGTGGACCTGGCGGACGAGGACGATGAGAGTTTAGAAGCGACGTTTAGCCAGGTGTCGAGCTTCGAGGCGGCGCAGTTCGAGGGCTCGGACCAGTCTACCGGCTCGCACGATATGGCCGGCCTCCTCAGCAGGGTATCAGAACAGGGTAGGTCACGGGACACGCACGACGGCCACTTCGCCTCCGGCGTCGTACGGTCTGCACTGATTGTGTGCGCTTCATGCGGCTTGCATGCGCGCTTGCCTTACGCCGTCCAGCGTCACGTGTTATGTGGCGTGTGTTTCAGGTCGATGCCCCTCTGCACAGTTAACCAGTTGTACGTGGTGCGTGTGATCGCTGTGTATCGCTGGCAGCAGAGGGCGAGATGTCACGTCACGGTTGTTGGTTTCATTTGTTGATTCTGTCTGCCCGACTGACTTTCCATGAAAGCCAGCGCTCTATAACTCGACCAGGAAGTGGGTGGCGTTGATACCGGCCGCCATGTGGATGGCGTGTGTACATATCGCGGTTGCGTCTTAGTCTGCTGCGCGTGACCCTCCCTGTTGAAGTGTGCCCCTCTCGGCAGGTATCGGAGACATGTCGGCGATGGCGGGGCCCTCGGAAGACGGCGCGTCACAAGGTTAGCTCTCATTTCTCTATTTTGTCACAGGTGATGCTCAGACCCCAAACGGCGCGGCGCGAGGGGCTGGGAGGGCGGACGTGATCGGCTCGCGGGGGCGGCCGGATACTCGTGCGTTGCGAGCGGCGCCGAGGGCAGGGCTTGCGACCGAGGGCGTGGGAGGATGTCGCGCTCTCTGGCAGGGCACGGCAGCGTGATGGTCAGATGGGCTGGGCGGTCTTCGACGCGCGGACACCCTAAGTAGGGGGTGGGAAGTGGGGAGGGGCGGCGAAGAAGCAGTCGAAGGCGCTGTGGCCGCCCGTAGTCAGAGTGCCACATGGCGGCCGACGCCAGAAGTTAGAGCTGCCGGTAAGCTTACGTAAACAATGTGCAGTAGCGACCTCAATGTCACGAGTTATTTAAGATGCTCTGTACGTCCGCCGGTGTGTAGTACTACGTGTGCAGTTTGGCACGGCGTGTAAATATAGGCTGTACGGGATTATTATCGAATCCGCATGGAGTGTTGATTTCCAACGGCCGGATCACGCACGGGCTGGCGGGGCTCAGCCCAAACAAACATTGCTGCATAAGGGTCGTTCTCGTGGGCCATACGGAAATTGGCAGGGCTCATCAGTGCAGGTAATCACAAAGCGCTAGTAATCTAAGTATTGTAGCGATCTCTCGCGTCCGTGTTTTCTCTCGCGGCTCACCGGTTTATCGGCGCCACGGTGAGACGTGATGTCTGCGGTCCACATCCGGGGCTAGCAAATCAAGCGGCCAGGTTTTCGCGCGTCGGGCACATTGGTGCAGCCGTATAGTGTCATGCGTCGGTATTCATCTCACGGTCCGTGGCGGCTTCGGCACCGAGGAATGTGCACGTGCATTGC
Source organism: Pollicipes pollicipes (assembly GCF_011947565.3). Lineage (NCBI taxonomy): Eukaryota > Metazoa > Arthropoda > Thecostraca > Pollicipedomorpha > Pollicipedidae > Pollicipes > Pollicipes pollicipes. Next base: position 588,687 of record NW_023596818.1, on the reverse strand, counting down.
TGGCCTAGTATGGGTAGCGAGGGCGCGCGGGGACGGGTGTGCAGTGTTCAGTGGCACCGGATACAGAGTTCGGACGTTGCTCCGTGATGGCGCTGACGCGGTGCGGAACTTGGGCATGACGGCCGGGGCCAGTCGTGCCGTGAGCTGGCGGTCGGACAAGGCGCTGTTCCCGCGTGAGAGTCGTTTTTATTTTAATCAAACGTTAGTGAGGACGCAGATATCGGGAGCCGTTTGTCTGGCCTTTTGCGCCGCGTTTGTTGCGTTCTTTATTATTTGATATGAATGATCAGCAGCAGTATGAAATACGCCACTAAATGATGTAATGATATAATAATAAATGCGCCGTGGTGATGTACCCCACTACGTTCCTCGGCGGTACTTGCAAGTAGATCGCGGGGCGTGTTCCAAATTTCACGCGTGCCACGGACGTCGCGATCGCTATGTTGGTGACTGACAGCCCGCTAATGCCGGGCGATTGGTCACTCACGTTATCGCTGGTTAAAAAGCACAATAGGTCAGAAGTTTGCTCGCGCATCTTCGCAATAGCACTGCCAGGGCGTTCTGCAGACCGGTGTAACCGCCGACGACGTGTTAGCATTGGGTATTTGCGGTCGCGATTCGCGCGATATGTCTCAGCGCCGGTATTGGTGGGGGTCCCGAGCATCACCTGTCGACACACTTGTAGCGCTAGACTGTTGTTGGTATTCTCGTACACCAATCCAGGACTGCACCAGCTGCTAACGTAACGGTAACGCTCGTAGGTAACGTAACGGTAACCGGTCCTGGGGACGGCCTGAGTTTGATAGCGCTTGTGTGGAGTGGAACATGGAGCCTGTGTTTGGGTTGGGAATGTTTGAAATTATTATCGACAGTGAATTTCTGACGTTGATGCAACCTGCAAAGTTCTGTTCGGACGCAAAGTCGAAAGCACAATTCCACATTTGGGTAGCGAGCCGGCCGGCCGTCCCGAGACTGAGTCTGGTGTGGAACACCGCTCGGGTCCAGCCTGGTTGGGTCAGGTCAGGTCAGGCGGGTTTCTGCGTCTTGGTGCCCAGTGCGAGAATACCAGCAACGCTCCGCTCACTGGTGTATCCTGTGCGCCACGTGTCGGCCGTTCACGTGGCCGCCACGGGCCCGTGCCGGCGGCCGGTCCGGCTCTGGCGTCGCCGCGCCGCGCGGCTCGCTGCGAGGCGCTGCGCTTCGGGCGGCGCCGACCCGGCCCGTCGTCGTCGTCGTCGGGTCGCAGCGGCGTACCAGCGTCGTCCGACTCCTCGCTCAGCGTCGCTGCTGCCGCTGCAGGGTGGCCCCGCTGCGGCCGGTCCACCTGAGGTGTGACCGTCGGAGCGCCGAGGTCGGGGTGCCGCTCGCCGTCGGGGTGGCGGCCCCAGGTCGGCGGCGTCACGGTGTGCGGGCGTCCCGTGAGCGGGTCCACAAGCTCGCGCCGAGGGCGGGCCGCCTGGCCGCCCGCTTCGCCAAGACCTCGTCCCGAATCTGCCGGCGATAGCGTTGCGTACTGACGTTGGCTGCGCTGCTGTTGACGGAACAGCGCGTGTCGTTGCGGCCGCCTGAGTGGCGCGCTTCAGTGCAGTGCAACTGATTTTTGCTGCGCGCTTGGTCCCCAAATACCGATTTTCATCGCAGTATGCTGGCATTTACCAAGTTGGACGGGGGTCACCACCTGAAAAGGTGAACACAGAGTGAATGCTACGGAGGAATGACGTGACCAATGCCAGTGATCCCTTGCGAATCGGGCAACATACCATTGAGGCGCATTGAGCGAAGATGAAGAGCGTGTGCTAGGACGTTCAAATGAAGGTGTTGGCGAGAGGCAGCGTCGATGAGGCTTGCAAAAGATCCCTTCAGCTGATATTCTACTTAGACATAACCGATCGTGAGATCGCATAAACGAACGTTGGCTTGGCCATTTCGAAATAGCCTGCGGCCGGGGGCGGCATAATAACGTCTGCGCCCGGAGAGGGCGGCCTGCGCTGGTGCGGCGGCGTCTGAGCGGGGAGCGGGGAGCGGGCAGCCCGCTCTGGCGCCCCGTCGGCTGACACCCGCTGTGTGTGTGTTATAGGGGCGCCGCGCAGCTACCTGTGCCCGTTGTGCGGCCGCGAGTACACCAACCACCGCTCGCTGGATCACCACATGCACGTGCACACGGGCAAGACCACGTGTCTGGTGTGCGGCTCGGTGTACGGCCGGATCGGCACGCTGCGCAACCACGTGCAGCAGCGGCACCCGGAGGCGGCGCACCTGCTGGCGCAGCTGCTGCCCGGCCGGCCGGCGCCGCCGGCGCCCCCGCCACCGCCGCCGCCGCCTCCTCCGCCGCCGGCGCTGGGCTGAGGCTGAGGCTCGGCTCGGCGACTGTCGTGTGCGTGCGGGTCGGAGCCGGGCTCTGAGGGGACTTGGCGGCGCTGGAGCATCGGCTGAGTGACGGGGCGAGCCGTCATGGGACGCCGACTGGCTCGCGGCCAATGCCGGACGAACGGCAGGCGCTGGATTCTGGCGTATGCGACGTGTCTTGCTGATGAGCCTGGGCACCGCTAGCTCTGGTCGGAAGGGGACGCTGGTCTAGTTTTGTACCGCAGGCGGCCGAAGTGTTCTGTTTCTTGTTCTCGTTGCCGGCGCCGGCGTATTCTGGTGGCACTTCTGGTGACTAGGCAGGGTCGCGTCATGGGTCGAACACGGCCTCTAAGCTTCGAATGCCGATCTGAGAGAATTCGTCCATGGATCATGACTCGGTAACTGGACCGGTGGTTGACACTCTACGTGCTCAGAGATCAGCGGACGTCATTGTGACGCTGGAAATCACGGGGGGGGGACCATGACTGGGACTCTAATTCTGCTGGGTACCACTGGGTGAAGCAATCATGTAGAAGGCCTTTAAGGTACCAGCCAAGGTGTTTCTGCCCCCTGAAGTCGTTAGTCCGTTCTGTAGTAAATAGCGCCTCGTTAGGTCGTAATATGCAGTCATCTCTCCTGTGTAGTCCGTAGTACGTAAGGCCTGAGTCGGTCGGCCGGTGTCCATTCCACTATTGCCGGGCGTCTGGACGTTGCCGGCGAAGCGAAGGGTCATGCTTCCGTCAGCTGTCAGCGCGCGGTGTGAACGCGCTGGCGATGCTGATCTGGCCGCCGCCGAAATAAATGTGATCGGGTATAAACTGTATGTCGCCTAGCCACGGCGTGCGTCCGGCGGCGGCTACCGGCGGAGAGGCTCTGGCTGCCAGCGAAAGAGAGACAGGGGGAGAGGGCGCCGGCCGGCCTCAGTCGGCCGCCGTGCTCAGAGGGAAGAGGGGGCGCCGGCCTGGCTGGGTCGGCCACCGTGCTCAGGCTCAGAGGGGAGAGAGGGCGCCGGCCGGGCTGGGTCTACCGCCGTGCTCAGAGGGGAGAGGGGGCGCCGGCCGGGCTGGGTCGGCCGCCGTGCTCGGAGGGGAGAGGGCGCCGGCCGGGCTGGTTGGCCGCCGTGCTCAGGCGTCGGTCTGGCGTGTCTTTCAGAGGTGTTCCGGTGTGCGGTGTGCCCGCAGTGGTTCCGCACCAAGAAGTCGCTGAGCTACCACAGCGCCGTCCACGCGGGCAGCACGCGCTGTCCCGTCTGCCACCTGGTGCTGTCACGAAAGTTCGCGCTCAAGCGCCACCTGGCCACGCACCACGCCGCGTCGCCGCTGCCGCCTCGGCCGCCGCCGGCCGCCGCGGCCGACTCGTGGCTGGCGCTGACCGAGACGCGCCCGCCGCCGCAGCGCCTGTAGGGAGAGTCCCGGCGCTGGGCCGGGCTCGTGAGGCGGGCGGGCGGGCGGCAGACGGGACGGTGCAAGTCTGGCGATCGGGACGAGAAGTTCGAGTTATGTTCAGTGTTCTAGCGGGCGGCTGGGGCAACCGTCGGCCGGGAGCTCAGAGTCTGAAGTGTCCGGGTGTTTTTGATGCATGGGTGGGATGCTGAGAACAGGAATGTATCTGAGCAGCAGCCCAAGAGGGACTCGCAGGGGCCCTGTTTAGCACCGCCTTCCTCATTCTTTCCGTCCTTTAGTCAGTTGTCAGAGTCGTCTGTTGTCTGTTGCGTTCTACCCCGCTCCCGTGGTGGCTGTAATACAGTGTTGTGGTCAGGGCGAGTTTTTGGGCAGACGGCCTTCTAATGGTACCGTGACGCCCCGGCCACCTGGCTGTCGTGACGGCCGGTGCTGTCGGTTGTTTTTTGTTTGGGACGACTCGGCCAGCTGTTGGGCCCTGCGGCCGATCTTGGCCCGGGCGCAGGCCTCGGCCAGGCTCGACGGGTCGAGCCGAGCCGATGGCCGGAGCTTCGGTACCGCGATTCCTGCAGATGCTGGAGTAATGCAGTGCGAGACTGCTGATGTCAGACAGTGTTGGTCTGCATTGCACGCGTTAGTGCGTTGATATCCACTCTGGCGGTGCTAGCTCCCAAGGAGCGGCCTTCATGGGCTTATGTTACCAGTGCCGGTGCGCTCGGCATTGACCTGGCAAGGCTCCGGCGGATGGTCTGGTCTTGTCCGGTCCGTTGGGGCCCCGGCGCCCCACCTCGGGACCCCCACTACCGGTGCGGCCGGCAGCGCTGAGAGCCAGCCTCGGCGCTACTCCAGACGACCGCTCACCTAAGCGCATGTCACTCTGGTCAGGAATACATGTACGGAGTTTCGACCAACGCGTTCTCGATTGGCACGGGTTGCGTGAAATTGGCTGGAGCTGAAAAAGAATGAGGGAAATGAGGGATCAGCTGGTGCGAGCCGATTGTCGGGCAGCGGCGCTGATGTCAAACACGATATAGGTTTTTTTTCTAAATTTGTTGAAAACAAAGAAGCACATTATACGCGATTGCTGACCTCTGACCTTATGATGCGCCATTACCTCAGACGAACGCGTTGACTGGCATGTGAAGCGAAAGGAGTGAAATAATTGCATGAAGTGGTCTGAGGCGAGGTAGCGACCACCAACTAGGCAGACAAGCCATATACAGATGGAGAGGAGCCAAGCGTGCGCGGGGACGCGTTCGGCTGGCTGCAGCGTCGACTGAGCCCGCTCCGGTCGCTGGGCTGTCTGGTCAGCCTCCAACGGGCGTCTCCTGTTTGCCGCAGGGCAAATATCGGCCTGGCCGGCCGGCCGGAGCGCGGCCGTCGCCGCCGCCGCCGCCGCCGAGTACCGGTGCCCGCTCTGCCAGCGGCTGTACGCCCACGAGAACTCGCTGCGCCAGCACATGAAGGTGCACACGGGCCGCACGCGCTGTCCCGTGTGCGGCCGTGTCATGGCGCGCGTCGCCACGCTCAACGAACACATGCGCACGGCCCACCCGGCCAGCCAGCTGGGCGCCCATCGAGCCAGCTAGACGTGCTGGCGGGGACGAGCGAGCGCGGCCGCCGGGACAGCCAGACGTGCTGGCGGAGACGAGCACGGCCGGCGGGACAGCCAGACGTACTGGCGGGGATGAGCAAGCACGGCCGCGGGGACAGCCAGACGTGCTGGCGGGGATGAGCAAGCACGGCCGCCGGGACAGCCAGACAGACGACGAGCTACAAGAGCTGCGCTGAAAAGGACTGGCGTCAGGGTGTCGGAGCATGTGTGAGCGTGATGTATTTTACAAATCCACTGCTTGTGACCGGCGGTTTGCCGACGTGGCCTCCCCGCCTGTACCGTGGACGTCGCCGTGCGCCCGTAAAATTCTCTGCGTAGTACGGAAGGAATGCTGTCAATACACAGTCGCGTCCTCGAAAGGCCAGAAGTCGGCTCCGTTTGGCAAGCGCTTGTGTGGCATGGCTTTTTAAAAGCTGGGACGGACTCAGCGGGGGCGGCGCCTGGACGGGCGGCAGTGATGCACCGTCCAGATCAGCGCGCCTGAAGACAGACGGAGCCCAGCGTGCCCCGGGGGCGCTCCTGGAGACAGACGGAGCCCAGCACGCCCAGGGGACGCTCCCGGAGACAGACGGAGCCCAGCACGCCCAGGGGCGCTCCCGGAGGCGTGTGGGTGTTTGAGTGGCGAGATCGGCGTGTGTCCGATGTGTGTCCTGCTCGCCGTTCAGCGGCAGGGCGTCACGTGCCGGCGGGGAGGTGATTGACGCGGCCGCTGCCCGGCCGCCCTCTCTCGCCACGGCTGCCGGCCAGGGGAGGGGTGCGAGGGGTCACGTGGTCGGCGGGAGGACGTCATGTGGCGAGAAGTGGTTCGCTAGCGTGACAGGGGGCTCTGTCAGCCAGATTTGCGTTGCGTTTCGGGGAGGCGTCTGTTTTTTCCATGTCGACGTCGATAAGCTCACGTCGAAGTCGATCGGAAAGACATCTAGCCGGAAGTGTTCTTCGTTGCTGTTTATTGAAGGCATTTTCCGGTATAACAGGCTTTGTCCCTATGTGCTATGCCATTTGTGTGTATTTGCGTACCCAATTTTACATTGTTTATAGTTTCGTCAGTTCTCATAAGAATACATGTTTCGCTTCCCCTCATGATTCCGGAGAAGCGTCGCGCACCGAGAGCAGTAGTCCACGCGCTGCTGCGTATTTCCTTTGTTGTCATTGAAAGCCATGATTAGAATAGCGGTGGAAATAATGAATGACTGCGTTCTCTCGGAGGCCAGGTTAATTATGCACTTTTAGAATGTACACTGCACCAGCTGACGATCAGAGGCCATCGAATTACTGCCCCGGCGTGGGGCAACGCTGTGGAATACCAAATCTGCCAACGGACTGGCGCGGCTTCCGGCAATCACCAGCCCACCTGGAGCCTGCGAGGTACGCTCGCTCAGCCGTGTCCGCGGTGGTAGGCCAAGCCAGCCGGTCAGCAGGCGCTGAGCTCCTTCATACTGGAGCCGGCGGTGGCTGGCTACTGGCACGACCCGGCGTGGATGGAAGCGTTGGCTGCGATGGAAGGGGTGGCGCGAACAGGTAGAGCGGCAGGCGAGCCGCCGCCGGCGGGTCCCTTCCGTGGCGTGTCCGCTGCGGCGCCGGGCCGCCGATCGGCTCCGGGCAGCGCCGGCCGGCCGGCGGCAGCCCGCACATCAGCCTCAGCCGTTGCGCTGTGGCATCAGGCCGAGTCCAGCTGAGAACGGCACCCGCTGCCCGGCGCGATGCAGCCGAGTGCATACGCGGGATGGCTCGGACTGGACGCTGCAGAGCGCCCGGTGCTGACGGCGCGGGCGCAAACAGATATGGTCCTGCCCGGTCCGGTCCGGTCCAGTCCAGTCCAGTCCAGTCCAGTCCAGTTCAGTCTGGCCCGGTCCGGTCCGGTCCGGTCCGGTCCGGTCCGGTCCGGTCCGGTCCGGTCCGGTCCGGTTCGGTTTGGTTCGGTTCGGTTCGGTCCGATCCGATCCGATCCGGTCCGGTCCGGTCCGGTCCGGTCCGGTCCGGTCCGGTCCGATCTGGTCCGGTCCGGTTTTGATCCAGTCTGATCAGTTGGCCCGGTGAGGCTGTGTGCTGACACTGTGTGCCCGTTGATCTCGGCAGGGGTACGGCGGGCGGGCGGGTGTGGTCCGGTCGGTCTGGTCTGGTCTGGTCTGGTCTGGTCTGGTCCGGTCCGGTCGGGTCTGGTCTGATCTGATCTGGTCTGGTCTGGCCCGGTGCGGCTGTGTGCTGACGCTGTGCCCCGGCTGGTCTCGGCAGGGTACGGCTGTCCAGTGTGCGGGCGCTGCTTCAACTCGCAGCAGGGCATCCGGCGGCACGAGCTGGTGCACCAGGGCCGCACCGTCTGCCCGGTGTGTGGCCGCGCCTTCAGCCGTTCCGACAGTCTGCGCCGCCACCTGCACATGATCCACGGCGGCGCCGGCGCGCCCGGACCGCCGCTGACCCCGGCTGACCTCACCTGAGCGCGCAGCTCACCTGTACGGGGCGCCGCTGGGGCTGAGCTCGCCTGAGTGCGCAGCTCACCTGTACCGGGCGCCGCCGGGGCTGAGCTCGCCTGAGTGCGCAGCTCACCTGTACCGGGCGCCGCCGGGGCTGAGCTCGCCTGAGTGCGCAGCTCACCTGTACCGGGCGCCGCCGGGGCTGAGCTCGCCTGAGTGCGCAGCTCACCTGTACCTGGAGGCCGCCGGGGCTGAGCTCGCCTGAGTGCGCAGCTCACCTGTACCGGGCGCCGCCGGGGCTGAGCTCGCCTGAGTGCGCAGCTCACCTGTACCGGGCGCCGCCGGGCTGAGCTCGCCTGAGTGCGCAGCTCACCTGTACCGGGCGCCGCTGGGGCTGAGCTTGCCTGAGTGCGCAGCTCACCTGTACCGGGCGCCGCTGGGGCTGAGCTCGCCTGAGCGGCGCAGCTCACCTGTACCGGGCGCCGCCGGGGCTGAGCTCGCCTGAGTGCGCAGCTCACCTGTACCGGGCGCCGCTGGGGCTGAGCTCGCCTGAGTGCGCAGCTCACCTGTACCTGGACTGGAGCCGCCGGGGCTGAGCTCGCCTGAACGCGCAGCTCACCTGTACCTGCGGTCGCCGGGGCTGAGCTCACCAGAGCCGGCTGGCCTGCTCACCTCCACTAGTCGCTGGCTGGGTCGGGTCGCTCGCGCCGGCGGACGGGGAGGGCGGCCCGGTCACCAGCCAGGCTCCTGTTGTGACGGGATGGCGGCCCGGTCAACCGGCCAGCTGCCCCGGCGGAGGCCAGAGACTCGCGCCGACCAGAGCTGTGGCGGGTGGTGGCCAGGAGCGGAGCCATGGCTGAGGCGGCGGGCCTGGGCCTGATATAACGCGGAGGCCTCTAGGCTCACGGCGCTCCCCAGTGTCTTATGGCTTCTTCTCGCCCTGTGTGGAACGGGTGGCGGCCGGTTTTGAACGGCCACAGATGTGTGCGGAAGGCTTATCTGTGGCAGCGTTTTGTCGCTGTCAGGTTAACTTCTTCACCGAAATGAGATAATCGCCAGTTGGATTCTGTTTGATAACTTCAAGTGCGAAGTTGAGAAAGGTTGGATAATTACAAGTAGCTCTGTTACCTGTACGTGGCAGTCACCGAATGTAGGTAATTGCTTTGAACCCAGATGTGTTGCCTCAGTGATTTTTGTTCTGTTTTTATTGGCGCATGTAATCAACGCATAGGATGAAATACAGTCATTTTACACTGTCAATAATGCGTTCCGGAAACGGAGAAGATGGCTGGGCGCTGGCGACCGACCATTCGCCTAGCGGGAACCGGGACGAGGAAGCGGCGCATTTGCCACCGGGCGGCCGCCCAGTGTAACGAGGTGGGCACCTAAGGGGCGCTTGGTGCTGGCGGTGTTCAGCGTCGGGTGGACACTCACAGCGCCCCGGACAGGTCAGCCGCCCCTCAAACGCGCCCGCGGGTGGCGTCCCCTAAGGTTTCACTCGTTTGCCGCCGACATCATGCCGTACCGGAAGCGGCTAGTCTGTTCTTGGCTGCTGAAGACAACGGGCCACAGTAGCTCGGAGTCAATTTGGAATGTTCCAACGCTTCTTATCTTTCTATTCTCAAATGACGGTGGCCTGGGCGCGAAAGGAACGCACGGCATTGTCCTTGCGGATGACTGAGTCCGCATGGACGTCGCACGGCAAGTTAGCGGCAGCTTCCTGAATCCGTCCAAGTGATCGATGCGGCGCAAAATGTCAGGCATGGCACACAGTTTAACAGGAAGCCTGGTCACAACAGCCCAGGCGGCTTGTTACCAGCCCCCTCATAGGACGGCTGTGGCCAGTTGACAATAGCGACAGCGTGAAGGGTCGGCGCTGCAGTTTGTGACAATGGCCGGCGGGACCTATGCTCTGCGTGGTCCGTGCATGGACATGCAGCCGTCATGAGACGGAGCGGTCGGCATGTGGCGACCGCGCTTGTCGGCGGGCAGGCGCCGGGCTGTCGGCGACCCGTCTCTATCAGCGGCGGCGGCGGCGGCGGTTCGGCAAGCGGACACGGCTCTGGCGCGCGCGGCGTCCGACAGCGCGTTTGACGGCCGCCCGGTCTGTTCCTCAGGTGGGCGGGCGGCGCGGCCTGTGCTCAGCTGCGAGTACTGCGGCAAGGTGTACCACCACGTGAACTCGCTCTCCGACCACCGCACGCTGCACCGCTGCCTCACACCTGTGGCATCTGCGGCAAGGTGTACAGCAACCAAGTCGACGCCTCACGGGCACACGTGCGCCGCGTGCACAAGCGGCCGGCGGCCGGCGCGGCCCGTGACGCGCCCGCCCGGGCGGTCACGTGACGGGCGCGGCCAGGTGGCGCCGCCGGCGGGGCGATGTGTGCCGCGCGCGGGTCCGGCGTCGGTCGTGTCGCGTCCGCGCGGGGCCTCGGGGCGGCGGGCGGCCGCGTGGCCGGGTCGGCTTGCGCGCAGGCTCGGGGCGGGAGCGGAGCTTCTGGGCGGTGCGGGCGGCCAGCTGCGGGGCGGCGTCCCCGGCTCGGGGCAACACTCCGGGCGGCGTCCCGGCTCGGCCCACTCCGGCGGGCCCCGGCTCGGGGCACACTCCGGCGGGGCCCCGGCTCGAGGCACCGCTCCGGCGGCAGGCACGCTCCGGCGGCGTCCCGGCTCGGGGCACGCTCCGGCGGCGTCCCGGCTCGGGGCACAATCCGGCGGCGTCCCGGCTCGGGGGCACAACTCCGGCGGGGCCCCGGCTCGGGGCACACTCCGGCGGGGGCCCCGGATCGAGGCACGCTACGGCGGCAGGCACGCTCCGGCGGCGTCCCCGGCTCGGGGCACGCTCCGGCGGCGTCCCGGCTCGGGGCACCACTCCGGCGGCAGTCCCGGCTCGGGGCACGCTCCGGCGGGGTCCCGGCTCGGGCACGCTCCGGCTGGGGTCCCGGCTCGGGGCACGTTCCGGCGGCGGTCCCGCTGCTCGCGTCAGCCCGACGGCTGGGACGTGGCGCGCCGTGGCCCGCGGCGCCTCCCCCACGCCCAGCGGTTTGTGTCTCCCATCAGGACAGGTTGCGCAGGTCGCGCGCGGACACGGCTCGCGCTGCTCGCGGGGGGCGGCGGCTGCCTGCCTCTGCGCAAAGTTGTGATGTCTTTGTGGCTGGGCGGCGGGCGGCCCCGTACGTCTGGCCCGGTGACGGCGGGCGGTCCCGTACGTCTGGCCGTGACTGTTTTGTCGCAAAGCACCAGATTTACCTCGGTCGGTTAGGAAGGTACATGGTATTTTCATACGTGTAGTGGGTGGGCTATTTATCGCCGTCTGGTCGTAGTTGAGCAAGGAGTGGGCGGTGTTGCTAAGGGAGAATGTTTATCGGATCGTGTATGTTCCATGTTACGTTGTGATGGTGCGCACTGGCGAGTGCGGGTTTTGAGTTGGGATTTGAAGAACTGGCGCAATACAATGGCGGCCAGGTGCGGTGTGGAAGTAAATAAGAAGAGAGGATGGAAATTGATTTTGACGTTTGTCAACTATGCCCACGTCCGTCCCAACTCTCGGATATCACTCGGACTCGCTTCTGGTGTGTGTTGGCGACAAAATATTTCAGAAGTTGTCACAACCATCAAGAAATACATTTTCTACGTGGGGTTGCCGGTGGGGTAGTGGTTGCGCGTCTGCGCTAACCACTGCGCGTCTGGGAAACCAGAGGCAACGGAGTTCGATTCCCGCTGTGCACGCCCTTCCTGCCGGGGTGAGAGGCAGGCGACGCCATTTCGCCTCAGCAGCTGATTGCGTGGTAAAGCCACAATCAGGGTGAGCGGGACCAGGTACGGAATGGCGTGTTATTGAATGAAAAGATATCCGAACGCAAGTGAACAAAATACGAACGAGATAGCGTTGAACGGCGCACTATTGCTAGGATAGGTTTCAAGGTGTGTAAGCGGATAATTGTCTCCCAATTAGCGAAATGTGGGCAGGATAAATGTCGGCAGCAATGAAGATCTAAATGGAAGGTGATTGGGTGACGAAACACAGACAGAAATACCTGTCGATTGATCGTTTATCGAGATATCGAAGAGATAGCGTTCAGCGGGCATGCCCATGGAAGTCGGAGACGCATTGAGTTGCCCAGAAAACCGCCGATGTCTACGCTAATAATAGCCCGAGGCCGATAACGAAATGAAAAGCGGACGGCTGGCGAGCTGGCGTTTGGACGAGCGTCGTTATGTACAGAATGCAAGGCGTGCTCGCTTGCGACAATGCCAACATCGCTTAAATTACACGAGCGAGGTAAGGTCTGTGTGGCTGCCTTGCAGTTCCGCGCTATGCACGGGAGCGGGGTGCATCATGACTGACGAAGAAATGCATTGCTTTTCTTTGTTCCTAAGACTTGCTTGTTGCTAACATTGTCTCTTCGCGGTGCATTTCCGACACGGCGACACAAAGAATGCTTTTGGCGCTGGATGTGGTCCCTATGTGCAGATGTTGGTGGCAGTGTTTTAGGTCTCGAACTTCCCGCACGTAACTATAAAATACCATTCGACTGCTAAATATGCGAAATGGGTGCGTAGCGCGCCACCCATCCTTACGAACCAATCGCCGAATTCTATTGAATTATGAATATTGCTCAATAGCTACGTTACTTCATATTTACCAAGACATGTTAGGTTATCGTACTATTGTTGTTCATCCATAAGTTTGATTGGTGTATACAGCTAATCATACACTACATAATGATTTGCGGGTCATTTGGGAGGCCGTGGTCAGCTAACAACAGACCAACTTACAATTGCCAATGCTGGACCATGGCATTGCAGGCTCCTTTTTTTTAAAGATACAGCCATCATTGCGTCTCAGGCCGAGGTTTCTGGGATCGCCTCTTATCCAGATTGGCCAAACTGGTGCGTTGCAAAACACAGTCGCGGCGTAAGACAGACGCCCTTGATAGCTTTCCTAAGCTGCTTAAACTTGTTAAACGGGGTGTAGTGCTCCGGACCGTCGGGTATGATTCACCCATTGGTGTTCGTGTCGGGATACGTTTCCTGAGATGAGGGGTCCTTTTTACGCAACACAAACTGAGATCAACTCACGACATGTCATCGTTGGCCATAGGCAAAACATGCAAATGAATTGTAATTAATGCAGCCCGTCTCTGAGTGCGCGGGTCTTTTTGGGCAGTCTGTAAATGCGCGGTTCTACTGTCGTTGCCGGCTGGTTGGCTCTGTTGTGGCTGCCGGCTGGCTGGGTCTACTGTGGCTGCCGGCTGGCTGGCTCTGCTGTGCTGCCGGCTGGCTGGCCCCGCAGCCGTCCGCACCTGTGCGTGGCGTCGGTCGCTGTGTGGGCGGGTGGCTGAGTGCGCGGCTCTGCTGTTTTCTAGGCGTGCGCCGCGCGGGCGCCGGCGCCGGCCGCCGCTCGCTGACCTGTGAGCTGTGTGGAAAGTGCTTCCGCAGCGAGGCGTCGCTCCTCCAACCACCGCTCCATCCACCGGGGCAGCACGCGCTGCCACCTGGTCGGCGGCGTGTACAGCACCATCTCGGCGCTGCGCCGGCACGTGCGCATGTCCCACGCCGAGCAGCAGCCGCCGCTGCCGACCGCCGGACCGCCGCCGCCGCCGCTGGGGCCGCCGACGGACCCTCGTCACGCGGGTGCTGTGCGGCCCGCCGCCGGCGGAGCGTCGCCGAGCAGCGGTCGGCGCTCGGATGAGCGGCGCCTGGAGCAGCGGTCGGCCGCTCGTATGAGCGGCGCCGGAGCATGTGTCGGCGCTCGGATGAGCGGCGCCGGAACAGTGGTCGGCGCTCGGATGAGCGGCGCCGGAGCAGCGGTCGGCGCTCGGATGAGCGGTGCCGGAGCAGCGGTCGGCGCTCGGATGAGCGGCGCCGGAGCAGTGTCGCGGCCGCTATGACGCCGGTGGGGAGTCGGGGCGGCGGCGGTGCGCTGTACGCATGAGCGGCAGCAGAGCTCGGGGCGAAGCTATGCCCGCCGTGGAGACAGGGTCGGCACAGGCCGGCCGGTGACCGGGGTATGGTCTGGACGGAACACGGCTGGGAGGCGGCGGGAGGGGCGCGCGGACACAGCGCCGGCGCCGGACTCGGCCGCACGCGAGAGACGATGGTGAAGTCTGGCCTTGTGCCGGGCGTGAGCGGCCGATGGAAACGTGTCCTCTGTCAGAAATGGAGGCACTGGTCAAGTCCGGGGCGTCGGTAGTTGGGTCCTCGTATGTACAGCAGCGGTCAGTGTTCAGCGGGATTGGCGAGCTGTTGTAGAGGAAGTGTCAAGTGGCGGGAGGGAAGAAGCTGCACCATGGTCAGTGTTGACAGTTCTCGTTGCTTTTCAATGAGAAGGCGAGTTGTGGAGGAAGCCGAGCCGGCGGGCCTAAGCGGTCGGGCCTGGAGTAAGGCTGAAGCATACGTGAAAAGGACAATAAGAACGTCAGTAGCGGCTAGTGTGTCCAGTGGTGGTGTGGGGTCTGATCGGCCGTTTGTGAGCAGATAGTTGTCAGAACAGCTCTGTTCTAACCTTTGCTATGCACTTCATGCAACATCTCTGCGCGTGCGTCCATTTGGTGTTCATAAACAATATCACCAAATATGTGCCTGTCCAGCTGTGAGATAGAAGTGCCAGACTATGAGGGCTGAGGTCGCCCGGCCAGCGGTCGCCGGAGGGGCGATGTGCCTGGCTTACTGGCCGTGCCGTGCTGGCCCAGTCTTCAGAGCGGCCATTGTACCTCGCTTATCGTCCTGTCGTGGTGGCCCGGGCGCCGGATGGGGCGGTGGTGCCCCGGTGACCGTTCGTGTCGTGGTGGTCCGAGCGCCGGAGGGGGCAGCGTACCCCGCTGACCGTCCGTGTCGTGGTGGCCCGGCCGCCGGAGGGTCAGTGTGCCCGTGACCGCCCCTGTCGTGCTGGCCCGGGCGCCGGAGGGGCCGGTGTGCCCGTGACCGCCCCTGTCGTGCTGGCCCGGGCGCCGGAGGGGCAGTGTGGCCCGGTGACCGCCCCTGTCGTGCTGGCCCGGGCGCCGAGGGCGGTGTGCCCGGTGACCGCCCTGTCTGTGCGGGCCCGGGCGCTGGGAGGGTCAGTGTGCCCGAGTGACCGCCCCTGTCGTGCTGGCCCGGGCGCCGGAGGGGCAGTGTGCCCGGTGACCGCCCCTGTCGTGCTGGCCCGGGCGCCAGAGTGGACCTTCACCAGCTGGCCTGGGAGCCCAGCAGTTGTACTCATGAGCCGGGCAGAGAGCTAGAGATGGGCAGTCAAGAGCTGCTGCTCCTCTCTTGCTGTCTAGTCCAGGTTGGATTCCCTTACTGGTTTGAATAATCAGGTTGTCAAGGTCAGTGCGTTGGTCATTAGAAAAGAGCACCGTACTTTATAAAGAACAATAAAGACAGAAAGAAAGTGAGGGATCTCGTTTTGCCGGGCGTACGATTTCGAAATATTGTTTTGGTCCGTCTTTGTCGCATGAAACATTTACTAAATTTTCTTGTGGAAAATAACTGCACTTGACGTGATGTGCATGTTTTCCCAAAATCGATTGATGTCAATTAACTCAGTCCAAAATCCAAAAGCCTAAATCTAGTCGATGCTGTCTAGTCTATGTTCAGTGTTGATACCAGCGGTGACAACTGCTTTCAATTTTTAAATTGCTCAATCTTGACGAATTACGCGAGCGGTACCGAAATATTGTGCACACGTAGACGCTGCATGACCCGAAGGTCGACGCGCTGCAAATCTCTGTCATGATCAGGACTGATGCAGAGAAGAAGAAAAAACAGCTGTTTGTCTTCCACGAAACTACAAGACGTACCAGAACAAGACAAGACCGCAAACCACAAAACCGTTGCTCCTAACATCATAGTTGCCCCCGTCGTCCAGTGCGCTGGGAAAACCATGGCGATGTGCAGGTCCACTGTTCCATGTAACCCGTGACTAACCGCCTCCACTCACAGCTATATGCTGCCCATGTGCCCGACAGTGGCTGTCTGTACAAGGAATATGGCGTTTTAACTTGGGTGCGTCCCAGCACAATCTGAACCCAGTTACGCAGCTAAAGTAATGCTTTAGTGCCACTGGTTTAAGTACATATAATTACAGTGATTGAGAAGCGGCGCTGGCAAAGGAAGCCACAGAGGTTGAAGGCCAATCTGTTTGGTTGATTCTACCGCCATAACCGCTGAGATGAGCCGTGGGGCCGAGTTATCGCACAGTTCCCCCTGAGACCGGACACCACTGTGCCAGTTCGGCGGCGTCTTTGCGGCGAAGTATCGCCGGCATAGGTTTCAGCGAGGACAAGCATCGCAATGTATGCGATCGAATGCCAGAATGTGGGCCGGCTAAATGTCGACAGCACTGAGCATCAAAATTGGAAAATGATGGAACGGCGCCAGGTGCCAGCTGTGCATCACCTTTGCGCGGGCACCAGGAGGAAATCATCAGCCTGTTAGCTTCCGGTTGAAATGGCCGACACTGGGTAGATTTGTCGGCCCGTACGTTTTTACTTAATCGTTTTTCTCGGCTGCAATCGCAGCGCTTGAAGGCCTGTTTGCGGCGGCAGCTTGTCGTGGCTGGGCCTTCCACAAGATTACAACTGCAGGACTGTTGAAGTTTTGCGTTCGCCTCAGGCTGAGGTCGCTGTATTGTGTTCTAGGCTGCTCGGAGCCGCCGGAGCCGGGTATTTCGTCTGGTGGCCGCCAGGGGCTGGCATGGGCGCCCCGGACCGCTGCCGGGGCCGGCGGCACCACCCAGTCCACATCCGAGACCGTCGGGATCACGCGGTCTGTGCCCAGAACCACTCGGATCGCGTGGTCTGCATCCGGTCCCGTCCGGACCGCCCGGTCTGCACCCGACCCCGCCTGGACCGCCTGGTCCTCGTCCGGGACCGCCCGGTCTGCGGCCGCAGCGGTCCGCACCGCGTCTGGACCTCGCCGGACCGCGCGGGTCTGCGCCTGGACCTGCGCGGTCCGCGGCCCGGACCGCCCGGCTCCAGGCGGGCGTCCTCGGAGCACCGGTGCGCCCAGTGTGGCCGGCACTTCGCCAGCGAGGCGTCGCTAGGCAACCACCGGTCCGTACACCGCGGTATCACACGCTGCGGCGTCTGCGGCCGCGTCTACAGCACCACCTCCGTGCTGCACCGCCACGTGCGGCTGGCGCACAGGGAGACGGCCGCCGCGCGGCCGGGGCAGTGGACGGGCCGGTGTCAGGCCAGTGACGGGCCGGTGTCAGGGCAGTGACAGGCCGGTGTCAGGCCAGTGACGGGCCAGTGTCAGGCCAGTGACGGGCCAGTGTCATGCTAGCGACGGGTCAATGTCGAACCAATTACGGACCGGTTTCAGGCCAGTGACGGGTCAGCGTCAGGCTGGTCACGGTCAGGCCAGTGTCAGGGCCAGCGGCGAGTCAGGCCGGTCAGACCAGCGACGGGTCCGTGTCAGGCTTGTGTTAGGCCAATGACGGATCGGTGTCAGTCAGTGACGAGTCTGTGTCAGGCCGGTACCGAGCCAGTGACGGGTCAGTGTCAGATAAGTCACGATTCAGTGTTAGGCCAACGATAGGTCGGCGTCAGGCTGGTGTTAGACCAACGACGGACCTGTGTCAGGCTAGTGACAGACCGGTGGCGGTCCAGTGACGGGCAGTGTTGGTCCAGGCCGATTGTTGCCGTGTCCGTTCGGGCCACTGGTGACCAGTAATGGTCCAAATCATCCAATGGTCGATCAGCGGCGGTCAGTGACGGGCCGCTCTGTTAGTGATGGTCATCAGTGGACCAGTCCAGCCTGTTATGCTTAGTGATGGGCCAGCGGTGGTCAGTGACGGACTGCTCTATGTAGTTGTGGCTAGCGGTGGGCCAATCTAGCCTGTAATGGTCAGTGATGATCCGGGCTAGGCAGCTGGCGTGGTCCGTGATTGCTCAGCCATCAGGGATGTTCCACTCAGTATTAACAGTCCAGTCACCAGCAGTGTTGATGGTCCATCCACCATCGCCGCTCGGCCCCGCAGCGGTGGTCCGTTCTCAGTATTAACAGTCCAGTCACCAGCAGTGTTGATGGTCCATCCACCATCGCTGATCGGCCCCGCAGCGGTGGCCCGTTTCGGCCAGTAAGAGTCTGGCGTGGTTGGTGACAGTGACAGCGTCGGCCTCGCTGGCGGGCTCGGTCCGGGCAGACCCAGTTCACGGTTTGGGCAGACCCGGTCCGGCCAGTGGCGGTCGCTCAGCGCAGACCAGGTTTGCGGATGCTGCGCTAGGGCCTGCGTGCAGCGCACACAGTCTTCACGCCCGACATTGCGGTGGG
Source organism: Pollicipes pollicipes (assembly GCF_011947565.3). Taxonomy (NCBI): domain Eukaryota; kingdom Metazoa; phylum Arthropoda; class Thecostraca; order Pollicipedomorpha; family Pollicipedidae; genus Pollicipes; species Pollicipes pollicipes. Next base: position 570,658 of record NW_023596818.1, on the reverse strand, counting down.
CACCTGCGAATTAACTATAGAAGTGTTGTCAATGTGTACACAATTGGAACAAGCCGATGACTCGAATACACGAAGCGCACACGCTTCGGTTGAGTGAAGGTAACCCCACAGAGACGAGCTGGACAGTCGCGTTGCTTCTTTGATGTGAACGGCAGACGCCGCTGGAGCTGACCTATATCGGCCGCACCAGATCGCCTCCGGACGTTCTCTCGGCTGACCGGATGCGCAGGTCTGATGTTGACCTTGCACCGTGGCCGGGAATGGCGGACCATTTTCAGCGGCTGTCCGACGTGTCTTCCAACCGACACCAATGATGCGTCCGCAGAGTCGCAATGCAACATTTTGGACGGTTTAAGTCCAGAGATGCAATATGTTGTTCATCATGCTGGATGGACATCTTTTTATGACTGATTACGTCAAAAGTGCATGGTAAAAAAGTACAGAAAAGTAAGAAAAAGTACGCGCATACTTGTATGCAACAGCGACGCCACATTTGCCGATTTTCTGCATTTGGAAAGCTCGTGTGGGCCGGAAGCCGGCGATAACCGGGGCCGTATGCACTGCTCAGCTGTGACGTCATGTGCGTTATGCACCCGAGCAGGCGTAGTGTCCTCGACCACAAGCATCGACCGTGGCGGGGTGGCCTGATCAGTGATCGCTCTTGGCCCCGGTGTGTGGCGACTGAGGCTGGCGCCGTGTCTGTGTTGCAGGGTGCCGGTTTCGGTGCGTCGCCTGCCCGCAGAGTTTCCTCTCGCGCGCCGGCCTCAGTCGCCACAAGGCCGTGCACCGCGGCGAGACCGGCTGCCCGGTCTGCGGACGCGTCTTCAGCAACAAGTACAACCTCAATGTCCACATTGCGGCCAAGCACCGGCCGCCGGCCGCAGCGCCGCCCGCCTGGCCCGGCCTCTAGCGGCCGCAGCCGCCGCCCCCGCCCGCCAGGCGGCAGCACCGATTGAGCGCGGCGTGCCGCCAGGTGGCAGCGCGATGCTCCGCCCGGCCGCTGCTGAGGGGCGGCGCTCGGCGGACGGGCGCGGCACGTGTGTCTCGCCTGGACTGGCAACCGGGTGGCGATGCGGCGCGATGTGTGGACTCAGCTGGAGGTGGTCTGCACGGATTTTTGGAGACCCTGCTGAGCTGACGTATTTTGGACGCGTGGTTTGTTGTAGCGGCTGGTTTTAGCCATCAATTCGTCAGAAATGCATAATACACCGACTGAAGTGTGCTACTGTTTCTGAAGTGCTGACAAGTGACTAGCTGGTGGCTCACTGATGACCGACGTCTTGGACATTGCCGTTGGACAGAGCAGTGGAGGCTGTTGGGGTAGGCGTGAAATGATCCCAAGAGTGCAGTGTCGAATTACAAGGCGAGATGTCTGGTACATAGTAGGGTCGATTGTGATAAGCTGTCAGTGATCTACAAAAATAGATACCTCGCGAATAATATCGCAGACCAAAGTGCTTTGTGTGCCACGGCTCGCCTGGCTTCACTATCCACTGGTCGATTTAGTTGTGCGGCACTATTGATGGCGGCTTTCTCAAGATAGGCAGTCGACACGCGTCTCAGTCTTGTTTACCTTGTGATCGCCTTCCCCTTCCGAGGACTCAGTGACGTATTGTCCCCAGCCGAAGGTCTGAAGTGGGCGACAGCGGATCACATTGGCCTCGCACGGGATGCGGTATCCTAAACGCGTCGCGTGTGCTGAGCTGGTGCGCGCAATGGAACCGTTCCACTTTCGCACCTTCGAATCTCACTGAAGTAAGGCCGTTGAGTTATTGGGAAGAGGAGGTTAGAACGGAAACAAAGGGAATACCATTGCGGTAGCACTTAAAGGCTGTCTAAAACAAGGTTGCAAGGTGTATCGTATGATTTTGCAAACTGTGTCTGTTACAACGACTTCTCATGGCGGTCATCTGTCAGTTAGAATATCACGTAATGACTTGCGGCCACCAGTTGGAGAAACTCTGGAGACAACCTCCCGGTCGATCCCAACTCGTAACCACTGTCGCGGCACGGATATTTCCAACAAGGAACTGACGGACATGGACGGAAGGCTGCCGGTGGTTGCGGTGGCGTGCTGTCGAGCGGCCGCAAGTCGTACTAAAACGGGGGCGCTCAGTTTCCGTGGCGCCCCGTTGACCGGCTGTGTCCGCCGGCGGCGGTGGTGTCTGCGGCATCCGCTGACCGGTTCTTGTTCCCTGCGGCCTGCTATTCGCCGGCCCTGCCCGCCGCCGGTGTCGGTGTGGTCGGCGCCTTGTTGACCGGCCCTATCTGCCGGTAGGCGGCGGCCGGCTGGCGGGCCCTGGCAGCGGCGGCGGCGGCACCCCGCGCGTGCTCTGCACCACCTGCGGCAAGACCTTCTCCAGCAGCACGTCGCTGGCCAACCACAAGCCGCTGCACGCCGGCCACACCACCTGCCGGCTGTGCGCCAAGGTGTACGCCACGCGTCACAACCTGCGCGTGCACATGCGCCGCGACCACGGCGTGGAGCCCGGCGGCGGAGAACCGGGCGGCATGCCGCCACACTGGGCCGGACCCGGCTCGCTGTAGGCGGCCGGCGCCGGACGGCGGTGTGAGAGACCCGCCGGACGGTGGCGAGAGGGCTGGCCTGGGGCCGGCTAGAGACCGCCGCCGGAGCGCGGCGTCTGGAGGAGGCTGTCGGAGCTCGGGTCAGGCCGGCAGGAGACAGCCGGGAGGCTGTCGGAGCTCGGGTCCGGCCGGCAGGAGACAGCCGGGAGACAGCCGGGAGGCTGTCGGAGCTCGGGTCAGGCCGGCAGGAGACAGCCGGGGGGGCTGTCGGAGCTCGGGTCCGACCGGCAGGAGACAGCCGGGAGACAGTCGGGAGGCTGTCGGAGCTCGGGTCAGGCCGGCAGGAGACAGCCAGGAGGCTGTCGGAGCTCGGGTCAGGCCGGCAGGAGACAGCCGGGAGACAGCCGGGAGGCTGTCGGAGCTCGGCGTCCAGTCCTGAGCAGGGTCGCACGTCTCGCCGACTGTTTGACTGGCAGCCCCGCCCATGAGCACCGACCAGTGACAGCCGGTCTGGAGGTCGGAGTTCCGTGAGGCTATGGTCGCGGCTGCGAGGCTGTGCCCACTGCAGCGGGATCGCTGCCGGACGGCGGCGGATGGCTGCACGCTGTTGGAGCTGTTACAGCGCCGCCAGCCCAGTGGTCATCATCGAAGAACGTGTACATAGTGGCATTAGGGGGGTTTGTAGTAGAAAAGCCAACCCTTGAGCGAAATTAATAAAAGCGACGCTCCGCGTGGGTTTTTGTAGTCGGGGCAATCTTAAGCCTGCTACATATATTTGTCAACTTTTCACTGTGATCTCAACGCGGTTCTCTGCTGCTTGATATATCCCGAGGCCTTGGCAATCAAATACTGTTGTTTAGATCGGCTCAGTTCCACGAGAAGTGGTTGAACTATAGGATTCGGAGTTGAAGCAGTTGATTCTTCCTGCCGGCAAAGGCCCATCTGATTCATTGTCCATCTTGGCAGATTTCATGGCACGACGCAGTACGGCGATGGTGTGCATGCGGTTGTTCTGATGGCATCGACTACGTATTGTACATGCGTCTAAATACAATTGTCATCGAACGCGGAGTTTGGCAGGAGGAAAAAGGATTTTAAAAGACTTGTAGCATTCTTCTGACCCCCGGCGATTTGCAGAAACTTGAGATGCCTTGCATTGCAGCTGTAGTGCTGACAACTTTCGCACGTCATTCGTGGTGCCTGAAAAGAGATATAAATAAGCAAGGATTGTCTACTTAAAAGTAAGAGAAGAGATTCTGCGCCGGTAACGGCGGGTTGATTTCCTCCAGTCCCACCCTTGGCCTCGCCTCGGCTGGCAGCACGGCTGGAGTTTACACGACCGTCGCTGAGACAGTCACTGGCGCACCGACCCCGACTGCAGCATGAGCTGGCGCACGCCTGCCCCACGTGACCACCGCCGTGAATACGGTCAATAGGACACGGCTTCCACCGTCGGCCCAGACCGACGACGCGTGATCGCGCCGCTGGTACACGGCCGTGTCACGTGGCTGGTGAGACGCGAGCGCTGCACGCCTGTCTGCCCTCGCGGCGCTGAGAACGGCAGCGGACGCCATCGGCGTGTGGTCTGGAGCGCAGCAGCGGACGCCGCCGCTCTCTTCACACCATCGCCCGACGTCTGAGGTCGCGGGGTCGCTGCTTCTCTGGCTGACTGGTGTCGGCCAGTGGAGCACTCAGCGCGGCAGGGTCGTGCTGGAGACCCGCCGACCCTCCGGGTCCGGTGTGTCCAGCGCCGCGACACGGGCGTGACGCGGGCGGGGCTGACATCTCCCCAACGCTGGGGTGGTGCTCGGGGCAGCGGTCCGCCTCCTGGCGGCACTGTCCGGCCGTCACTCCTCGGTGATCTGCCGGGGGCTGCGCTCCCGTAGCCGGCCGTGTTCGCCTGTCGTCCCCACTACACGCATTCCAACGAGGTATGCACAACGCCGTTCGTCGCGGTCGCGCGGCTCGGCGCGTGCCTCGGCTCCTCCGCCCGTGCCACGTGCTCACGTCCCGTGTTGACGCGCGTGCCGGCGCCGCGGTTCCGCAAAGCGGCGCGTGTCCGCCGCACGGCACGCGGATGCCACGTGTGCGCGCGGCGGGGGTCGGCCGGCCGCCGGCTGACACACGTGTGTGCGTGTTGCAGGCCGGCAGGGGCTGCGCTGCGAGCTGTGCGGCGTGGCCTTCAAGACGGCCAGCCGGCTGAGCGAGCACCGCGCGATCCACCGCGGCCAGACCACCTGCCCCGTGTGCCAGTACGTGTTCACGCGGCGCACCCAGATGAAGCACCACCTGCGCTCGCGCCACGGCGTGCTGATGTAGCCGGGCCGGCCGGCCCGGCGGGCGGGCAGAGGCCGGCGGCGGGCAGAGGCCGGCGGGCAGAGGCCGGGCGGCCGGCAGAGGCTGCGGCCGGCCGGCGGCCCGCGGCGGCGGGGCAGAGGCGGCGGCGGTAGAGGCAAGCGGCCGGCCGGCGGCCCGCGGCGGCGGGCAGAGGCCGGCGGCCCGTGCTGAGGGGCGGGAGAGCTGGCTACGGCGGGTGGTCGGGACGCAGCATGAGATGATTGGCCAACGTCAGTGGGGCAGCGGTCGAGGCGCCGTGCTGTGGGTGGCCGGCCGTCTCCCGGTGGCTCTTGGAACGTCAGCTTCGAACTCCGAGGCATTGTCATGTCCGTGGACTGGGTTACGTCTCCCTGTCCGCGAATGATGCGCCCAGCCGATGATATACCACGAGTTGATGCGCAGAGCTGCTGATTCGACTTTTGACGTGTTGGTGCCGCGGAGCTGCCGACAGGATTGGTTCTGACGATACACGCCTGTGGCCATTCCGGGCGGTGCTGTTTGTCGGTGATAGTTCTGGTCAGGAGATGAGAAGTAGATGGAGCTTTAACTGGTGGCCGCGCCGACTTAAAAAGATCCCAGCTTGCCACTTCCCGTAGGCTCTCGACCTGGTGGCTTGTGCGGCGAGGAGGAAAACTGGCCTCCATGAATTATCAGTTGTGTCTATTCCTTAGTATCCCGGGCTCTGGAGTGGGTTGCTGCAGGCACTGTGGTCGGAGCCGGTGTGTGTCGCTGAATACATGAGAACATGCGGTTGTTTTTTTCGGGTGACAAACACGATCGGGGTTAGTGGTGATCATGCACGAGAAAACAGGAGACACAGGACAGAGACGGGGCTGCGATAGCTCGTTAGCTGTTGGCGCTGGGCTGGTATAATGACCCACCGATGTGATCTGGCCTCAGTCGGGGCGGAACAAAGGTCACTGTAACATTGTCAGCGTGGTTTGGGTGGTGCTCCAGGATTTCTGGCAAGTATATTGCGCGGCCCGTTTTATTTCCTCTGCATGAGAAGGCATGCGTTTGTTGGCTGGCCAATGTAATGAGGGCGCAAGAAAGGCCTCAAGCCACTTTGGTGTTGCGAGTTATAATTTTTGATATGGCACAATGCTCAATTTTTCACCGGTGGTGATTAAAACGGCATATTCACGTAATCAATAGTATGCATTACGAAAACTGGACTTTAAAGGAGTGCTCGTGGTTGCCCTTAACCGTGAATACTGCAACAATATCGGATTTCCTTATAACTTATACCAAGACGTTTGATAGTTGAACCCGTGCATCCTGGTATATTAAGGCTGCTATTTTAAGATAAGAAAACATTATGGTAATCAAGTTATTTCATCGCGGTAACAGCGGTGATGATATTTGCAATAAACGTATTATCAGGCATGCAACTGGTCCAACCAGATCGAGTAATACGACACATGTTAACACTCCTGATGTAGGCGTTCAAAATGTTAACAGTTAACTCGCCTTTAGAATACAAGTATTGCTACTGACGCGGCGGCGCCAGGCGGTGCCGTGGGTGGCCGCCCCAGGCTGTGCCGTGGCGGCGGCGTCAGGCTGTGCCGTGGTGGCCGCCCCAGGCTGTGCCGTGGCGGCAGCGCCAGGTTGTGCCGTGGCGGCGGCGTCAGTCTGTGCCGTGGTGGCCGCTCCAGGCTGTGCCGTGGCGGCAGCGCCAGGTTGTGCCGTGGCGGCGGCGTCAGGCTGTACCGTGGCGGCGGCGTCACTCTGTGCCGTGGCGGCAGCGCCAGGTTGTGCCGTGGCGGCCGCGTCAGGCTGTCCGGCTCCGTGGCCAGTCGGCTATCAATGACAAGCCACACGAGCTGTTCGGTTGGTCGAATCGATCTGACGGGCATGGGAGCGTGCCACTCTTCACACAGCTTCAGGCTTGGCACTATGTGTATGTATGTGTTTGCGTGTTTTGCAGCCGGCGCAGCTGGTGCAGTGTCTGGTGCGGCGTGGAGCAGCAGTAAACTGGCGGCTGACCTGACCTCGGCCGGCTCTCGGGCGTGTGTCGGTAGGTGCAGCGATGCTGACCTGACCTCGGCCGGCTCTCGGGCGTGTGTCGGTAGGTGCAGCGATGCTTACCTGACCTCGGCCGCCTCTCGGACGTGCGCCGGCGAGTGGGGTGGTGCTGACCTGACCTCAGCCATTCGCACCTCGGTCCGCCCCAGCTCCCGCCTGAACGGGGCAGCCGAGAAGAAGCGCGCTGGTGAAGAAGGGGAGAAAGGAGCACCGCGGCCCGCATTGCCTTAGAAGGCCGTATTCTTATATGAATCGCTGTCATTAGTATCACGATGTCCACCCTTCCTACCTGGGAGAGAAGCAGGCGATGCCTCGCGGCCGCAGCAGCTCAGCGTGCAGTACAGGCACAAATGCTGACGACGATCATGACCATAATCCTTAGAGAAAGAATGGCAAGTGTGCAAACCGCCCACGTTGTGGGCTTACTTAAGTCATTCAAAATGTTCTTTGACCCTTCGACGACGAAGAGGACCCGTTTCCTTGGTGTCACCCCGTGTCAGGGATCCGTCTCCGGGGCCCTGTTCTCTATCTGAGGCCTCTGCCAACGTCTTGGCACATACTGGTGTGGTCGCAGCCATAAGCAGTGGTCGGTACCACAGCTGGCTTTGCGCCCGGCGCTGCCTATCGGTGCCCAGGCTGTAATGGTATGCAAAAACGGCATCGCAATTGTCGTTATTGCCCGAGCGGCCAGTCCTGTCATCATGCCGCCGTCGGGCGGTAGATGTCGCCCTGGTCGCCACAGTCCGTCGTCCGGGTCCCAGCGTTCCGCTGCGGCGCGCGGGGCGGCTGGTGTGCCGTGCACGTGGGGTCGGCCGTGCGGGCGGCGCCGACCCGCGAGGGCCGGCTGCCACACGGGGCCGACGGTGGTCCGTCCCGACCGCGAGGTTGGCAGGGGCTCGGAGAGGGGCCCCGCCCCGTTGTGAGCGTGGTAGCAGCTGATGTTTTTCACTCGGTCTCGGCGCGATCCACCGAATCGGAGCGGATTGAGCGCCGGTGAGCGGTTCTCGAGCATCGATGATGTGCATGCGTACCTACGTTCGTACGCGCACCGGTATCCATACCGACTACAATAGAGATCTGAGTATTGCGAACAACTCAGGCGTGCATGACAGATTATTTTCTCTGTCGTACCCTGGAATGAGTACGACTAAATTCGTCCGCATAGTTCTTCCTGCATGACAGAGAACGATGACTCTGCCTGTTTCCCGTGCTACCGGCTGTTGTTTTTAAACGTCCCAGGCTTGTGCTGCTCGGTGCCGTCTGCCATTCCACCTATCGGTGCCGATTGCTTTCTGATCTGAACTTTTTGTCGAGCGAGCATTAAGGGTCTGTGAAATGTTGGTCGAGCGTAGAAAGAAATAGCGAAGAAAAACACCAAGCCGCGTAGCGATTCGTGCCTTATTAAAGCGGTAGTTTTTCAACAGTCATCGGTCAAACAAATTGCCTTGCAATCGGTAGCCGCGTCAATATTTCCAAGCCGCCGCGCGCCGGCGGGCTGGGGCCGCGCGCTGACGCCGTGTGACCTGTGACCTGCAGGGCCCGCCATGCCGGAGGTGTGCGAGGTGTGCGCGCGCCGCTTCTTCCACGCGCGCCCAGTTGAACCACCACCTGTCGATCCACCGCGGCGAGACGGTGTGCCCCGTCTGCGGCCGCGTCTTCTCCACCAGGAATAACATGCGCGTCCACCTGGTCTCCATCCCCCGACCTCGCCGCAGGCGGTGCTGCTGCGCGAGCTGCGCCAGCGTCGATAGGTGGGTGTGACGCGGCGGCGGCCGGCCAGGCGTGCCGTGCGGCCGGCACCCCGCGAGTCGTGCAGTGCCATACCGTGCCGTGCCGTGCCGCGCCGCGGTGGCGGAGACGCAGATGACGTAGGTTAGTGCGGGATGGTCATGAGAGCTGATCGTCAGGTGTGTCCCCACCATGGCGCGCATGACTGTGCCTCTCCAGTGGCAGATGGTCTTTCCCCTCCAGCGGCGGACAGATTACTCGGATCGCGGAATTTTGTCAAAGGTCCAGCCTCTAGCAGCGAGTTGCCAGAGGTCGTACGGGCCATTCAATCGCACTTCGCGCCGCTTTGTTGTCTCTCGACGCTTGCAACACTGAGACTGGGCTCGATTACGACGATGGTTGTAGTGACGGGCGCAGCGGGTCGGTGTGGAGTCGGTGTGGATCCGGCGCGGTATGTGGGGGGATCCACGATGGTGTAGTGATAGGCGCAGCGGGTCGGAGTGGAGTCGGTGTGGATCCGGCGCGGTATGCGAAGGGATCCACGATGCGGGGCGGAGAGCCTGCTGCTCCTAAACCAGCCGGGGTCGCCGGTCGTGATGGTCACCAGCGCCGCCGGCGCAGCCGATGGCAGCCACGGCTGGCCGAGGCGAGTTTTGCATCACTCCACCAGCGGCTGGAGACGTCTGCGGAAGCGGTGTGCTTGATCGCCAGCCAAAGCCGAGGGCATCGACATTCCTTTGGCATTCGGCATTCCTGGCACGGAGCCGGCGCGGCGTCATTGTGTGATGTCCTGAGTGTCTAATTAAGCTACTAAAGCCGTTCAAACAGTACGGCCTCAGCTAGATTCATGATCAGTCGACTTGGGCATGGTTTTTGGCGGGACTGACGGCGCGACGGACGTCCGGATTGGCTTCGTCGCCCCACTTGTCGGGAATTGTTTCCTTTTTGGATGTGGAGGAGTGGTAAGAGGCACGGTCATAGTACAGCCACGCTGGCTACCCCGCCGCATGAACTCTGTGACGGTCGTCGAGTCATCCAACTCCAGGTCCCAAGAGACGAGAAGGCCAGCTTCGTCGGTTGCAGTCGGCGATGCTACCTCACAGCTCACAGCTGATTGACTATCGCCCCAAGCGATTGTCTCAGGGCAACGTTCGTGGGTGCAGAACCACCAGAAGCTAGGGGCGCTCTGTTATCGGAGGTGCGTTCCGCTGCCTTTGGTCAACCCCGGTGGTCCCTGCACTGCCGACGCCGGCTCACCACCCAGTGCTGGGGCCCGCCGGCACCGCCTTTCGAAAACGGTTCTCGGAGACGGGCGCGTCGCAAACGTCGTTTGCTGCTGAGCTCCTGAAGCGCAGAGCTCAACCGTTCAAATGTATATCCATCTTGCTTCGGTCAAGGCAGGTTTTTTCTCTGCGTTCCAAGCTGCATATTAAGATGTGGTAGGAGGGCTTCAATTACATGCATGTCGCACCATAGCACGAGCTCGGCGGTGGTCACGTACCGCAACGTTAGTGCTGTAGCTGACCGGCAGATGTCACCACGGCATGTTGGCCTTCCGCCCAGCATATTGTGCCCGTCAGGCCTATTGCCTTTCGGATGCCCTAAGTGTGGATTGTCTCTGGCAGGAGGAAAATTAAACACATGCGATCAGATTAGATCAGATCAAAAGTACTTAACGACTTGACGTTTGCAACTCTTAAAAAGAAGATATCTTCGGATTGTGATTTTGCAAACCATTACAAAGTGGGCAGCTACTTGCGTAATTGGATGTGCGACCGCACCGGACATGATCTGATCTGCCGTTGTTGTTGTCCGCCCCTGTGGTCGGCCGGTGGTGTTGTCCGCCGTGTGTCGGCCGTTGGTGTTGCCCGCCCCTGTGGGTGGTGTTGTCCGCTCCGCTGATCGCTCTGTCCCCCGGCAGCGCGTACTTCGGTTGTCACGCCGCGCCCGCCCGTCTACCGGGTGTGCAACGTGCCAGAAGCCGCTCTACTCGCAGCCACTCCTTCTTCTGGCACATGAGCATGCACCGCGGACGCACCACGTGCCGCCACTGCGGCCGCGTGCTCAGCAGCCGGGGCAGCGGCTGCAGCATCACAAATCATCAGCCGCCACGGCGGTCTGCAGGACGACGAGAACGCCGCGCCGCCGGCACCACAGGGACCGCCGCCGCAGGGACCGCCGCAGCCGCAAGGACCGCGCCGCCGCACGGAGGACCGCTGCCGCACGGAGGGGACCGCCGCCGCAGGGACCCGCCGCCGCCGCGCCGCAGAGGGCCGCAGCTGCACGGACCCGCTGCCGCATGAGACCGCCGCCGACGTAGGCGACAGCCGGCCGCGGTCTGGGTTGTGGGCGCGGTTTGGTGTTTGGAAGTGTGGTGCGGTTGACGCGGTTTGGTGGCTGGAAGTGTGGTGCGGTGGACTGGTGCTGAACCCCCGGCGGGGGTCGCGTGTCGGGGCCTGCTGTGGCTTCACCAGCCCGCTCCCCCCGCTCCGGGTGGGTCGAGGCGGCACGGCGGCCCTCCAGGCGCGTGTGGTAGTGGTAGATCCGGGCGTTCTGCGTTTCGTATTTTAGGGACATATTTTTGGAGTCGGAAAACGGACCCGTGAATTCAATTTGTTGTTTGTCTTTGTTGCAGTGAAAACGGTTGACTGAAATGTAACCGTTGCGTGACATTTGCTGACAACCTTTTAGCTGTTAGTTATTGTCATTCAGGACATCTGTTATTCCTCACAGTTACTACCTGTTTCATGTGGTTTCTATCTTCAATCTCTATCTACTTTCATCCCCTATCGTCATCTAGCATATAGCAATTATGCTGCGATTTTTATGCGGTCATATCAGCTGGAAATTGAAACTAAATTACGGTTGACAAGTTCCTAATGCATGGCTATCGTATCGCACCAAGGCGCTGGCTGTTGCATTACTACAACGGCGGGTGCATGCCACGAACCCAGAGCCGCGCTCTGCCGGTGGTGCTGCGCCTCAGTCCGGACCAATGTCGCCCCTCAGGCGGGGTCAGGCGCCAGCTGAGACCCACGTCACTCCGACGGCGCACGGTCTCCCTTCGAGGTGGCGGGGGAGGAGGGGGGGGGGGGGGGGGGGAGGGGGCGGGAAAGAGGAAGTGCGGGCTCGCCCGTGAGTTGGTGGCGCGCTTCGGCGCGAGTCCGTCTTCTGCGGCGGGAGGGCCCGACGAAGTCACGTTACAACAGGGTGCTGAAAACGCAGCGGCCAGTGTAAGCAAACATGACTTGTTACCTGTACATATGCATATGCCAGGGAAGGTCTGGGAACGCCTGTGCAAGCGCCTATTTCCATGAGGCGAATGCATTGTTGCACGTGCATGACACGGTTAGGTACCTTTCTGTAGCCTCACCCAGTGGGTGTTTTGATACCTGCCGGTTCGCTGGGAACGTCGTTTTGTCGGCGAAGCGTTACGGCCTTCGCTCCATGCGTCTGCTGCGCGGCGTTGTTGCAGCCTGCCCGTAGCCGCCGCACTGGAACCAGTCGTGTGAGCGAACGATGTTTGAAGTGTCGTACAGCAGCGCAGTGCAGCACAGCGTGTAGTTATTACGTATGCGGATCCTGTGTGATGTATCATTTGTAGTTATGGATCGTTTCTCACGTTTTTTCTGCAGATCGTGCTTCCTGTCAATGTTTTTTTTTTGCGCGCGCCGTGTGTATCGACGTGACGTAGAAGGAACCTGCTGCAAATACACGATTAGTAATTAGGACTACTCTCAGACACATGTTCGTCGTTTAGAAGAGAGCCGCACCCTGCCACTTTCCAGAAGAATACAGTAACAGCGTATGTTTTTCGGATCAGTGTAGGCGAGTTTCATACCCTACCTGTTTTCCAGCGCGTATGGTTTCAACCGCGTGCATTTTACAAGTCAGTTTGTACGCATACTATACCCTGCCAGTTCCCAAAACCATACGGCTACAACGTGTTTTCATTCGGGTCAGTTTGTGCGAGTGTCCCGTCGGCTTCCCAAAGCCCACGGTTGTAACCGTTTTTGTGTTCAGCGGCTAATGTTACGTGGTCCCCGCCGGAGCCTGCGCACAGGCTTCCCGTGACGGCTGTGCCTGGTGGCCTCCAACATCCGCCTGGCGGCACCTGTCCCCGCTCGAGTCAGCACTGCCGTCAGAGCGGGGTGACGCCGATCACGGGAGCCGCCCGACAGCTGTCCGGACGGCTGAGACACCCGCCACCGCCCGCCCGACAGCTGTCCGGACGGCTGAGGCGCCCGCCACCGCCCGCCCGACAGCTGTCCGGACGGCTGAGACCCGCCACCGCCCGCCGACAGCTGTCCGGACGGCTGAGGCGTCCGCCACCGCCCGCCCGGTGCTGCCTCTGTTGTCGAAGCAGAACGCCGAACCTGACCGCCGCTCCCTGCTCACACCAGAAGCCGAACCTGACCGTCCTCCTGCTCACCACCATACGCCGAACCTGACCGTCGCTCCTGCCCACCACCAGACGCCGAACCTGATCGGCCCCCCCCCCCCTTGCTTGAGCGTGCCAGGCGGCGGCCTGGGAGTAGTATGGCGGTGCCGCCGGCACGCACGCTCGCCGCCGAGCCGGCCGGGGCCGCTCGCTCGCACCGCGAGGACGGCCGGCCGCTGACACGACACAGCGCGCTCCGGTGTCGCCGTCGATCGGCAGGCCGGCCGCGCGTCGTGTGGCCACTGACGTCCCTCCTCTCCGCACCCTGCCCCCCCGCGAGGCTGGCAGCAGCGGCACGACGTGGCGCAGCGTGACTGTCAGTGTCAGAGTGCTCTGGGCTGTTCTGAGACCGGACACTGGTCCTGGTGGCTGATGAGAGCGCTCGTCCCCGCTTATCGCGCCGCTTGCCCGGGTAGGTTCACTAAACCTTGGCGCCTGCCCCTCTGTGTTGGTACAGAGGCCGACATAGTCGCGCCGTCCGCACCTCATGATGGAGGTGGGCCGTTTTGGTCGGCCCAGTTAGTCTATCAGGCACCCGCGTATGGACGGTGTTCTTGCGTTTATGCGAAGCCTGCGCCCGCGTAACAGAAAGACAGTTCATTTGGTTACACGCTTGCTAATCGGCTATCGCAGACGGTGAATATGCGTTTCCGGTTGAGTCAAGGAATAGAAGTGCAGGGAAGATGCGGGTGAGTCCCTGCCGTTCCCGTTGCCTTGGTGACAATGACGAGTGCGAGAGCGGGGTGCGGGCGCCGGCGGTGTAGTGAGGTGTAGTGATAAAGCAGCGCGTCTGAGAAGCCGTCTGGGTGCGGGGCGCCGGCGGTGTAGCGATAACGCAGCGCGTCTGAGAAGCCGTTGGGTGCGAGGCTTGCTTCCCCGCGGTGCCGCCCTCCCAGCTAGGGTGAGAGGCAGGCGACGCCTTATAGCCCCAGCGCCTGCTTACGTCGTGAAGCCTCACCAAACGTAGCAGCTCGCGGCAAACACCGCGGCGCAGACGACCCCGCCGTCACCGGAACACACAGGTGGGCCGAAAAGAGCCTACAGTTGAGAACAGGTTGCGGTTGAGAAGCTGGAACAGCACAAAAAAAGAAGTCAAAGCAGACGTCAATGCGCCGTCATGTACACGTGACTGAATGGAGTGAACATGTTCTCCGCCAATTTGGTATTTCTGGCAAGATTGCAAAAAAAAAAAAATACCGCGCCTATCCCCAGCGTACCGTTCAATCATATTTGCCGTTTGGTACTGTTCCCAGATTTTAAACATTCACTTGAATGGTTCCGAGCACAAGTCGCGAGCTTACCGTAATAGCTGTGGTTGTTCACGTTATCGAAGAGAATATTTCACAGCGTGCGACGCTTCCCCTGGCGTTGCGCGCAAGAGCTTGGACACACGTGGTTCACGAATTCCCACGAGCACAAAATGGTGTTACCATGCCGTGTATTTGCATTTTGTTCGAAACAATCACAAGCATAGACAAAGCGGTTTCCAGTCACCAGCCACGGCCGATGGGTCGGCACACGACGGACCTCTGGCGGCGGGCTCAGGTCCCGGGATCCGCTGATCCATCTGGGACCTCTGGCGGCGGGGCTCAGGTCCCGGGATCGCTGATCCATCTGGACCGAGCGGCAGGAAG
>NW_023596818.1:436510-554967 GCF_011947565.3 Pollicipes pollicipes | reverse complement strand
CCGGCCGATCTTGTTTGAACCGAGCCCGATATGGCTGGACCGTCCACGATGCGGGCGAAAAGTTGTCATCCTCCGAGGTGGCAGCCTCCGACGCATACCGTCGCTGCAGATTGGAGGCATGCCCGACAGGAAGAAAAAAATAAAGGAAGGGTGACGCCTGCCTGCTGTGCTTGACAAGGGACGCCTGCCTGCCCAGCCTGACAACAACAAAAAAACAGGAAGAAAAAAGAAAAATGTCACAACGACGGATCATTGCGCGCGCACACGGCGTATAATAGTTATATGCCAGCAATTGAAACTGCTCCGAAACATCTTTGTAATACAGCCGGAGAAGAAACGCGATGTTTGGATTGCTTTACGAAAATAGGCAGATGGATCGGTGCCCGCGTTTGATTTCGTTATATGGCGCATGCGGCGCGTCAATGTTCCAGCATGTGTGCTTTCAGTAACCAAACCTCATTTTTCAGTCATATTGCAAACATTTGCGGCTAACCCACAGCATGTCGTTGAAATTAACGTATTGTACTTATATTGCACTTATTGCACTTACACTCCATGAATATGGAAACTCAAAATGTCACTGAAATGCGTTTAGTTACTTAGGTATAGCAGTAATCAAACGCAGACGCATTAGTTCGGCCACTCAAAGACCTGCCAAATTTACCCCTTCACGCACCGAAAACTGTCTAAATTTATGGGTAGTGGATATCGATCATGGAAAGTTGAAATTCACTAGTGATAGCTGTGTCTTTTACAAGGGTTCCGGAAGTGACTATCTCCCTTGCATTAATCTCCCTTGCTGCTTGCTGGTCTGTGAAAGGACTCATCCTTAAAGAAGGGTGAGCTAAATTCCACAAGCCAAGGAAATTTAGGAGCCTTAAGAGAAGCCGTGGACACTTTCAGGTTCCGAGCTCCTCTGACAAATTCGCCCTCCCGCCGTTGACAGATCCCGGCTTGGACTCCAACAGGAACTAATTCGGAATCGATTTGATGCTAGTCGTTTATACCTTGTAGCTCCGCTGGACTGGAGAATGAGAAGGATTAGGCAGTTGTCATGGGGAGCTGCTATGATCTGAAAAGTTCACTAACGTAAATATTACACGCAATTCCTTCGCACTGCATGCGACCTCATTTGGTATGAGATTCATTTCAGTTGTGAACTGTTGACGTCTTGGACTCGCTCTGTCCCATCCGTCTCATGGGTCTTCACATTGACAACTTTTCTTTCTGGCAAAACTGCGAAAGCGGCTGGCTTATAAAGTTTGATGCTGTTGGTTACGTAACTTGAGACAAAGTGGCCCCAATTATTTACAATCACAGACTGACAGGGCTCCTAAGCGTCATGCAATATTCGCAACGGACAAACTACGGTGCACGTGCGTTTATAGGCCGTGGATCCGCCAGAACCGGTGTGCACGTTGTCACTCCCCGCATCTCCGCCAGCCTGTCAGTAACCATGCAGAGAACGGACACGGCCTGTGTTCCCCGCTCTGCCGATATGGGCCCCGTCAGCGCCGGCCGCCGCGTCACCTCGTCCGTATGACGTCACTCCTGGGCCAGGCGCTGGATGGTGGACGGCCACCGGGACCTCAACAACTACCAGATGCGGATGGTGAGCAACGCGCTCGGCCGCTGCTCGTTGCCCATCTTCGTCAAGCTCGTGTTCGCCGAGATCTGCCGCTGGAAGAGCTACTCGCGGCCGCAGGACACCCACCTGGCCAGCAACGTCATGGACTCCATCATGATGCTCTTCGAGAAAATCGAGAAGCAGGTGGGAGAAGGGTGACCGTCTTTCGTGCCTTAATACGGTAACTGCGCTGAACATGGCACTGTCACGTGTTGGAGCGCGAGCAGGTCTCTCAGAATGGCCGGCGACCTGGGGCCGGTAGAGTCCCCAGATAAGGTGGCTGGTGGTCTGTCATTCACTCGGTCGTTATCACGCAGCGAGTTTAAGTTCGCGCCCACCTGCCTCGGATGCTGTGTGTTATCCCTTGCTGGCCGTCCTCTAAGTGCTCTGTGTAATGCTAGAATTGTTTACTAAGAGCCTTTACCGACATCTTGGGAGCGATAACAGATTCTGCGTTTACGGATTGTAAGTATACAGGCTCTGTGATGAGAGAGATTACCTTCCACCTTGAGTTCCGCGATCCTCCCGTCTCCAGAAAGTGTGTATCGTTTTCTCAAGCACCAACGAGTGATTGGACAACACTTACTTGAAGCCTTGTCGTGGCCTGTTTTCCCCGTTTTCTGCGACTCTCCGTCGTCCCGCTGGCGCGCTATCTGGCGCGCCTGGAGTACCTCCCGTGGCGACTCCTCCCCTGCGTGACGTTACACCCCTCCCCTTCCCGCCACGCTCAGCACGGACGTCTGCTGGTGTCGCACGCGCTGGCCTACATCACCGCCTCCAAGTCTGGCCTCTCCGAGTCCGAGCTGGAGGACCTCATTTCACTGGATGACAAGGTACCCCCTCCGTTCGCCGCGCCGTGCGACGCTGCTGCGGCGGGCAGCGGCACCGCCGGATCGTGCTTCCGTCGACGAGCCGCTCCAGCGCGCGCTCTAACAGGACTGCTGCATCAGAGCCGCGTGAACCCGACGGCCCCTGTTGGCGCGAGCGGATTCTCGGGCTGCAGAGAACGCAGGCTCAGAAAAACGCTGATTAACAGGGGCTCAGAAAGAACGCTAATTAACGGAGGCTCAGAAAGAACGCTGATAAACGGAGGAACGATGAACGCTGATAAACGGTGATCAGTCGCCAATCGCTCAGGTGCTATTCATAAATATCACGTGCCGTCATCACCTGATGGGGAGTTTGCCTTCCTTGCTACTGATCAAGTGCCCAGTCTATCTTGATTAATAATGGTGTGAATAATTACAACGGAACATTACGCTTCCCACGAGTTCCGGCTATTGGTAGTACCCCGATGCCCACAGCATTGCGACTCCATCTGTCAATGAACCATTAACGTTGTCTAAGCTCATAAATATTAAGCAGCGCCCAGTCCAGGTGCGAGTGCTGCCTCCCACCCAAGTTTGGGCCCAAATTGAGCACAAGCTGAGCCCAAGTTGAGCCTAAGTTTCCGGGCAGTGGGGGACCGGGCAGCGTCGTCAGGCACCGATGTTCCCGGTGCTCGATTCCGCCTGATGCGGGCGCGACGTAACTTGTCATGGCTCGCAGCTGTGACCGGGCCTTTTGCCCCCCCCCCCGTCCCCCACCCCTTACTCCTGGCATTGGCAATGCGATCCAGAACGCGTGGCGTTCTCTCGTAGCATTTTGACACTTGATTGTGAAACTCTACGTTGCCTTAGATGCCTCATAGAGCCTTGCTCATGTGTTACCTGTGTATGGGTATTCTGTTTGTTTGTTCGTGATCAAGTCAAAGTTCAGTAATTTTGTGGACCGAAAATCAACATAAGTCGTCCCGATTTTCGGGCCGGTCAAAGTAAGGCCTTTTGAACATTTTTGGTAAATATTAATGAAACCCTACCGCGATGAATTCATTAAATGCATCACTATGGTTGTGGAGCCCAGTAGTTTTGTTGTCTGTACAGTCCTTCCAGCACGCATTTTTGAAGGTTGTCCAGAATCATAACCGATGAAATGAAATTCTGCATTTTTAAATTTATGAAAAAAGAGCTATGACACATAAATTTGTGCTGTCTACCCAAGCGGGTTTCAATTCTTCTGTCGAATCGATGTCGTCCCAGACAATCTTTTGCAACTGCTGAAATCTGACCTACATATTTCGTGCGTGCCGTTCTGTTCCTGATCGCCGCACGGTTACATGTTCATCCATGTAGCATCCGCCAAATGTTGACCTGACCGTAGTTTTGGAAAATGCCTCGGGGGAACAGCAATAAATGGCTAAGCCCACACGCAAAATGCTCGTGAAAAACAAATTTCTCTCTGAAATCGAGCCACTTTCATTTCGGAGGACCAGCTAAAACTCCGGGAGGGCGCTCTGGCTCACCCCCCAACCCACCCCCCCCCCCCCCCACCCCACCACCCCCCCCCCCCCCACCCCCCCCCCCCCTCCAGCCAACCGAATAGGAAACCACACCTGGTGCTTGGAGACCAGATGGCTGCATATGCTTGGAGATTGCAAACGTTGCGTCGGCGCTTGCGTTGGCGGATACACCGTTGCATGTTTGATCTGTAATTCAAAATTAACCATGTTTGAGCAGCCAGTGGCGTTGCTTAGCATATTTGCATAGCTGGACCCACCGCATTTCGCAAGCATTGGTGAAGCAATTACAGCCACTTCCAGAGATAAAATAAGCCGTATGTATTCCAAGTCCGCCTCCTGGTTATTATAGAACCTAGCTCCTTGACTACCCCACTCCCTTGCATGTGCCCGCCGGTGACTCTGATTCTTGATGTCTAAATGCCGGCGGTGTTCTGCTACGACATTGTGCGTCGAACATAGCGGGAATCGGGTCTTTCCAGCCTCACAAGCCATGTTTCCTGTTCGTTCGTTCATCATATGCGCAGGTTTCCAGTCAAGCTGTGGCATGTACCAATGTCACCGGCACCCGACGTTCCCAGGCATTCTCTGGTGTTTACCGTAAACCTGCCACCGTTATAATGAGGCACTCGATTACCTGCACAGCGCTACCTGCCCGCCAGTATTATCAGGTACTCGATGACTTGTACCAGTGCCACCTGCCTCGGTTATTATCAGGCCCTCGAGACTTACCAGTGCCACCTGCAACCGTTATTATCAGGCCCTCGATGGACGTGTACCAGTGCCACTGCCACGTTATTATCAGGCCCCGGGACTGTACACAGTGCCCACCTGCCACCGTATTATCAGGCCCTCGATGACGTTGTACCAGTGCCATCAGGCCACCGGTCTTATCAGGTACTCGATGACGTGTACCAGTACCACCTGCCGCCGGTCCGGAGAATCCCACCGCTGTCTGGACCAGGATCAGGAACGATCTGCCCAACTATCTCCGAGCGGGAGGCGGACGGGGTCAGCGTCATCAAATGGTACACAGGTACGTACCGTTACACTCTGCCTGGGTAGGTACCGCCACTGCTGCCACTGGTACCACAGGCTAGCCCCCGTTAGTGCTTGCCGGCCGCCGCTGGTTTTATGATGGGCGTAATCGCAGCGCGGACCATCGGGCGCGGCGGCACGACAATTCGGGTCAGCACGCTCTGGTAGGACTGAACCCGCTCTGCTACGGAGCATGCGGCGCAGTTTGGCCGTCCGCCATTTGCCGGCGCAGGGGCTCTAGAGTGATTGCTGGCCGTCAAGTTACCTCGGAGCGGAAGAGGATGGCCACCTGTTTCCTACAGTTCTGGTAATTGAGGGATGCGGATGAAAGGGAAACAACCGAGCTGGGCCAGACATACCGAAATTAAGCAATAGAGTCGGGGGTTTGAAGCCGCCAGGGCCCGTCAAAAATTGGGAAGTTACGAGGAAAACTGCGGCGCGATGGTAGAGGCTTGTAGATGGCATAAAAATAGATCAAATGAAATATTAGGACTGAGCGATGCAAGAGAAGCCAATCGGAATGCATTGCTTGCCCCTCTTCCTCCACCTGTCTCTCCCGCCCGTCCCACAAACTGGGCGAGTCCTTTGCTACTCTCGTTTGTATATTCTGTGTGGCTTATTAAACTGTAAGCGTGCAACGTAAGTATAACTGGACTAGAACGCATTGCCTAAAAAAAAAGGAAAGTGAATTTAACGGTACAATAGGCAACGATCGCTTTATCCTTTTCACTGTCTGACCAGAACGAACTCTGAGTACACTTCGTCCACTCACCTCCACAGACAGTTCAAAGAGGCGGCCAAGAAGCGTTACTTCACGAACCAGAACCTGAGCCAGTATTTCCACTCGTCCATCGCCGACTACTTCCTGGGAATCTGGGGCGGTGGCACGCCCAAGCCATTCCGGTTTACCGAGATACAGCGGCACAGGTCAGTGGCCTTCTCGTTGGGAACAGCAGCCCAGGCCAGTGGCCTCTCGCTGGGATCAGCGGCGCAGGTCAGTGGCCTCTCGTTGGGATACAGCAGCCCAGGCCAGTGGCCTCTCGCTGGGATACAGCGGCGCAGGTCAGTGGCCTCTCGTTGGGATACAGCAGCCCAGGTCAGTGGCCTCTCGCTGGGATACAGCGGCACAGGTCAGCGGCCTCTCGTTGGAATACAGCGGCACTGGTCAGTGGCCTCTCGCTGGGATACAGCGGCACGGGTCAGTGGCCTCTCGCCGGTATAACACTGGTCGTTAGCGTGTGCTCAAACATTGTTGCTGGCGCGGAGCGTTGGCCGTCCTTCGAGCCATGCCATTACATCGGAGTGAACAATCGTCGATGCTGCAGACATCCGTGTTACCAAAAGCGACCGGGTGATTGACATTTTTCGTTGCCTCGGGTTGATACTGCAGGCGGATGTCGGCTAACGACCTTTTGAATTTAGCTGTTCCCATGCCTGCTGAGACTTACATGGACATATCGATCATCGGGAAGGTATCCAGATAAAGCGTTGCCGCGGTTTTGTGGCAGTTGCGGAGAGCACCGCGGCATTTCAGAAGGCTGGTTTGGTTTAGTCCTGTCTGTCAGCGCTCCTCAACTTACTAACACTAGGCAGCGTGCTCGGTTTCGAAGGCTAGTGAAAGATGCCCAACAAGTGTGGACGTGATAAGTTCATTCACCATCGTGCAGCGGGATTTGCTGCGGTACGAATGCGAGGCTGCCATCTATGTGCGTTTGCAGGGCTTATGTGTTTATGTGACTTTCAAAGAGTAATGAGTCTCATTTATAATAAGGAGGCAAAAAATAAGGCAAAAACAGGACCTTGAGTGCATCTCCCTCATTTGAAACAACGAACCATGAACCGCAGTATTGGTCTGTCCGTACCGACGGCAGTGTTCATGAAGTTAGATCACAATGAAGTCGTCGTCACTGCCGTGCCTGCGAATCCCTGTAGTTCAGTATTTGTCCTGACCAGTAGCGTTTTCTGTTCGTTTTGCCGTGATAAGAAGCTGTTGGTCCTGTGCCGCCTAGAGCTGTTCGGGAGTGGATGTCCAGACGCGATCCAGCAAACAGTGCTGCAAACCGTACATCAAAACGATAAACATAATGTTTGTCACGACTTTCAATATGCGTGTGCGCTATTACCTTTAGGTATAACCTGCATCGTGGCTGAATATAACGGACACAAGGTGTCGAACTGTGCAATCAATGGAGCATTTAGGGAAAGAATTTCAGAAGAATTTCAGAACACTTCAGTTTGCTATGCAACTGTATTCCTATGAAGCTATCTGATCGATAACATATGTGACACGTAAGCCAATGATAAATAATGTTAAGCAATTAATTTTTGTGAATAGTTTCATTCCCTTGGGGGTTTTTTCGAATGCAGTCCGCGGAAACTAGGGCCGTATTACCTCTTGGAGGTGAAGCGCTTGAAGCACTACATCACCACAACACCACTCCAAGCTCCACACACGTTTTCCCAGCGAGGAGGTTCTCAATAAGCAACGCACCGCTGGTGTAAGGTGTCCTTGTAATTCGCTGCTCTGAGTGGCGACGCGTACCAAAGCGGAAACGAAAGTGATGAAAAGTGAAAACTACCAGTGCTTTGAGGAATGGGCACCCGAACATGATGACTTGGTTTAGTCGGCAGCTGTCTGATTATGTTTGTAATTGATCACATTTGGACATAGTTTCACACATGTTGCGGTCAGGGGGCTCGCGATGCCGTGATCATTCTAGATAATATGCACGTTGACATAAAACTGGCGTAAAATAACGCACTGAAGCATTGAGAACATATCTTCGTCAGATCCAGGCAACCATTTCAGTTTATTATTTGTATTTGGCCATAGAGTGGTAGAGCGGTCTTGACATTTTGAATCATGACAATGGATTAGACCATTTTTACAAGGAATGTTTTTTCTTTGTCTGTCCAGAAGCAAATGAAACCGAAACGCTGAGATCAGTGTTCATACGATTATGAACAATTTTGACATTGGCTTGTTCGTGGTACTCGCTCTTCGTTAAATTGCGCTGCTTTTTTGTTTTAATGTAGTTCTGGATATTGTGTAAGCGCGCTTTCCTGCTGCCCACTCGGACGCAGGCCATTCGGTCGGACTGTGAGAGAATGTCGCTGTTTTCATTCGCGCAGGAGCTTTCAAATTCTGAACGCATTGGAAGAGCGCTGTATTTGATGACGAAGGCCGTGAGTGATTGTTACGAGTTTCCCTTCGCCATTACCACGTCGGCGAAGTGACCACGGGACACGTGGCCAGTGAGTGAGTGAGGTGACCAGTAAGTGACCTCGTTGTGGCTCACAGGAAATTTGCACCGTAATTGCTTGTTGGAAAATATGTGACGCAAACTCCTCTTGTCTGTCAGATTTACATACGTCATAAAACGCTCAACACATGGATGCAAAATGCTCGTTTTGTTAGTTTTCGAGTTTTCTTCCACGGCGTCTGGCCTTAAGATTATAACTGTCACCGTAAAAATACATTGCTTAGAATATGCCTACGTAATGTTCCGATTTTTATGCGATGGTGTCATCGTCGAACTTGACGATGTTAGACGATCTTTCGAGATTTTCCAAGATCAAGGCAAATGAAGGCCATGGAACGAGCTTTATAATATTTGTTTTATCCCTTACAGTAAAAAATGGTCAGTCGTTGTCTGCAGTTAAAAGGTCGATAAGCCGTAACATGACTGACCTGTTATTGAAAACTTGCAGGCTGATAAATGAGCAATGATCTGAGGAAGAGTTGAGGAAATAATTTTTGGCATTGGTTTTCATCATGTTGGTAGGGGAGAGAAAGTGGAAGAAAAGAAGGCAATACCCCTACACACGCACGCCACGTCAGTAAAGGTCACAACACTTGACGGTAGATACTGATCATAAACCCTAAAAAACTGACCTGTTTGCCCTTGCGACTTGTAAACTGAGAAATGAGCGAAAATGAGGGAAAATGGGGTCATGAGTTTTTGAAGTTTGGTATCATCAGATGCATGGGAGAAAAAGAGGAGAAACAAAATGGAGTGACGCACCCACGCGTCCCTTGCCACTAACGTCTCTGTTGGGGGGTGTAACACTTACTCAACAGCTGCCACCTCCTACTGCAGCATCGAACATCACCACCGAAGGAAAGGCAAACGCTCGCCATTCAACTTCTGCCTATTTGTTTCTTTCTTTGTTGGTTGAGCACATTTTGTATGGGATCTGAGAAAGCCCTTTTAGCCTGCACGGTGCAGGTCGACAAAACAGGCGAAGCTGGTGCAGCTCAATAATAGCGTGGGCTTGCAACTCAACAGAGCCTTTGTGAAGCTATACACTCGTGTGTAACTAGCTTTCCCGGCGGAGCCGTCTTGACGAACAGTGGATTTTTAAATGTTTTTGGTACACAAAAGAGGTCTACGGTGGCAAACGAGTTCAACAAATATTTCATGTTGCCAGAAGGCGACTGAATTACAAATTTTGAACAGCCTGGCCCTGCCAAATTAAATCTCCAAAGACGAGGTGGCGTTATCCATCAGACCTGTGCAGATAGCTGAAAGGAGATAAGTGATGCCGAGTCGTTGGTAGACGTATTGTAGATGGATATTGGATCGTTCTGTGCAAACTGGTGATATTAGGGATATTGCCAGTTATTTGTTATGAGGAACACCAGAAAGTGTGCGAGGAGAGTTTTGCAGTCCAGTCTGTTAGTACAGCACCAGGCCAAACTACACTGCTATGCACCATAAAGGTCCGCAGCATGTGCATCAAACGTGCCAAGCGAGCTCCGCCATGGGCGAAATGAGCGTGACGGTGTAGATAGGGATTTCACGCGCTGGGTATCATCACCCGGACATTGGCTTTGCCTTTGAGTCTGCTGCGCCTACATGAGCGGCAAAAGTTAGTTGTAAGTCGAGCATAATGAGGTCCGACAGCGCCTGCTCCGCGCCCAGCGCTGTTCTGCCGGTAGCATGCAACGATTGGGCATTATCTTTGTCAGTGCAAGCATTAATGCTGCATTTAATGGGGTTCAGTTTGGTCCACACGTTCGGAAACGTCATATCTTGCAGTATATCATTACGTTCGGACAAGTACAGAAGTAATTTTTTTCATGGCATCAGCGCTACGTGACCCCTGTAAAACGCCACGAGCACATTTTGTGGGCGCTCCTCAGCCTCCGGCCACCTTCCGCTTGGCACGTCTTTGTTTTGAGGCGGATTCAGCGGACCAGGTGGTCTGCGGTGTCACCCAAATATCGTCTTCACAGCCGTTCAGCCATTTTTGGTGACACTCGAGATCATTGGTATCATACTGGGCTTTTGCTGACGACATTGAGCTTAATGTCTGTGAGTTTCGGAGAACGGACTTCGGGGCGTGAATCGGACACGATTGTTCTCAGACGCATTAGCTTTTTCAGTTTATCTGGCAGGCTTCCCTAATTCAAAAGTTGTTCATTAGCGGCGCAGTTTTTGGAACCCAGGGAACTGCACGTGTGTCAAGTGCCAAGCGCCTCAAATGCCAACTTAGATTGGTCGTTTCAAGTTAAATTGGTTTTCGTGCCAAGCTGTGCATTGCACCTTCAAAACTTGTCCATATTTGTGGTTTCCCTCCGATACGTTTGAACAAAGCGGCAGCAGCGATGCTGACGTACACTTAATCGATGTTTTTTTGTCGCCCTGTTGGTAAACCACAATCGCGATGGCTTATTTTCACCGAACCGGAAAATCTTTTCTGTTACAGTCAGGCGGTACAACATTGAGCTTGGCACTGGCAGCCTGGGAGCGCGCTCCAAGTGTCGTCCACTTAAGCCAGCTGGACCACATGCCTTATATGGATCTAACTCGAGCAGCCGTCGCTCCTCTTTGCACGACGGAAAATCGAAACAGTCAAGGGTCTCATATTTTAAAAGGGGAACCTCTGGGACCTGGTCGTCACGTGGTCGATCTGGTCGATGTAGTCGTAGATCTGGTCTTGGTTCGCAACTCTTTGGCGAAACAGTGGTGGAAACCGTTTGCCCGCTCAGAATTCCTGCTGTCTACAGCGCCTTCGTGGACAAGGATGGGCGATGGATGAGAAGATTATGTAAGCGGCTTTATGAAATACCTAAGTGTTTGATGGTTACCTGAAAGGCGTTAAAAGGAATCAGAAAACCCTCGCCGTATTTGACATTTGTAGCATTTTGAACTCAAACCTGGCTTTGGGCAATCGCCGTCGGATGTTTCCACAGAAGTCTGCCACGTCTTATTAGCTCCTTGCTTTACTACGTGACCGGGAAGTTATGAACACACCCCATGCCATCGATCACAAGTATTTGCCGCATCACGACTACTTGCTTGCAGTATATATATATATATATATATATATATATATATATATATATATATATATATATATATATATGTGTGTGTGTGTGTGTGTGTGTGTGTGTGTGTGTGTGTGTGTGTGGTGTGTGTGTGTGTGTGTGTGTGTGTGTGTGTGTGTGTG
The DNA here is from genome assembly GCF_011947565.3 of Pollicipes pollicipes. NCBI lineage: Eukaryota > Metazoa > Arthropoda > Thecostraca > Pollicipedomorpha > Pollicipedidae > Pollicipes > Pollicipes pollicipes. The sequence continues at coordinate 543,511 of NW_023596818.1, read as the reverse complement.
TGTGTGTGTGTGTGTGTGTACACATGCATATATACAAAAAGACAGGCTTACTTTGATATTCTGATATTCAAGGTGGCGACTTTCGTGAATGGCAGCATAAAGAAACACCAGTTTCGTCTGATTTACGAGGCCTGTGTTTGTTGGAGACGCCTGTGATTACAGTACCCGCGCACAAGGATTCGGAATACAGGCTTATAACAGTGCCACTATGTTGTATAAATCCAGCACCCCAGGGCCTCAATGTAAACTCCATGCCACACGCACGTGACTAAGTGTTTGCGGGGAGGCTTTCCTGAGGCTCGTTCTGCCCCGTGAACAGGTTCACCTGAAGGGAAGGAGGGTGAGGCGGACCGCAAGTGTGCCCTTGCAGCCGCTGGTGTTCCACGCCAAGGACGGCACCGTCTCCCGCTACAACCTCCGCAAGGTGGGGTCCACGCCTGCGTCGCCGCCGATGTCGACCGTGGAGTACAGCTGAGCGGACGGACGGTTTTTTGTGTGGCGGGGGGGGGGGGGGAAGTAACGACTAGGATTTGCTGGCTATGTAAATTCTGACGATAGAGAATATATGCAAATTGTGTAATACCAGCAACATTATCGCACCGGTGATTCCGTTCACATGCCATCGTAAACTGGGAGATGTTCCCTGTTGCGCCGGATGGACCACGGCGACCACCGGTTATGTAAGCCACAGGTGTATAAGCGAAAGAATTCAGTCTATATTTTCCAGCTCGCTCGCACATTGCAGCGGTCGGGGATTCTCGTGATCAAATCGGGGTCGTTCTGGGATTCCCATGGTCAAAGCAGCTCCGCTGACGTTTGCAACCTGATTCCACTTGGATGCACATGGCTTGGCAATGCCGTGTGAAGATTGTCAAAATAGCGCTGCAGACGTCACGCGCCCTGTCACCGGGCGGTCCACGTGACCGTCCAGCCTGTCACGGAAGCTGAAGTCCTCGGCTCGATGTGGGCCGCCGTGTGACCCTAGCCGTGGCCTCAACCTCCCCCCCCCCCCCCTCCGCAGTTCGGAGAATTACCGTTCCATCTAGTGCGCGCCCGTCGGTTCGCCGGCCTCTACGAGCACGTCCTCTTCAACTAACCAGTGGCTGCATGCCAAGATGTTGCTCGTGTCCGCTGCAGGCGGTGCTCAGTGACTTCGAGGACGCTGTGCAACAACGTCCACGACCGAGAGGCGTCTAGGTGAGAGTGGCACGACTGCAGCGCCGCCACCGGCCGTCGGGAGAACCGGCAGTGACGGATCGGCGGCCAGGGGCTGTCGTACGGTTCAATGGCGGCCTGCTGCCCCAGAAGTTCTTTGGTGGTTTGAAAACGGGTAACGTATACTGTATTAAAATCGTAGAGCTACGTAAGAATTGGCTGCGGTGGATTAACAAAATTCGAAGAGGTTGACCGTTTAGCATGCGTATGGTCTTCTACCACCCGTCTCGCGTGCTACGTTATGCCTGCTACGTTATGGCCCTTCGGCACCTAAATGATAATAATGTCACAGCCAGCTGTCGCGTGGCCGGATCCGTCACTGTCGGGCCCAATAAACTGCATGAATCTGACATGAAACTCAATCTGAAATGTTTTGTTCGCCGATAAAGTTGTGGAACAAGTTTATCGTTGTTCGTGAATTTTCATGCATTAATGCTCGAATAAACTGGCCTTGAACAATGGTTAGGGTGTACGCTCCTGGCAACGACATTTCTTCTTCAGGCTCATTTTCAATGCTGAGCATGGTGGGGTTGCCGCTTTTCACTGTGTTCGGCATGTTTGGAATTCTCAGCATCGTGTCGCTCCTCAGCCATTACGGTCCGATGGCATGAAGAGGCGTAACAAAAACACCAATCTCGAAATAAATTGCAGTGACTGTGCAGTGATCACCGTCCTTGATTGCATCCTGCCCCGCCGTTGAGCTTGTTTTACATGAATGATAGTCCTTCGAACCACCACGCCCAATCAGCGGCTAAATGCACTCATCGATTGCTGCCGACAGCTTTCAGTTGCTACAGATGGTGGCTGCCACCGCGCATTGCATGAGTTTTTACGAATCGGCCCCATCTAAACTGTTGCATGTACCCCAAATAAACTGCCTGGCGTTAAGTGATGGGCCGCAACCAGTAAACCAATGTACCCCGCCAAAACGAGAGCGCTCAAGGACAACAGTTGTCGTTGTCACCGCTAAAAGGAGGGGTCCTCCATTTATCACACCACGTGTGCTTTTCCTAGGGTGATATTGCCCTACACCGACCTCGGCTGCCTGGGTCATGCCCCATAGCCCGTGGCTCAGGGGCTGTGTCCTTGAGTTGAGCTCTTGATAAATGCGTTGGTTTGGCATGCGGTGAGGCGTCTCTCCCGTCTCTTGTCTCACACTGTCATTGCTCGACACCGCTGTCCGCCCGCAACAGAGAGGGAGATCTACCGGCGCAAAAGGCGAGTTCCGTCGCTGTCACCCCTCGTCATTTGAACGGAGTCATGGTCTGGCAATGTTAATGGCGGGTGCTGCGAATCGTGTTACCGTCGTTACTTATGGCATTTACGGTGATTTGTCACGGATTCGGAAGACTGAGTTCGAATCTTGAATGGTGCATACTTATCATGAGCCATGTGGATGCGCTGCTGTAGCCAAACGACATGTGGGCAATGTGGACGCATTCACCACCATCGAGCTGAGCGTAACGAAACTGACCTCGGCCTTGAAATGTCTCTTCACTGCCACCGGTATTACGAAGCCAGATTGCCACGGGGTGTGGAGCACTGGCCAGGGCTGGTCACGTTCCGATCGCGTGCGCTGGACCTGCGCACGAGCGCACGCGCAGCAAGCCGCTGACCGACCACGCGGCGCCGCCCAGGGAGATGATGCTGGTGGCGGACGCGCTGCGGCTGGGTGGCGCCATCTTGTCGTGTACCCGGACATGCTGGCGTCGCAGCTGGTGGGCGGCTCCTGCCCGAGCGGGCGGCCAACGCCAATGTGCGCGCGCTGCTCGAGCTCTGCGACGAGGAGGGACCGCGGCGACTGTGCCCTGCTGCCCACCTACCACTGCCTGCACACGCCCGGCGGCCCACTCAAGGTGGGCTCGCACCAGACCCGCCTACGCCCTCCGTCAACAGGGGACATCCTCGGTCACGTGACCGCCTTGGGGGAGGGCTCCGGGTGCGGGACAACGGGGTCGGCTTTGTGGACCAGGCGCATATGTGTGCCGTCCTGGTATCTACCGCCACGGGCGTATACGTTCGCTCAAGTCCACATGCCCATGGGCTTACACGAGAGGGACAGACCCCCCCCCCACGTTGTCGCTCGGTAGGGGCTTGTCGCGCTAGGTCCCCTGCATCGCCCGCTGTTGTTGTGCCGCGCCACGGACCGTCCCTGTGCAGTTGTGTTGATCAGCCGCTCGGCCCGCCAGCTCGCTCCTCAGCTCTCCTCCCGCTCGCTGCCGCCGCGCTCGTTTGGCATCGCGGTAGGTGGAATCCCCCACGAGCGAGTCGATGTAGGCAGTGGCGTGCGAGACGTGCCCGGGCAGGTACTGGCAGTGCTGTCGCCGCAGACGTGCGCTAGTAGTGAGGAGCAATCTCTTCAGAACAGCTTGCTGGACAATGCACCGGTGACAGACGACTGGTGGCGTGCGCTTCCAATGGCCGGCACGCGGCCTGAGGTATGACGCGAGCGGCGGCCCGCCTGCCGCCAGTACTCGCTGGAGGGCCACCAGTTCGCCGTGTTCGGGTTCCGCTTGACGGCCGACCTGCGCTACATCGTCTCCGTCAGCAACAAGTTCGTCACCTGGGACCTGAGCACGAGCGATCTGACGCGCGAGACCAACCCGCGCATCGAGGGCATCATGCAGGGTCTGCAGCTCAGCCCCGACAACAAGTACGCCTCGGCGCACAGCAGCAATAACCAGGTGCGGCCGCCGGCGCCAGCGACCCGCGCTGCGGCCCGGCACAGCTGCGGCGCTGGTGGCATCGACTGGGTGGGCACGTAGCGGGCTGCCACGGCCTGCTGCCGGCGCAGCTCTTGGTCACGCCACGGCTGGCACTTGGCCGGCGGACACTCAGCCCAGGATATCTTCAGTTCGTCATTGGAACGAGGCTGGCCTTAGATACCCTTCAGCTCGGCATTGAAGCGAGGCTGGCCTTAGATAGCTTCAGCTCGTCATTGGAGCAAGGCTGGCCTTAGATACCTTCAGCTCGTCATTGGAGCGAAGCTGGGTCTAGATACCTTCAGCTCGTCATTGGAGCAAGGCTGGCCTTAGATACCTTCAGCTCGTCATTGGAGCGAAGCTGGGTCCAGATACCTTCAGCTCGTCATTGGAGTGAGACTGGCCTTAGATGCCTTCAGCTCGTCATTGGAGCGATGCTGGCCTTAGATACCTTCAGCTCGTCATTGGAGCGATGCTGGCCTTAGATACCTTCAGCCCGTTATTGGAGAGAGGCTGGCCTTAGATACCTTCAGCTCGTTATTGGAACGAGGCTGGCTTTAGATACATTCAGCTCATTATTGGAGCGAGGCTGGTCTTAGATACCCTCAGCTCGTCATTGGAGTGAGACTGGCCTTAGATACCTTCAGCTCCTCATTGAAGCGCGGCTGGCGCTAGAGATCTTCAGCTCTTCGTTGAAGCGAGGCTGATCTTAGACACCTTCAGCTCATCATTCGAGCGCGGCTGGCTCTAGATACCTCAAGCTCATCATTAGAGCGAGGCGGCACTTAGATACCTTCAGCTCCTCATTAGATTTAGATTCCTCTCCGTTCCTCGTTCCTCGAGCCCTTACAGTTTTATAATATATGAATATATCAAACATATATATATATATATATATATATATATATATATATAAAATATATATATGTATATATATATATATATATATACACACACATATATGTTGATATATGTAGGCAGCAAATAATCTTCCGTCGGTGCTGATAAAGACCTTGGCGTAGATGCATTTTATAAGTTTTTTCTGTCCTTGCTCGAGTTTTCTAATTATGGCTTTCTGCTCACCATTGAGACTAAAAAGTAGCTCGCCGATGTTTGATATCTATTGATTGTACTAACGTTTCGGAATGATATATTCCATTTTCAAAGTTCTACACACGGCATGCAAGAGACGAATAAATGATGACACATTACAGTTAGGTATAGCAATTAGATTTCACCAAGTTCAGTTCAACCGCCAAATTGTACAGAGTCTCAAGTAGGTGGTTGACATTTTTTAGGAACGTAAGAATTCAAGCAGCAAACACGTGCTGAATTATAAGATATACCACCCACGGATGGTTTCAATCTTCCCTAAATGAGGTGAAGAGCGACTGAGGGGTTAGTTTTGCTTGTTCAGTTCCATCGATGATGTTTTGATCGTGACAGCCTTAGGAACATAAAGATTCTTCCTGTTTGATGATGGTGTTACGACGGCAGCATTTCCGGTGAGGTCGTCTCGGTTGATGTTCCGGCCGTGCTCTTTTCGCACATGCTCTTTTCCAGCGCCGTCAACCAAGTGCATCGTAAACCGCCTCGAAAGTGCAGTGGTGGTGACCACCAACATAGCGTCATCGACCATGAGATCAGCAGCTTTATTTCTCCATATCAGACAAAAACTGTCGCCATCAAACATAAAACAATTTCAATCGAGCTGTTCTATCCGAATCAAATGTCTTATAGGTATAAGACGGACGAGCGTATCCTCAAGAAAATGATATCTGGGAGCGTCATGCCAGTCAACCAGGGCGACAGGATAACGCTCACCATCTACTACGAAAACAGAACGATCACTAAACTCATCATGAAAAATAACCTCACAGCACACTCTGGCCCTCTGAAACGAACCAACGTCGTTAACAGATTGCATTGTGACATAGGAGATTGCAGGCTTCTAAAGCAATCAAACTGCGTTGGTGTCACTACCACTACACTTCCAAGATGGTTGACGATGCATTTGGTTGACGGCGCTGGAAAAGAGCACGTGCAAAAAAAAAACACGGCCGGAACATCAACCGAGACGACCTCACCAGAAACCCTACCATCATAACATCATTAAACAGGAGGAAGCTTTATGTTTCTAAGACTGTCACGATCAAAACATCGCCACCGGAACTAAAACAAACAATCCGGTCCCTCAGCCACCTTTCACCCCATTTAGGAACGATCGAAATCATCCATAGATGGTACATCTTACTATTCAGTACATATTTTGCCGCTTGAATTCTTGTGCCCTTAAAAAATGTCAGCCACCTAATTTAGAATCTATACAATTTGGCAACTATATTTAACTGAAATTGATGAAGCCTTATTCTTATACCTAACTGCAAGATGTAATCATATATTCGTCACTTGTATGCTGTATGTTCAATCTTGAACATGAAATATGTCATTCCGAACCGTCAGTACAATCAATGAATGCCAAACATCGGCGGACTACTTTTTAGTCTTAATGGTGGGCAGAGAGCCATTGCGCAGCAGAGAACCATCCAGAAAATTGGAGCAAGAACATAAAAACTTATGAATGCACCTACGCCAAGGTCTTTAACAACACTTGCATATATATATATATATATATATATATATATATATATATTGAGTATAAGGATAGTAATGTTTTCCTTCGTTGCCGGCGCGCAATTATGTGAACAAAAGAAAGATGCAAGCTCCACCTTACACCTTCAGCTCGTCATTGGGGCGAGGCTGGCTTTAGATACCTTCCGCTGATCATTGGAACTCGGCTGGCCGATAGAGCGGAGCGCTGTCGGGAACTCCCGTCGGACGTGGTTTGTGGCGAGGGTAATGTAATACGCGCGTGACTGCGCAGGCCGCTGTGTGGGACCCCCCCCCCCCCCCCCCCCCCCAAGTGCGACATCCACGCTTGGCTCAATGGCGTGTAATCAGCTCACATCGGACGCCGGATGGGGTCCGTCGTCGGCTTTGGTCGCACACGTCAGATCCAATCTACTGACTTGTTGTGAGGTTGATACCTTTCTGACTAGGAGTATTGTATGCCATTCAGTTTGGGGCCTTTCCCTCTCTTGTACTTTGAGAAAAAGGTGGATCAAAGTTGAAGAGAATATGTTTTTTTGCGTATTTCAGAGATAGGCTTAGCCACTTTCCATTATCAAACCTCTAACTTGTTCGCAAAACGACACCTCCTTTAAGAGCTTGATATTGCAGTTACCGTCTGGCCATGAACTGCCGCGCGTCAGCAGCGCCTAGTTGTTCCTGGTGCGCGTCCTCCCCCCCCCCCCCCCCCCCCCCCCCCCCCCCCTCTCCGGCTGCTCTCTAGAGCTGTTTCCGCTGTACGCCGTTGTGTCCATTGACACCGCCCACCTGGACTTTTGTGGCCCCTGTGAGCATTGGCATGGTCCACATGTGGCATGCTTGCAACTATCGGCCCTATTCACCTGGCCTCTCCTCACACCCTGTGAATGCTGACCGCATCCACCTGACTTGTTCTCACCCCCTGTGACTACTGGCCGTTCACCTGACCAACTCGCGCGGTTGCCGACCGTCTTCATCTGACTACCTCAAGCAACCATTGACTGTGCCCACCTGATCATCCCCTGTGGCTGCTGGCCTTCTCTCCCTGACTTCTTATCACTCCGGTTGGCTGCAGATCCGGTCCGATTCGGTCCACCTTTCGCGATTATCCACCGTATCCAACCGACCGCTGTCTGCGACTACTGACCCAGTCCATCTAACCTTATTTTGACCCTTGACTCTGCCCACCTGACTACCTCCCATCACTATCGGTCGTGTCTACCCGATCACTTCCTGGAACTATTGACTGTCCATCTGGCCGCCCCTGCTACTATTGATCCTGTTCGCAGACGGTAGCTATCAACCTGATGACCAGCGAGTACGTGGTGGTGGAGAACCCGCACCCGGAGTATGACATCGTGGGCACCCAGCTCTCCAACAGCCGACTGGTGATCTACAGCCAGGCGGGCAGCGTGCTGTTCGACCTGCGAGGCCAGGAGCTCGAACGTTGGGACAACACCACCGGACACCAGGTGCTCGGTACGTCTGGGACAACATCACCGGACGCCAGATGTTCAGTACGTCTAGGACAACACCACCGGACACCAGGTGCTCGGTACGTGTGGGACAACATCACGGGACACCAGGTGCTCAGTACGTGTGGGACAACATCACGGGACACCAGGTGCTCGGTACGTATGGGACGATGCCACTGAGCGCCAGGTGCTCGGTACGTCTAGGACAACACCACCGGACGCCAGGTGCTCGGTACGTGTGGGACACATCACCGGACACCAGGTGCTCGGTAAGTGTGGGACAACATCACCGGACACCAGGGTGCGCGGTACGTATGGGACAACACCACGAAAGACCAGGTGTTCGGTACGTTTGGGACAACACTACTGGACACCAGGTGCTCGGTACGTGTGGGACAACATCACCGGACACCAGGTGCTCGGTACGTGTGGGACAACATCACCGGACACCAAGTGCTCGGTACGTGTGGGACAACATCACCGGACACCAGGTGCGCGGTACGTATGGGACAACACCACGAAAGACCAGGTGTTCGGTACGTTTTGGGACACACTACTGGACACCAGGTGCTCGGTACGTGTGGGACAACATCACCGGACACCAGGTGCTCGGTACGTGTGGGACAACATCACCGGACACCAGGTGCTCGGTACGTGTGGGACAACATCACCGGACATCAGGTGCGCGGTACGTATGGGACAACACCACGAAAGACCAGGTGTTCGGTACGTTTGGGACAACACTACTGGACACCAGGTGCTCGGTACGTGTGGGACAACATCACCGGACACCAGGTGCGCGGTACGTATGGGACAACACCACGAAAGGCCAGGTGCTCGGTACGTTTGGGACAACACTACTGGACACCAGGTGCTCGGTACGTGTGGGATAACATCACCGGAACCAGGTGCTCCGGAACGTCTGGGACAAACATCACCGGACACCAGGTGCGCGGGTACGTATGGGATAACACCACGAAAGACCAGGTGTTGGTACGTTTGGGACAACACTACTGGACACCAGGTGCTCGGTACGTGTGGGATAACATTACCGGACACCAGGTGCTCGGAACGTCTGGGACAACATCACCGGACACCAGGTGCGCGGTGCGTATAGGACAACACCACGAAAGACCAGGTGTTCGGTTACGTTTGGGACAACACTACTGGACACCAGGTGCTCGGTACGTGTGGGATAACATCACCGGACACCAGGTGCTCGGAACGTCTAGGACAACATCACCGGACACCAGGTGCTCGGAACGTCTGGGATAACATCACCGGACACCAGGTGCTCGGAACGTCTGGGACAACATCACCGGACACCAGGTGCTCGGAACGTCTGGGACAACATCACCGGACAACCAGGTGCTCGGTACGTCCGGACGCCGATTTACGGGCGGCGGCTGGTGCAGCGCTGTGAGGGAGGAGGTGCGCAGGCAGCTGTCGGGGGTCGCCGAATAGCCGCTGCCGCTCGCTTGGTCTTATTATTGAGTGCCATCTACGTGACCTGTGGTCGAAATTGATGGGAAGTGGTTGAACTGGTGGAGGGAGGGGGAAAGCGGCAAGCAAGGCCTTACTTCAGATCCATTGAGCTCGGTACGATGCTTGAAACTGGCAATCTTGAAGCGGTACTTTCACCAAACTTAACGAGTAACTTCAAAGTTAGGACTTATGGACTGCACGAACCAGATGCACGCAGTTGATAAACAGGCACTCAAGTTCAGGCATTAGAGGCAGCTGACTAAGAGAGAGTTGGTCTAGTAGTAGAAGTTTACGTAGTTCTGCGTAGTGATGAAAGCCGTCGGTTGATGCTTCGAAGAGTGAAGGAGCGCTGGTTCAGTTGTGGCATCCGGGGCGTGGCCGTCGGGCCCTGGGGCGTTGTGTGATCCTGACCAGTGACAGTGCCGGTCGTGGCTGCTTCGCTAATACCAACCAGCGTGCCGGTGACGCTTCCGTCCCTTCCCTGGGCTGGTAAAGTGTAGCATTATGATGGTTGGTATGCTGTAGCATCATGCGTCTCCCTGCGCGTATCAGGACATCCCACCGTATAACCGAGTGTGCTGCAAGGTGGATCTGACTAGATTAAGTATTGACATTGTTTTGTGAACCCGCGTGTGTGTGCTTGAGTTGTGAGTCAACACGGACGCCTCCAGTCAGCAGTGTGAATCCGTCAAAAGCCCCGCTCTGCTGGTGGTGCGCTGGCGGGTCGACGGCCCCGGTCCGCGGCTTACGTCGGCAACCCGGCCCGCCTTTGTCCGACAGCGATGGGACTTGTGTCCGAGAGTGAACACTCGACCATCTACCGAACGAGCGACGATCCGAACAGGATGCGTCTGGCGTCCGTTCTGGAAGGCCGTGCACTGGAGCCTCTGGAATTCTTCAGGTCAGCGTCCGAGGACACGTCGCCATTGTTGGTGATCGCTGACTGATCGGAATGGGCATGGCGTAATTGTATGAAGCTGTTGTCATTCACTCTCGCACTGGAAACACCCTGCAGTCAGCCGCTCTCGGAACTTTCAGTTTTATTGCGTGCGCCACTTTCTTAGAATGGCAGCGATATCACCGATACAAATTTAATGAAATGGTGGCCCGGGAGCTCTAAATTGGCGGCGGAAAGTAATATGTTCTCCGTGATTCCAACTGCCCTTTACACAGGTAACATATTGGACCGATGGGAGCGGAAACCTGAATGACACCTCATCTAATCTTGTTTCCGCTCTAATTCGTGATCGCTGCTCGTTGCTGGGTTGTTGCGAGATGCCAGCCTCCCGCCTGCCGGCGCTGGCCCACGTGTTGACCCGACAGAGCAGGGAATCGCACCTCCGCGCCGCCTGTTCGTCTCCATGCGCTAACGACCGTCCCCCGCCCGGCGAGTCTGCTCGAGCAGGGGCAGAGTTTTGCATCATAAGTTGAGGTTATCCCCGACCGACTAGTCCACTGCACGCGCGCAATCTGACCTGGTCGGCCGGCCGCGCCGCCAGCGCCCTGGTGACGGAGATGCCCGGCCGGGGCCGCGTGTTTACGTGCCAGGGCGACGACGACCTGGGCGTGGCGGTACTGAGCCGCGGCCGCCAGCGCTACTCCCAGCTGGAGTTGCTGGAGAACAGGCAGCCCCTGCTGCAGCTGCAGCTGGAGGACAACGGCGCCTACCTGCTCGGCACCTTCATGCAGGGGTTCCAGGTGCGCGCCCGTGGCTGATGCAGCCACTGTCACGGGCGAACTGGACAGAGATGCCCCTCGCGGAGACATTTAGCCGATGAAATATGGCGCAGCCAATGAAAATGAGCCCTTGTGCTGTCTCAAAGGCAGTTCAAACACTTCAGGTGTACAACGACTATGTGTACAATGGGGAACTAATGAATCCTGAAAATGGTTGCTGAGAGAATATTGCCGGGATCAGGATTGTATCGTAGTACATTTGAAATTGTGCGTTAGATCATAAGTCAGCATAGCGACTGTAAAAAAAAACTGTACTTCACATAACGTGATGCAGAGAGGTACAAAGGCCACCTTCCCTGTTCATACATACAGTCTTGCAATGTACATATGATATGCCCGGTGGCCAGTTACATCGAGTAAAGCCTTGCGAGTGGGGACCAAGTCTTCGGCAAAAAACCTTTGTCGCACCACTTACAACACGGCTCCTTTCGCTTGTACGGCATAACCTTGATTACCCAAGTTGGGCGCGAACGTTTGCGGCTTGAGAGGTCCTCAGCCTCTGCTGATCTCTCGGCCTCGCCAGATCTGGGACCTGAGGACGACCGTGACGGACAGCAAGAGGCGTGCCGTGCACCAGCCTCCTGCTGCCGCACGGAATCCGCAACGTCAGCTCGCGACCGATGCAGTCCAACTCGTGTGTGCTCAGCCTGGAGAAGGACTACGCCATTGCCGGCGTCAGGTCAGTCACTGCGGGTCACGCCCGAGCTCCCCAGGTCACGGGAGAGGGGCTCCCCGGGTCACGACTGGTCTCCCCAGGTCATGGGAGAGGGGCTCCCCGAGTCACGGCGGGGCTCCCGGGTCACGGGAGAGGGGCTCCCCGGGTCACGGCGGGGATCCCCGGGTCACGGCGGGGATCCCCGGGTCACGGCGGGGATCCCGGGTCACGGGAGAGGGGCTCCCCGGGTCACGGCGGGGATCCCCGGGTCACGGGAGAGGGGCTCCCCGGGTTCACGGCGGGGATCCCCAGGTCATGGGAGAGGGGCTCCCCGGGTCACGGCGGGGATCCCCAGGTCACGGGAGAGGGGCTCCCCGGGTCACGACTGGTCTCCCCAGGTCATGGGAGAGGGGCTCCCCGGGTCACGGGAGAGGGGCTCCCGAGTCACGGCGGGGCTCCCCGGGTCACGGGAGAGAGGATCCCCGGGTCACGGCGGGGATCCCCGGGGTCACGGCGGGGCTCCCCGGGTTACAGCTGATCTCTGCAGGGTATGGGAGGGGATCCCCGAGTCACGGCAGGGCTCCCCGGGTCACAGGAGAGGGGCTCCCCGAGTCACGGCGGGGCTCCCCGGGTCACGGTTGGTCTCTACGGGTCATAGGAGGAGATCCCCGGGTCACGGCGGGGCTCCGCGCTCAACACCGGTCCGGTTACATGGGAGACGAGCGGGGCTGCGGTGTGGACGGTTGCGTTGGCTCAGATCCGGGCGTGCTCGCGCCGTGTCCGGGTCTGACAGGCGCAGTACCGGTTGACGGGGTGTACGATACGCAAGCGATGTAGGTAACTGTCGGGGTTATTTTATTCACGTGTGATCGCATTTTCTTGTGCGCGGTGCTGGCTGTCGCTCTTATTGCGATTTAGTTCTCCGGCGAATAGGGGGGCCTGGGGTATTCATGTGGCAGGGGAGTACCTGAGTATGCAGAACCCGGACCAAACACTGGGTGCAGTTAGATGATGAGAAATATTTGACATTTCCCTGTCCCATTGTCGGGTATTCGTTTCAGGAAGAGTCTGTACGTGTGGAGTTTGCAGACCTGTAAGCTGATGAAGGTGTTGGACGCCCACTTCGGCCGCATCATCCCACACGACGTCACTCACCGTCGGCACGTGGAACTCGGTCAGCGCAGTTCCCCTTCCTCGCCCCCCCCCCCCCATCAGAGCATGACTTACTCTCGGGTAGATGACTACCTTATCACGGATGGGAAGAGGGCTGGTGTATGCTCAACTGCGAGAAACCCTTGCAGATAAACGTTTGGTGGTGACGTGTGGGCTCCGCAATTTCTGACCATGCGTCTGTCTCGGTGAGACCGGAGTGTCCAAGTTCACCCTCAAAAGCCGACATCTGTGCCACAAATGGCACCCAATGCAACCTGAAGCACAGCTGTACTGGAGCATCCACTGAGCTGATCCACCGGCTGAAACACAGCTGGTTTTCTAAATGTCCAGAAATTTGAATGGCTGCCGTGACGTAGTCAGAGACTGGGCACCACTCCACGCTCCGCCTTATTATATCCCATTGCCCATCTCATCACCCTGCAGGAGTGCACATGCAGGCTCCGTCGTTTGACACAGGTCATTTTGCTGACCTGAACACACTGCCGACCTTGCTAAAGCTTTTCTGTCCGTACTTGGGTGTCTGTGTGTTGCCTGCAGGTCATCACTTCACTTATCATCGCTGGACCGGACGGTCAAGGTGTGGAACCTCAACAACATCTTCGAGCAGGTGTACCACATCGACCGGCACGAGATGCAGGTGGACTCCATCAGCCTCTCCCAGGTGAAGTGAACCCGTCCCGGTGGTCGATCGCGCCCCACGCGATCACCCTGGATCGAGCCGACCGGCTTCGGCCTCTCGATGCCGTCCTTGCGAGATCTTTCACTCAGTGACTCATCAGCCACAGCGGAGACTTGGATAAATAGTAAAACGACCAGTAAAACACGAGAAACGTTTGGCAGGATGGAGTACCACAATCCACAATTCGGAGGCTTCATGCGCGTTGGTGACCGGATATCCCGTGAGGAATACCAGCTCTTTAATAGCGACCCATTGTAATGCGCAACCCTTAGGCGACATTCTTAGTGTCCAACAAACAGCCATTCTAGGCTGTTTCTGCTAATCCTAAACGCTACGAAGCTTAAATTCTCGGCTCAGCACTGCGTCTACACATCGTCACGGCTGACTTTCAATATTATCAAACTTTCAAAAACTTCAATCCAGACATGTCGTGGATGATTCGGATCGGGGTGAGCCGGTGCCGTGACTCTGACGCCGGCGTGGTGCCGTGACATCTGACTCCGGCTCCAGTGCCGTGACTGACCCCGGCGCCGGTGGTCACGACTCTGACCCCTGGCGCCGGTGCCGTGACTCTGACCCGGCGCCGGTGCCGTGAACTCTGACCCCGGCGCCGGTGCCGTGGCTCTGACCCCGGCGCCGGTGCCGTGACTCTGACCCCGTCGCCCGGTTTGCCGTGACTCTGACCCGGCGCCGGTGCCGTGACTCTGCCCAGCGGCGGCCGTGCCGTGACCCTGACCGTCGCCGGGCCGTGACTCTGACCCCGCGCCGGTGCATTGACTCTGATCCCGGCGCCGGTGCCGTGACTCTGACCCGGCGTCGGTGCCGTGACTCTGACCCGGCGCCGGTGCCGTGATTCTGATCCCGGCACCGTGCCGTGACTCTGACCCGGCGCCGGTGCCGTGACTCTGACCCGGCGCCGGTTCCGTGACCCTGTACCCCCGCTACTCTTCCGTTACTTTGACCCCGCGCCGGTGCCGGATTCTGACCCCGGCGCCAGTGCCGTGACTCTGACCCGGCGCCGGTGCCGTGACTCTGACCCTTACGCCGGAGCCGTGACTCTGACCCGGACGCCGGTCGTGACTCTGACCCCGGACGCGGGCTGACGGGGCCGCGTGTGACGGGCCGGTGCTGTGACTCAGAGGCGCGACAATTGCCGTGGACGGTGGGCGCGCAGCTGCGTGGGCATCTGGCACCTGAAGCTGGGCAAGCTGCTCAACCGGCTGGCGGACTCGCCGCTCGGCGCCATCGTCACCCACGCCGAGGTCACCACCGACGGCAGGTCAGAGTCACGTGTCAGCTGGAGCCCGGGCTGACTTCTCACGCTGTTTTGACGAGCGCGGAGTCACCACCGACAACAGATCCGATGAACGTGTGGTCACCTGTCAGAATGGCCAGGGGTCACCTATCCGGCTGTTGTGACTCGGAGGTCACCACTGACAACAGATCCGCTGAACATGGGGTCACCTGTCAAAATGGCCAGGGGTCACCTATCCGGCTGTTGTGACTCGGAGGTCACCACCGACGTCAGGGTAGGTTCACAAGGTTACATGCTGACCTGACCTGTTGCTTGTAATGACCCAAGGCTGTGGTGACGCTAATGGAAGACGCCATGGGCACAGGACAGTTTAATACACCACCGCACTCTTTGAAATATTGGTTCTACTCTCCCCAACCAACGCTAATCCACAACATTGTTGGAACGAATGGTTTTAGGCCTTGGCTTGGTGCACGTTCCCATGGTTACGCTGCCCAGCACTAAAGGCATGCCTGTTTATGCTTCTTGTGCTTTGCCTGAATGTGTTTATTTTGTTTGATCGATGACGCGTTATGCTGTCTTCATATTGGCAGCAGCCATAGACTGTGGCGTGTAACTCCAGGCCGCTCAGACCACTCCTTCCTATGTGTCAGACACATACGCGGGTTGCGGTGCCGCCTGAACGGCACCCCGGCCAGGCGCCAACGCACGCGCCGGCCCGGTGGCCCCGCCCCTTTTCTTGGCTCACCTCTTCACCGAAGCGTCGGCAAACTCCTGTAACCTGCCTCCGATCTACACCTCCGGTTCCGCCTTGCCGCTGCGACAAGACACGCCAGCGTTGCCAACTGTTACTCATGCTCACCATGCATCTGTAACGAATGTGACCAAAAGGGTACCAAATGTGATGACGCCATTTTCATCAGCTTACGCTGCCCACTGGTTCCCCATGTCGTCCTGCACACACAGCTACATCGTCAACACCGAGTCGGGAACAATCTTGATCTGGAACGTGACGACCGGCGAGGTGCTCTTCCGCACCGAGGAGAAGAACGTGAAGCAGCTGACCCTGTTCGACAAGGACACCAAGTTTCTGTCCGTCTGCAAGACGGGCTCCATCGGAGACAGCCGATGCGTGGTGAGTATGGCGGCATGGGTAATGTGAAGGGTATGCGGCCACCCAGCGCTGGTCACGCTGGTGTTCACAGCATACGGCCACCCAGCGCTGGTCACGCCGGTGTTCACAGTATGCGGCCCACCCAGCGCTGGTCACGCTGGTGTTCACAGTATGCGGCCACCCAGCGCTGGTCACGCTGGTGGTTCACAGTATGGCGGCCACCCAGCGCTGGTCACGCTGGTGTTCACATTATGCGGCCACCCAGCGCTGGTCACGCTGGTGTTCACAGTATGCGGCCACCCAGCGCTGGTCACGCTGGTGTTCACAGTATGCGGCCACCCAGCGCTGGTCACGCTGGTGTTAACAGTATGCGGTCACTCAGCGCTGGTCCCGCACCGCCTCATCTCGCAGGTTGCGGTATTCTAAAGCTCATTTGGTTGAATGCCAAGGATGTAAATTAAATACAGGCTACCAGACTCATGGCTCCCTATTGCACCACGCCAAGCATGTTGTTGCATTGGTAATGCGCTGTCGTTTGACCCTGAACACTACACCTGACTGCCCGGTCAATTTACCAAGCCTGATGCCCAGATGCCGAGTTGACTAGATTCCGGTTCGATGCTGACTGGCCGATGTTGAGCAGGGGAGGGGCAACAACAGTGAATCTGGAGCCGGCATGGATGGTATGAAAAATATAAACATCCATGGTGCTCAAGGGACTAATATTGCCCACTGCAGCCTGGTTATTGACTTACGAGCACCTAAAATATAGTTAATTAGTTTGTTATTGAGTTTTAAAAGGCGCGTCTCCCGCATTGGTTATTCGCGCCCATCTAAATGACAAATGTTAGTGGAAGTAATGGGAGCAGTGATTGCGCCCGTCCTGCACATCACTGATCTACATCTGCAAAGGAAAGCGACGGATCTTTCTAAGTACACTTGTGCGTCATTAGGTATCGCCGGGTCGTACCGATCCCTGACCACGCGGGGTTCCCCCCCCGGGCGCCCACCCGTTGTCAATGTACATCCTGCAGTAATGGGTGAAGGAAGGATGGGAAGGTTACTGCGTGGTTGTCCGTTTGTGTACCGATAGCGCCCGTCACACGTCCGCCGGCATGTGCACGTGGATGGGGAGGTCACTGCCTGGCTGTCCGTTTGTGTATCGGGAGCGCCCGTCACACACGTCCGCCGGCATGTGCACGTGGATGGGGAGGTCACTGCCTGGCTGTCCGTTTGTGTATCGGGAGCGCCCGTCACACGTCCGCCGGCACATGCACGTGGATGTGGAGGTTACTGCGTGATTGTCCGTTTGTGTATCGGGAGCGCCCGTCACACGTCCGCCGGCACATGCACGTGGATGTGGAGGTTACTGCGTGATTGTCCGTTTATGTATCGGGGAGCGCCCGTCACACTTCCGCCGGCATGTGCACGTGGATGTGGAGGTTGCTGCGTGATTGTCCGTTTGTGTACCGAGAGCGCCCGTCACACGTCCGCCGGCATGTGCACGTGGATGTGGAGGTTGCTGCGTGATTGTCCGTTTGTGTACTGAGAGCGCCCGTCACACGTCCGCCGGCATGTGCACGTGGATGTGGAGGTTGCTGCGTGATTGTCCGTTTGTGTACCGAGAGCGCCCGTCACACGTCCGCCGGCATGTGCACGTGGATGTGGAGGTTGCTGCGTGGTTGTCCGTTTGTGTACCGAGAGCGCCCGTCACACGTCGGCCGGCACGTGCACCAAGTCTAGCGTTCCCCGCCCCGTCCACTGACCAGGTGACGGCCAGGACCATCCCGTCCGGCGAGCAGCTGTACCAGATCGAGTACCCGATCCGGCTCCTGCGCAGCGTCGTGGTCACCTCCGATAATGTCCACCTGGTGTTGCCTGGCAACGAGGCGCTCAAGGACACGCTGTTCGTGCACAGCGCCAAGACCGGCGCGCTCATCAACAAGATGGGTCTGAGGTACTCCAAACTACAAGGACTTCCACCAGATCGTAAGGCTGGTCAGCCGGCAGTGATTGATCTTTGGCCGGGAGATAGCACCAGGATATGCATCTAGTTCGGTGCATCTAATGGGACAGTCGCATGGTTATGCTCATTGATTTTATCGTCCGCGTGAGATGGCACGGACGAAAGCGAAATAATGCGTGCACCCCGACACGGAGAATTCCAACAGGAACCCGACAAATATGTCCGTGGCCCTCGTTTTACCCCGCGCCAACCCTCTGGGAAGGAAGCGTGGTAAAAACCACTTGCAAAACCATGATCTCAAAGGCGCATTGTCATGAAGCCAGGCTAAACACCCCCAGTGCATGACCATTTCATTGACCTCCGGTCTGTCGCGGCAGCGCCCGCGCCAGCCGTTACCGTTACTTCTGCGTGTCTTCGCGTGATGTTTCACCAGCCCTCCGCACCGCCCGCCAGGTGTGATGCCCAACAAGCCGTTCGCAGGTGGCGCTGATCGACTCGGACAAGGGTAACCTGCTGGACGTGCGCACGCGCCGCTTCCTGCGCTCGGTGCCGCGCTGGAACGGCTCGGTCACGCGCGACGGCCGGCACGGCCTGTTCGCGCCGGCCCGCGGCGGTCTGGAGGTCAGTTGGGCTGACCACCTGGTGACCGAAAGGTCTGTGGTGCTGATAGTCATGTGGTCGAGAGGTCTGCTGTGCTGGCAGCCCGCGGTGCTGACGGTCACGTGGTCGAGAGGTCTGTGGTGCTGATAGTCATGTGGTCGAGAGGTCCGCGGTGCTGGCAGTCACATTGGTCGAGAGGTCTGCGGTGCTGACGGTCACGTGGTCGAGAGGTCTGCGGTGCAGTCATGTGGTCGAGAGGTCTGCGGTGCTGGCAGTCACGTGGTCGAGAGGTCTGCGGTGCTGACGGTCACGTGGTCGAGAGGTCTGCGGTGCTGACGGCCACGTGGCCGAGAAGTCTGCGGTGCTGACAGTCCGGTGGCCGAGAGGTCTGCGGTGCGGACAGTCACGTGGTCGAGAGGTCCGCGGTGCTGACGGTCTGTCCCGCCGGCGCCGGCCTGAGCTTCAGTGGTGCTAATAGCACGTCCGGCTGGGACGAGGAGCTGACGGCTCGCGTGGCGCGTTAAGCTGCCTACGATGGTGGTCTCCGTTGCGGGATGACACCTAAGGACAGCGCTGGCGGAGACCTGGCGCCGAGCCCGACAGCCCGGGCCATTTTCCCGCACGCGGTGCAATGGACTGTCCTTGTTGCGCGAGCAAGTTAATTCGAATATTTTTTGGTTTTGCTTAGAGAATGATGGTAATCATGTCACTGCAGGATGGATCAACGAAAAAAGAATAGTGCATTTGCTCCGATGGCACAAGTTTTGCCGTGGCTTCGGAGGATTTGAAAGCTCTAAAGGCTAAGTACATGTCAACAACCTGCGTGTTCTAGATGTTGTTGTCTAAGTCATTCAAGGCTATGCCTGTACGATAAATATACGACAAAACTCTCCCATTGGATTGCAACGTGATATGGGGCGTAGGCTCACGTCGCATTCTTGTTTGAATCTTCAAAAGTGTTCACAATGCCATGTGTGTACGACAGAAGCTGGCCTATTGTGTGGGCCGTTACGGTAGATTACGACGCTCCAGCCCAACATGTTTAGGTCAGAGGGGGTCACAAGTATATGTTCAAGGTCTTAAGGTCACAATAACATTGACCTGTCGTCGCCTCCTGATCCGTTGCTGGCGCGTAGCGAAAGACGACAGCGAATGTTAATGACAGCATCACCAACCAAAACCACATCATTGTTACTTGACCCACTTTGGCCAACTTGGACTTTTATATAAGCCATGCTAGGGGTATGTTTAAAGCTACTGAACCTTATCCAGAAAGTGTCCTGTCCACTTCGCCCTTTTCCTGACAGTAATTGTAGAACAACTGAAAGTGAAGGCACGTCGGGTGGGATTCAAGTCAAAGTTTTAGGCACGATTAGGTCATTCCCCTGACCCAACTTGACCTTAAGTGATCTTCGGTAATCATAAAATGCTTTGGTACGTGATATTGGGGCACTGGAAGAGTTTTGCCGGTTAGTTCGGGCTTTTTTATGCATGACTTGTGGTGAGTTGGACATTGAATGGCAGATCGTTGCTGCCACTTGTCAGACATTTTTGTTCAAAATGCTGTGGCGTTCTTGTGGACCAATTTGATCTCAATTAAAAATTTCCACAAAACGGATCTAAGTTTGCCATCGAATGAAGTTTGCAGACCTCAGGGGCGATGGCGATGTTCCGTTTGCAACCTGGCCCCTCAGATCAGTGGCGTGGCCAGGACTTTGCCAGACTGAGACCAAATCGAATCATGAAGGCCCTTTCAGTCAAGGGTCACAGGAGCCCCCTTTTTTCGTCGCTTTCGTCCCTATGCTGCATTCGGAGGACCCTTTTCCGGCTCGAAACCCTGGCTGGATTTATCAAGGGCCGTTATATGTTCAAACGTTTCACAGGTATTTTAGGCTACCAAAAAGTACTGGGGGTCTTCGGCTCCAGGGTGACCCACGCCATTTAGCACTGGGGGGGGGGGGGGGGGGGAGCGTAGCCCCAAAGCCTCCCCTTAGCAATGCCACTACCTCAAACCCCTACATAGTTTTCGCACCCACGCTTGAAGCTGAGTTGAAAAAGGAAACGTCAGCTCCGGTACAAAGCGAATCCTCATCCAGCAGCCCGACACCCACACCGACCCGCTGAAAGGCTCAGCAGATACGTCGGAAGACCCGGAGGTGAATTACACCGACCTGAAAATGATTCATTTTTCCCCTCGCGAATTCGTGCTGCATTGGACGTGGCTTGTTGTATGTTGATAGGTGATCGAACTCCGCCACGGCACCAGCGTGCGGACGCTGATTCCGCGCGTGGCTCAGGGCGTCTTCAGCGTCATCACTAGGTTCACCAAGACGGACCGCTACGTCCTCTACTACCACAGCGGCAGCAAGACGCTCCGGGTGTTCAGGTCAGGCTCGGCCGGTTCCCAGCGTGACCCCAGACGGCGTGGCTGCCACAGACAGCTGCTGTGGAGCATTAGCGGGTCTGGTTCATGTCAGTAAAAACGACTCGCTCTTGCGCTGTGTGCGTGGTGGCTATGAATGGTTCACATGCAGCCACTACGTCTTGTTTGAGTGCATTTTATTGGTGGGACGTAGACTTCCCGAGCACTTTTGTCCTGGGCACACGAATCCCGTTGTATTACGTACAGAGTTGACTTGTAGCGTAGCCATACAAATTTGAGAAATGGCAATACGCTGTTGATCCAACGGTTTTCTAAAGTGGCTTGCGTTTTGAAGAAGTGTCACGTCTTTTAGCGACACGCTTATTGAGCGCTCTCGCCAACATCCGCGGGGGTAACAGCTGACGCAATTACTGCATGACGAATGAATAACAATATGGCACTTACATGGGGACTCGGGTTACGGCATACGGCTGCGTTTCGGAACCGGTGACTGTCATGCTGCTTAGCCCGTACCGCTGAACGCACTACCATACGAATAAATGCTCCATGACAACTACAAGCAACTCGTCCCACCCGCCGCCTTCTTCAGAATGAACGACGGCAAGATGGTGGCCAACTACCGCGTGCCGGCCGAGCTCACGGCCATCAACAGCTCCGACGACGGCAAGAGCATCGTGCTGGGCACGGTGGACGGCTGCCTGACCTGCCTGACCGTGGCCGACCCCAAGGTGGCCGAGATGGCCGGCTACGTAACTCGCCTGCCGTCCAGGTGAGTGGCCGGCGATAATAACGGTGTGCTCCGGCGCCCACGTGATTGTGCGATGATTAGGCGGGATCGCGCGGCCGCCATCTCGTGTGGCTCATGAGGGGCGGGGGGGGGGGGGTTGACCGCGGCTCCAGCGCTACAGGTGTTATAGGTGTCGGTCAGCAGCGTACTGCGTCTTCACCTCTGTTTGTATCACATTTCAGCCGTATGCCGACCTGTGAGCAGCCTGTTGCCTCCTAAGTCATTATGTGTGTATATCCTAAATTGCTTACTTTTACGATGCGCGGAATTCTAGCTCATGATTCGTGAACGTTTGCACTCATTACGATGCATTATTATTAGATATTGGCAACGTCTTATGATATCCATTCTTTTGCATACGGTCGGACGAACCATTTTCCTTGGAGTTGAGCGTTAACGAAATAGCTTGTCTCATTTGCGATCGATAATGGTGTGTTTTTACTAAAAATGCGTAGCATTCCAATTACTACTTACCTTTGCAGAGGCCGCGTCGCCCGCTGGCGAAAGCTGCCGCCGGTTGTTTGACCGTGAGCGTTTGGCCTTACAGGAGCGAAGAGTCGTGGACGGCTGCGGAGGAGGCAGCGAAGCAAGTCATCCACTTCGCCGACCCGGTAACAGCAGATGAAGACTGAGCTGTTCAACAGCACGGCCTGCTTGTGTATGACGTCATGGGTGACGGTCTCACTTCAACCAATCGACAGCGCTTTGTATGAAGTTGTGTATCGTAAGCATTTTACCGTTTTTTCTGCCGATACTGTTTCGAAAATGGATGCATTCCCTAGAAAGGTGGCCTAGGGTGTGCGTATGTCATAAATAGCATATTAGCCGGCACGAAGCTTCATTCAAAATCATCACGTGCTTCGCATCTCCTCAATGCTTTAGTGGGTTATTGTGCGGCTTTGGCTTCATGCTGGGAGGATGCAAGGCAAACGTCGAAAGTCTTGTATTCCCTATTGTGGGAAGATATATTGACACACTTGATATCTTATCAATCTCGCACAGAAGTGAAGATCGACAAGATAGATTGATTGGCTCTGATATTTTACGGCGTGGGAGCAAATGGTTGTGGCGGTCCTAATAAGCACGTTTAGTACATCATGCTGAAGAGAGCGCGCAAGTTCTTGGCGCTTTTGGAGAACGCAATTTTTCCCGTCTGTCGCCTAAAGTGGTTTTGGCATGCGAGTGGATACAGCGTTGCGTGGTTGTTTTAAAATATTTTTCCTAAAGGGACATGCGTGTGTTATGCGAATGGCAGGGCAATGAGTGAAGAAAGCGGCAGTGTTTCAAGCCGCGCATTATCATGGAATTCAGACCCCGCAGGCACCGAGTGGCACGATTGACGTAAATTAAACATATTGAAGTATGTGACAATTTACACCCCAAATATGTACATCCAAGTATTACACCATAGTTCATTACGCGCACAACATAGTGATTTTGGCAATAGTGATTTTTTTACAACGCTGATTACACGTTTTCCCAGGCATAATCAAGCAAAAAGTATCTGTTCATAGAGCATCTGGTTACACAATCTTCAACTAAAAAATGAGAAACCAGAAATGGCATGAGAGCTACAGTTGTATGCTTCCGTTAACGCAACCCCGCTATTGCTGCGCGGCAGCGGTAGGGCGTTTCCGCGATGCAATTTTCATCAGATTCGTTACCTCTGTCTTTTTGTGGATGCGCTAAGTGCGAACTCACATTCCACGTTCATATTATGTTGTCTCGGGAAACACAGGATGGAATGATCGAACAAGTCTGTCTTCATGAGGCTATTTTCCGAGACAGTCCAAGTTTTGCCACGTTCGCAATTGCTCGAAAAAACTGTCCCTCTTGCCATTTGACCACTACGTTTATATGGCCATAGTGCCACCACTCACAAATCAGCCGCGCTTCGCGCCTAACAAACTCTTGGAACTCGAAGGTGCTGGACAATCGGGTGTGAATATTTCATACCACAAGGGGGCCGCTAAAGGAAGTATCCAGGGCCGAGGTCGCTGTTGCAGTTTCTGCCTGAGACCAAAGGCCGGAGAAGACGTCCCTCGGTGACCAAGATCCTGGAGACGTTATTCCGACACAGGTGCGGTAGGCTTTTTACCAACTGTTGTTTTGTGACGGAGCATGTAGAGCAGGTTCAAGCCCATCTTTTTATCATGCTTGGTTTATGACATCAGACATGAGGAGAAAATTAAAGGGGTTATTCGGTTTAGCCTCACTCAAACACCGCCATGCAAAACCATTATCGTTTTCAACATCGATGATCTTGGAAAATATATCATTCTTCCACAAACGCAATATTTTACTAAACGCTGCTCTGATTTGTTGCAAAGCTTCCTCATAAACAACTGCGACCCGAAGCAGTCTTGAAATTTCTGCTAGCTTATACGTTTTTGGATGCGGATTGGTAAATTATTTCGGCCCTCAGTCGCAAGCGTCTCTGCAGATCAGGGAGCAGTAAGACAAAATGTTCCGCCACACGCGCGAACTACTGCTAAGTGGATATCCCAGCATTTAGTAGAATGTGAGAAGCTGTGTACAAGATGCTGTCATGTTAAGTGATTCTCAGCGCGATAGCTTGATAAAACTTGGCGACTGTATTGGTGCATTTTGTCTTCAATTGTTTGTTCACAGAAGAATATATTCAGTATTTGAAATGATTACTGTTTCACTGATTGATTGAATTGATTTGAAATTGATGAAAAATTGATTGAATGATCACTTTCACTGATTGATTCATGGGCGCTACTATTTGTTGTGGCAGCCACATTCATCAATAAGACGGTATGAAAGCGACACACATAATTCAAACTACCCGGAGCTAGAGTGCTGCCTGACATACCAGGCAAGCATGAGTCACAACAAACGGAGAAAGACAGTCCCTTTGTGGGGCTTAACTATGAACACACAATTATCCGCGTGAACCAAAGAGAAACGTAACGACCGCACGCACTTTCCGCTCCCGGATTACGTTTGTAACATCCAGGACAGATAAAGGGAGCACTTGGCCAATACCTGCTAGCCTATCTATGTTGGGGTGCGCCGGGAGAGCACGTGGACACTGCCCACAGGGGGGGGGGGGGGGGCGGCTCCGAACGGTAGATGAAAGCACACTGCTCTTTGGTGCTGTCTAAACACAAAACATGGCCGGTAAAGGGCGCGCCATGTTGGTCGTGACACAATATCTAAAAAGCAGTATTCTCCAGTAACTGTTCAAGACAAGGATGAGAAGGGAGCAGGAAGGCAGAGGTACATGGTGGTATTTCTCCGAGGCTTTTGTCACCTTTCTTGAAAATCCGAACAACCTTCGCCCGCCTCCACCGCTTTGGACAGGATCCCGGCTGCAGGGACAAAACATATGTAGCTTGACCAGTGGCACACTGAGTCTGGCGGTACATTTACTAAATGCACGAGCACTAATGTCGTCAAAGCATGCATTGGAACCAAATCTTCTGGGGATGTATCTCAGGGCCACATGCCTTATTCGCATCAAATAACACAGCAATAAGCTGCACCTCGCCTTGATCGACACCTGCACGGTTAACGGCAGAACCACGACGCTGGGGTGGATCATGGTTGCACGCTGACCGAGCTTGTTACGGAAACGGTGCTGCGGAAAACGGCGTGCACGATCGAAATCAATAGTTTCTAATATATACGGCCAATGTGATCGGAAGTGACAGACAGCAGTGTGCCAAACCAAACAGGTTGAGCATTTTTAGAGACGTGAGCTTAAAAAAAACATCTAAACCCGCGTCATTGGCTTTGAATGGTGGTGACGTCTGGCCAGAAGGGCCCCAAATGTATACCACCGACATATTTCTGCTTGTGGAACGGCACTGAATGGAACCTGGCCTGTTCAAAGACGTCAACTATAGTTAGGACTGTATTTTCTCGACGACAGTCAATGTTTGGCAACATTACGAATGGGCATCACGGTTTTCCACGCATGTACTAACATTACCTCCGAAAAGTGAAGATGTGCCGCGTATGCAAGGCCATAACATAGTCATAACATGTAGTCATAACATATCATAGCATATAGTCATAACATAATATAGTTATAACGAAGTCGTGTACAGTGGTGAAGTACCTATATCCATTATCGAGTTAGTGCGATAGCGAAATGAAACACGCCGGCGCTGAGCTAAGAGATAGGTTGCAATGACATGGCATTGCAGTCTCTGTGTTTGGTAACATGTAAAACGGGGACTGGGATCCGACCGTCGTCGTCGCCCCCGGTATTGCCGGGCCGGGGTCGCGCCAGACGCGCAGCGCATGCCGCATCAGTGCTGGGCCGTGCGCAAAAAAGTGCGTGGATTATGCGTCGTCCAGTTGATTTCATACCGCCAGCGGCCGAACGGCACCACACTGGGGTTTGGCCACCCACGCAATGCGAATCGTAACGGCGCCGCAACAGACGTCGGTTTTCGCCACGCCGGAGTCGGGCGCGCGTACAACCCAGCCGCGCGCGCGTGGAGACCGGAAGGCACAGTGGAAAAAATAAACGAAAACACTGACTGCTGGAAGTGGGACCACGGGAATGTATGTTGCGAACGCCGGTGTGGGCCACGTACGCCAGCCCGGCACTCGCCACAGACCATGCCCGGTGCGAGCCGCGTGGCGGCCACCGGACATTGCTGGCTAAAAGTAGTGGACCCCTACCAACTTAATCTGCCTATTTGTAATACGAACACAGCTTTTTATGACAAAAAGTGGAAGGTGGCAAACTCCCTTCAACGCGCCGACGTAAGTAACAAGTATACTACAACGCATCGTTTCCGTGACCAATCGTGTAACACTGCGGTAAGGCCCTAAGCGAAACGAAATAAGAGCAGCATTTCAGAAATGGAGGCTTGCTGAGAGAAAAATGACAATTTTTTAATCAAAAGTATTTGTCCGCGTTTCATCCAACAGAAAAGGCAAAATTAGTGTGGAGACCGAATATGTTGCTGGTGAAAGGCAGTCACTGGTCCTGAAGCTTCTTACCCTTTCTGAGCACTTTCAGCTCATCGTTTTTGGCCCTTGAGAATAACTACTTTGATAATTCTTTTGACTGTTCCTGACACTTAGAACGGAGGCTTTTCAAACATTAACCAAATCAAATGGTTTTATCTTGCCCCGATTTTAAGTGTAAGTGATTAAGTCTCGACATAATGCCTGCCGCGGAATGACTGGCAGTGTTTTAAATGTTAAGGTCCGGGCAGCAGTTTTGGGCAACTTTGGCATGCGGCTAGATTACACCCGAGGCGGCGTTGGTGGTGTAATGGAGATGGGGGATGAGTAGGCGTTGGAGAATCGTGTGCCCCTCTTGAAATAACTATTGCTTTTGTGGTGATGTGAGCATCTTTCAGGAAATGCTTATAAGCATGTGCCTTTGGTCGATCTTCCGAGAATAACTCATCAGACGGAGAATGGAGTCCCGACTTTCGGGTAAGGCCAAACTTTGGGCTATGTGCTCGCTCTGGTTGGCTGTGTGGGTTCATATAACTACAGTTGTGTTGAACAGGCAATGGAAATTCGTGTCAAAATTTGATCGAAACGTCGTATATGCTTTGGAATGCACTGGAAAGCCGAGTTGAGCAATCATGAGTGGAAATGGCCTCCCACGTGTGGTACCGTTGCGCGCCGTTTTCGTCTCTGGCACCTGCCAGAATAAACGTTTTTCGCATTTAGCATGATGTGTGCAAAAGATTGAAATCGCATGACATTACCTGTGTCTTCAATAGAATGATAATGACTTAGTTCTGCATTTTCACCCCTTGTTATGCTGGATAGATGTTGGGATAACTTGTTTTGGTGGGAATGGCTTTACACTTAGTCCAGTAAACCTTGTTTTGCATGTGCACCATGCATCTTTTGTCCTGAAAAGTGGTTTTCTACCTAGCCAGTTAGGTTTGTTTTGGGATTTTCAGGATGGTGTGATTCTTAGAAGTTGGAAATGGTAACTACACTCCAGTCTTCAACCTGTAACAATCATGCAAACAAGACCTTTAGGGCAGATATTATGCTAAAATCTGTATATATAGATATGTACTGATAATATCACAAGTTATGTTATAAAGTCACACAGTTCAATAAATAGTGTGCATGTCACTGCTGCCACTGAAAAGCCAAATTGTGAATTGATGCTTTCTGAATCAGAAGTGTGGAGAACACATCTATTTTTCTGATGTTAAATTAAGAAAATGAAGTTGAGTTATTACACTAGTCTATAAAATCACCTCTTTATTGTGTAGGACATGTCAGCAGGCTGTTCTTTCTATATTGTAATACTTGAATGTGGTGGAAGGTAGTTGGCCTTTTCAACCTTAATTTGTTTTTGAGTATGAAAAATTATTGTTTGTTTTTACTACAATCAAGTGTAAAGCACATATAGTTCATCAATACACCTGCATGCAGTTTTATGAAAGAACTGACAAGCTTTGAGGATTGGTGCAGGCTTAAGCTCAGAGTTATATAACAATCACTGATTGTTTAACATTGGTAAGTAGGTACCTATTTTCTTTCTGAGGGTATCAAAATAGCAGGCTTGAAAGGGCTTTCAGTAATTTAAATGGTCTAAGCAGCACTCATTGTAAAGTGGCAATGTTATTTGACCATGAAAATGGCTTATGAAGCAATAAGGCTGTGTCACATGTGGTAGATAGTGTTTCAGTGAAACTCCTAATGGAAGTGAATGCTGTTTCCCCTCACAAGAGCATGATTTAACATGGTGTTTCCATTATTTTAGGTCATTTGCCCTGTGGAGGGCTCAACTTTATCATTATCTCTACTGAACAACAAAACTCAATAAGACATTAACATTTTTGCCTATTATTATGGACAGGATAATGTACACACAGGTCCTAGGTGTGGCTTCAAGTTTAAAAAAAGCAGAAAATTCAAATTGTATCATAGAGTCAAACCCGTTATTGTGCCTATGTCTGAATGATCCATGCCATTAAAACACTGCCTCTGTTTTTGGCAATCACATACATTCTGGGCTCAGTGTTAGGTGTATGGAAGTGCATGTGGTGACATCAGCATCCAGTCAGCACCTACTTATTGGAACAGCCCAGAAGGTTCTTTGAGACTCAGACATTTTTGCATTACTACTGCAATCCATCAAAGACCCTTGTCTTCCCATTAGGCCCATTATATTCATTCCTGCTGCCCCCCCCCCCCCCACACCCCCCAATTTAGGAATATCTGACATAGTGCATGCCACCCAGTAGGTGTTATGTTTTGTTACTGTTTCCTAATTTGCTCTAATTAGTTACATATTTATTAATGAGCTGGATTTCATGCTTCTTGTATAATTGATGCCTCCCACACAAATGTCTGCTCTTACTGGCTCTCACTGGTAAAGACCAGTTCATCGCTCCTTTTGGAAAGGCTCATCATCGTAACTGAAGCAATGAAATGTTGTCACGTTGTGTGGAGTGCATTTAGTTGGACTGGCCATATATATACTTGACTTTCAGTCCCATTTGATGTAGGTGTTGTAGATATGACTGATATGCAGTAACAGTGCATGTAAGTATGACAAAACATTAAGGCATAGCAAGCTTTGTGCCATACAAAGGTTTTACTTTGCCCCCACCCCAACCCCCCCCCTGCCCCACCCCACCCCCCACCCCCACCCACCCCACCCCCCACCCCCCACCCCCCCCCACCCGCACCCCTAGGGATTTGTTATGGGCAGGGCTGAACTGTTGTAATATAGATGTCTGGAAATAGCAAGAAAGATGATGCACAAAATAGTTCTAAATGAATTATTTAGATTTTTCAATGCTGGCTGTACCATCAGAGGCATGTTGCAGCTTCCCTTTTGCACAATTCTTCATGGACATCTTTCAGTCATGTAATTTCTGCACATATGTTGGCCTTACTCATGCCATTTGCTACCATGGTCTGTAGCTGGAAAGCACCTGCAACAAACATCTGTTCAGTGGTGATCATGAGCTTAAGTTTTCTTAAATGTGTGGATACTGTGGCATTTGTTTTCACTCATGATGTAAGATTAACTGGCAGAGCTCAGCAGACACCTCTGGCTGACTTCAGGTCCTTGGCATCACAGCCCACCAGTGTCACCCAAGCAAGCAAAAGCCCTCTCATGTTAAGATGTTGACTTAAACATATGATTTTCCAAGCATCCTGTGTACACTTATAAAACATGTGTGCCCAGGCACCATTGAAACTTGACTCACAATCACTGCTGCTATCTGGTAGAGTTGAACTGCCCTTGTGGATGTACCCTTAAGCTAGACAGTGCAGCACACAGCTTGGATATGATGGAGGTGAAGGATGAGCTCAGTGGTGCAAGCTGTTGCTCCAAATGTGAAGCCATTGCCCATTCCTATTCATTTTCACTGGTGTTTTACAATGGCACAGGACAGGTTGAACCAAACTACACACATGCTCACCATGTTGGCACATTCATGTGTGCATGCATTCAATGTCAGTTTTGCTCAGCCCAGCCTCTGTGACCCTCTATGATGCAGTCTTGTCTACCCCCACCACCCTTCCCACCCAGCAGTCATCTGTGGGACCAGGAGATCCTGCCTCCATCAAGCTAGATCATCTGTGGCATTGAGACTGTGCCCTGTCTGTCCAGCCAGGTCCTTTGTGGTGTTATGTAATCCTGAACCCCACCCCACCCCATCCCACCCCAGGCCAGGCTGTCTGTGTCATCTTGTGATCCTTCCCCCCCCCCCCTTCCCCATCCCACCCCAGGCCAGGCTGTCTGTGTCATCTTGTGATCCTCCCCCCCCCCCCCCCCCCCACCTCCAAGAGAGTCTTCAGCACTAGGTTCCAGTGTCCTCTGGCTGCATAGACCCCCTGTGACATCATGACTCCTGTTCCCCTCCCACAACCAGGTCCTTTTTTGGCACATGATGTCCATCCCCCCCCCCCCCCCCCCACTTAACCACACTGGTCTGGCCCTGCCCTGAGCAGTATCTCATGACCCTACTCTCCTTCCCATTTGCCCAGGCTCTCTTAGGTGACCCTGCTGGTCAGGCCTGATCCTCCGGCGTCACGGGGCCCTTGTTCTGCCTGTCTGGCCCCTGGGGCCACGTGACCTTTTGTCTCACGTGACCTCTGGCGTCTCGTGACGGCCGTCCGGTCTGTGCGGCGACAGAAGCTGCAGTTCCTGAACCTGACTGGTGCGTCACCGGAGGAGCTGGAGCTGCTGCGCCGGGTACAGGACCCCGCACACAGCCGGGTGGAGCTGCCCAATGACCCGCCTCCCCACCAGGTCAGTGAGCTAGAGTCGGCGGCGCCCCGTCATGCCGTGGCACTGTACGACCGGAATGCTTGTGAGTTCTCATTTTGATGCAGCAGGCCAGCAGGCTGCTGGACAAATCAACAGAGATGTGTTTCAGTAGGTGCTGAATGTAATTGTTTCAGTATAGTGATGTTGTATCGCAGTGCTTCCATATAAACAATTATAAACAACTTGTTTGTTTATAATTGTTTATTTATGACGATTATCTACAATTATAAACAGTTTCGCGAAGAAGTTGACTACCCCACGGAATGCACGGTTTTTACTACCAAGAAGTTCAACCGTAGATTGTGCGTGATGTTAAATGCACTTGTTGCGTCATCATCAATGCGTCATCAGCTATAATGACTGGTGCAGCCAATTCTTGCTAATGTCTAACATTTTTGTCTTGCTCTCATGTTGACTCGTGCAGGGTTGGATATCTGACCTTACTGTCCGTGTCGTCGGGCAGATAGCATGATATCAGCGCACGGCGCTGTTCGTCTTGTCGGGTGCATCTGCTAACTGGGCGCGCGCGCGTTCTGGCCGTGCGTCTGCTGACCGAGCGTGCGCGCGTTCTGGCCGTGCGTCTGCTGACTGGGCGTGCGCGCGTTCTGGCCGTGCGTCTGCTGACCGAGCGTGCGCGCGTTCTGGCCGTGCGTCTGCTGACCGAGCGTGCGCGCGTTCTGGTCGTGCGTCTGCTGACTGAACGTGAGCGCGTTCTGCTCGTGCGTCTGCTCGTGCGTCTGCTGATGGAGCACGCGCGTTCTGGCCGTGCGCCGCAGGTGTATGAGACGTGTCGGCTGCCGCCGGACGGTACCGAGTTCGCCGCCGAGGAGGCGGCCCCCGGCGCCAGCCAGCGCCGACTCGGCCTCGCCCCAGCCACACCCCTCTAACCGTACGTCGCCGTCGCCGGGCGCCGGGGCCACCCTTGGCCGCGTGCCGCCGCTCGGTAAGCGGGCAGCAGGTCCGACTGATGTGGCGTGGCAGCTGGTGCCTGACGCAGTGGTTGTTGACGGAGCCGTTCTAGGCTCCCGTGCACCTTCCTGTTGGCTTTCCGCAGAAGGAGATCCGACTGCTCGCGACGGGCGGAGAATGTAGCGAGAACTGGAGTTGGCGTAAGCATTGGAATAGACGCCTTTCCATGGCGAGATATCAGAATTAGGACTCCCTTAATTAATTTTATTGGAAGTTGATGCGTTTTCATCACACTTATCACACCACATTCTCCGCCCGCGCCGCCTACCTTCGTAACATCTTCAGTACCAGAACCATGTACGTTTGTGGAGACTGGTGTGATATTCGCTCTGTGTGAGTTAATCATCGAATGTACTGTGTAAGTTATCACTGAATCTCCCTTGTATTGGCTATCTGCAGTCCACGTAATTCCAGGGGCGCTGTTCACCAATTATTTGCACGTGGTCTGACCCACGGGTCATTGGGCTTAGCCGCTGCACAAGGCGGCTGGTCCATCGGGAGCGCGCCTGTGTCGTCACTAACCGGGTGCTCCGTCTGCGACACGCGCTTCCGTGCTGTTCCACCCGCTCGTGCGACGGCGGCCAGACCTGGCGCACGCGCCCCCGCCCCCGCCCCCGCCCCCGCCCCCCCCCGCCCCCGGCCCCAGCCCCCGCCTCCGTCCCGCCCCCGCCCCCGCCCGGGAGCGGTGCCAGCCGGGGAGCATGCTGACGCGCCGCCCTCTCCGCCGCCAGAGGGACTGCCGGGCGAGCTGGCGCCGCTGCCGCTGGCCGCCATGCCGCACGTGACCGCCCAGCACCCGGCCATCTCGCATATGGTGGCCGGCGGCGCGGCGCCGCTCTACCAGCAGCAGGCCGGCTACCCGTTCCCCAACATGTTCGTCAACAGCATGCCGCCCGGCGTGAACATGATGTACCCGATGCCGGGCGGCTACCCGCTGCAGCCGCCGGCCGGCTACGGGCCCGAGCCGGTGAGCGGCGGCGACCAGGAGCGGCGGCGCTCCGGCAAGAAGGCGGACAAGATGGCCGCCATCGCCGGCCACTACTCGCCCTACCACATCACCACGAGTGCCGCTACGGGACATCCGCTCGTCATGCCGTTCCCGAACGGTCCGTATGGCCAGGTGGTGCCGCTGCCCTACCACCCGTACCCCTACGCGTACCCCAGCCCGGAGATGATGATGGCCGCCATGCAGCCACCGCCACCGCAGTCGCCGCAGCAGCCGCTGCCGCCGCCACCGCAGCATTCCCAGCAATCGCCGCAGCAGCGGCAGCATTCGCATCAGCCGCAGCCGCCGCAGCTGCCGTCGCCCCCGCAGCATCCGCCGTCGCAGCAGCCGCCGTCGCAGCAGCAGCAGCAGCAGCAGCAGATGCTGGACGTGTCTGTGCCGCCGCCGGCCGTGGCGGCGTCGCCCGAGGAGCCGCGCGCGCCGCTCTGCGAGCCTTACGGCCGCGCTGACGACGCGGAGCGCGCGCTGCCGGCCGACGCACCGGCCGCGCCCGCCCGACTGCGTTTTGGCTTCGACCTGGACGACAAGCTGGGCGCGTGCGAGAGCGGAGCCGTGCAGCTGGAGCCGGACGCGGCGGTGAGGCCGGCGGCGGCGCGGGCGCTGGACCTGGAGCTGGAGCGGGAGGTCACGGAGGAGCTGGGGCTCGACCAGCACGGCGCCGACAATGGCGACGAGCGCGCCGGTGACGGCCGCTCGTCGTCGGCCGAGCCGTGCGACGCACCCACCTCGTACGTGGCCACGGTGACTGTGAGCCAGCGGCACGTGCCTGCTGGCGAGCGCTGCTTGCCGCCGGCCGGCTCGCCGGTGGCCGAGCCGGACTGCGGCGCCGCCTCCCCGGCCAGCGCCTCCGCCGCCGAGCCGGCCTCCTCCGTCACGAGCGACGAGGCGCCGGCCGAGCCGGCCGCGCCCGTCAACGGCGAGGCGGCGCCGGAGCCCACGCGCGAGCCGGAGCCGCCGCCGCCGCCGCCGCCGGGGCCGCGCTCCTGGGCCAGCCTGTTCCAGACGAAGGCGGGCGACGCACCCGTGCCGCCACCGGCCGCCGCGCCGCCAAAACCGGCGCCGGCGCCGCCGACCAGCGCCGCTGATACCGGCCTGCTGTCCATTGGAGGTGCGTTGGACTCTGACACGCGAGACTGTCAGTTTCCTGTGGAATCTTGCCTTGTGTTTGGCCTTGCAGCTGTCATACCAGTCACCTTAGCATGGGTGCCCACCCTCGAGGTGGACGCGTGTTAAGCATTTTCAGGTGGGCTGGTTCGTGATGGTCCATTCTCTATTTGATAACTGGACCACGCTGTGCGGGGTGCCGGTAGTGTAGTGACGAACGTGTCTGCGTTAACCATTGCGCCTCTGTGCGACCAGAGGAAGGGGGTTCGATCCCCCGCGGGGCCTGTCCTTAATGCCAGGGTGAGAGGCGGGCGACGCCATAAAAGGACTCGGCAACTGAGTGTGTCGTAAAGCCCCGATCACGCAGACGACCGCGCTGTGCATCATGGCTGCCGCTGCCGGCGCTGGCTGATGGCCGCCTCCTCTCGCCGCCAGCGGTCCTGTCTCGCTTCGAGCTGAGCTACAAGAACGTCTACCTGCAGCCGCGCGGCCTCACCAACAAGTCCAACTGGTGCTACATCAACGCCACGCTGCAGGCGCTGGCCAGCTGCACGCCGTTCTACCACCTGATGAAGTCGCTGCCCTCCAACATCGGCCTGCAGGCGGACAACAGCCGCACGCCCATCATCGACGCTGTGTGAGTCGCGTGGGGGAGCGGGGCCGGGGGGGGGGGGGGGGGTCGGACGCACTGGCTTCCGCAGCATCAAATGTAACGATGGCGGTGGCTGGCAATGTTCTGGCAATGCCAGAATTCAGTAACAGGCCAGCCTCACTGTTGTGCTATTGTGCATGTGGACGGTAGCCCACCAGCGAGCATGTTGCCGTACTTTGTGAGGGCGCAGAATCAAGCCCCTTCGTCGCAGAAGTAGCATCATTGTAGGAACCAGCTTAACATCGAGTTTTTTGTTCTTATCAGTAATTTATTATACTCTGCTATCCCAGATGGCAGGGTGGTCAAATATTCCACTTTCGCCATTTCCAAACTGGCTTGGTATAAGACATGTGGAGGTTGCAAAAATTTTGATACGGGCCTCGCACACATAGTGGGTCTAGTTTGCTGAAGATAATTGCATACAATAATGTTGATGGTGGCTTGGAAGCTCCATTTGGGCAGATGTGTTTCAGAGCAGGAGAACCTGCCTGTAGTTATGGCATCTGGTAGGCTCTTCTGTTGTTAACCCTATATGGAGAGCACTGCCCCTGAGGGCCACCAGAAGTCTCTGCAGAAAAATCGCGTTACTTTTTACCCCTCTGCATTACTGAAGCCCTCCGAGACTAAACCAGAAGTTACAAGCAGAAAGGCGTGCTCATTATATTTCAAATTTGCTTTCCCTGCTACAGCAAGATTATGAGCGAGGTCCCACTGCTGTGCTGCGAGGATGGCACGTGTGAGCAAGGGCCCACTGCTGTGCTGCGAGGATGGCACGTGTGATCGAGGTTCCGCAGCTGTGCTGCGAGGATGGCACGTGTGAGCAAGGGCCCACTGCTGTGCCGCGAGGATGGCACGTGTGAGCGAGGTCCCGCAGCTGTGCTGCGAGGATGGCACGTGTGAGCGAGGGTCCCACTTCTGTGCTGCGAGGATGGCATGTGTGATCGAGGTCCCGCATCTGTGCCGCGAGGATGGCACGTGTGTGCGAGGTTCCGCAGCTGTGCTGCGAGGATGGCACGTGTGAGCGAGGTCCCACTGCTGTGCTGCGAGGATGGCAGGTGTGAGCGAGGTTCCGCAGCTGTGCTGCGAGGATGGCACGTGTGAGCGAGGTTCCGCAGCTGTGCTGCGAGGATGGCACGTGTGAGCGAGGTCCCACTGCTGTGCTGCGGGGATGGCACGTGTGAGCGAGGTTCCGCAGCTGTGCTGCGAGGATGGGGCACGTGTGAGCAAGGTCCCACCGCTGTGCTGCGAGGATGGTACGTGTGAGCAAGGTCCCACTGCTGTGCTGCGAGAATGGCACGTGTGAGCGAGGTCCCGCATCTGTGCTGCGAGGATGGCACGCGTGAGCGCGTCCACGCTCAGTAGCCAGGAGGATTGAAACAAAATTCCAGCTGGGCCGAGCGTGTAAGTGAGCTCTCTGCCGGCAGGGTGGAGTTCATGAACGAGTTCTCGTCGCTGCCGGAGCTGCAACGCGTGAAGCGGCGCGAGCGCGAGCGCGGCCACCTGCGTGACATGGCCGTTGGGCCGCCATTCGAGCCCTCCTACGTGTACGCCATGCTGTCGCGTGTCAGCTCCGACGCCTTCCGCGTGGCCGGCCGCCAGGAGGACGCCGAGGAGTTCCTCACCTGCCTGCTCAGCGGTCTGCAGGACGAGATGACCGAGGTCCTCAAGGTGAGCCGCCGCCGCCGTGACCGCGACCGCTCCTCGGACCGGGCCGCCGCAGGTGTCGATGCGACGCGTCTCTGAGACGCGACGCGCTGCAGTCGCCGTAGAGGGTGGGGCGCGCGCGTTAGACTGGCGCAGTCAGCTGACTGTCGGACTGGTGACGGCGTCCGCTCCCGCCGAACATCCACCCGCTTTTGCGGAATATCCACCCGCTTTTGCGGAGCATCCACCCGCTTTTGCGGAGCATACACCCGATCTCGCCGAACATCCACGTGCCCTTGCTGAGCATCCACCTGCTCTCACCGAACATCCTCCCGCTCTCGCCGAACGTCCACCCGCTCTCGTCGAACGTCCACCCGCTCTCACCGAACATCCACCCACTCTCGCCGAACGTCCACCCGCTCTCGACGAACATCCACCCGCTGCCGAACATCCACCCGCTCTCACCGAACATCTACCTGCCCTTGCTGAACGTCTACCTGCTCTCGCCGAACATCCAGCCACTCTCGCCGAACGCCCACCCGCTCATGTCGAACATCTGCCCGCTCTCACCGAACATCCACCTGCCCTCGCTGAATATCCACCCACTCGCTGAACGTCCACCCGCTCTCGTCGAACATCCACCCGCTCTCGTCGAACATCCACCCGCTCTCACCGAACATCCACATGCCCTTGCTGAGCATCCACCTGCTCTCACCGAACATCCACGCACTCTCTCTGAACGTCCATCCGCTCTCGTCGAACATCCACCCGCTCTCGCCGAACATCTACTTGCCATTGCTGAACATCCACCCGCTCTCACCGAACACCCACCCACTCTCGCCGAACGTCCATCCGCTCTCGTCGAACATCCACCCGCTCTCACAGAACATCCAGCCGCTCTCGTGGAACATCCACCCGCTCTCGTCGAACATCCGCCCGCTCTCACCGAACATCCACCTACCCTTGCTGAACATCCACCTGCTCTTACCGAACATCCACCCACTCGCCGAATGTCCACCCACTCTCGTCGAACATCCACCCGCTCTTGTCGAACGTCCACCTGCTCTTGTCGAACGTCCACCCGCTCTCGCCGAACATGACCTGCGCTAATCGAACATCCACCTGCCCTCCACGAAAATCCACGTACTGTCACCGAACATCCACCTGCTCTTGCTAAACATCCACTTGTTCTCACCCAACATCCACTGCTCTTACTGAGCATCCACCTGCTCCAATCGAACATCCACCCGCTCGCGCTGAGCATCCATTGTATGACAAAGTTATCGGCTATGTTTATCAATTGGTCTTGCAATATCGGTGCTACCGTATCGAACCACCATGCAAATAGAATGAGATCGAAGAGGTGGTGCTAGCTAGTTGGTGTGAGAATAGGGAGCATCTTCCAGTGGGATGTCTTGTGTCGCCTGAAACAGCCTACCGTAGGCGTGCTGTACGTGTTGTTGGTGTTCCTCGCCTGTGGCTGCCAGGCCGGTCACGGGCTGACCCGTCTGACCCCGACGTGCCGATCCCGTGTATTCTCGCTTTACCCGGCGTGTCGAGCCCGTGTCCCACCGGCTGACCCTGGCGTGTCGAGCCCGTGTCCCACCGGCTGACCCCGGCGTGTCGAGCCCGTGTCCCACCACGTGACCCCGCCTGCCCCCGGCGCGTCGAGCCCGTGTCCTACCATCTAACCCCGCCTGCCCCCGGCGCGTCGAGCCCGTGTCCCACCACCTAACCCCACCTGCCCCCGGCGCGTCGAGCCCGTGGCCCACCACCTAACCCCACCTGCCCCCGGCGCGTCGAGCCCGTGTCCCACCACCTAACCCCGCCTGCCCCCGGTGCGTCAAGCCCGTGGCCCACCGGCTGACCCGGGCGTGTCGAGCCCGCGCCCCACCGGCTGACCCCGACGTGTCGAGCCCCTGTCCTACCACCTAACCCCGCCTGTCCCCGGCGCGTCGAGCCCGTGGCCCACCGGCTGACCCCGGCGTGCCGAGTCCGTGTCTCACCGGCTGACCACGGCGTGTTGAGCCCGTGTTCCACCGGCTGACCACGGCGTGCCGATCCCGTGTATCCTCGCCTTACCCGGCGTGTTCAGCCCATGTCTCACCGGCTGACCCCGACGTGTCGAGCCCGTGTCTCGGGAGGTTGCCGGTGGGCGTGTGCGTGACCGGGCCGGCCGTCTCGTCAGGTGTACAAGAAGAGCCAGGAGGAGGTTGAGCCG
Organism: Pollicipes pollicipes; assembly: GCF_011947565.3. Classification (NCBI taxonomy): domain Eukaryota; kingdom Metazoa; phylum Arthropoda; class Thecostraca; order Pollicipedomorpha; family Pollicipedidae; genus Pollicipes; species Pollicipes pollicipes. Next base: position 504,826 of record NW_023596818.1, on the reverse strand, counting down.
GCCGTCAACGGCTCCACCAACGGCGACGCTGACCACCAGCCGGACCAGGACGACGGCGACAGCGACGACTGGCAGGTGCGGCCGCGCGCTGGTGTGGGGTCGCGCCGTGACCGGCCGCCACGGGGGGGGGGGGGGGGGGGCGAGCGGGTGAGCTTGGCGACGCCTGTGCTGAGGTCGTGTATGGATGGTGGACGGCGGATTTTATCATCATTGGTTTTGGCTGCGTGTTGGCGGCTTTTGCGTGACGCTTGCGTGAATGGGAGCGTTCCACATGTTTATGGGGTTTTGAACTGAAATAGCCATCATGGAGACCTTTCGATGCTGTCCACAATCCCGTCCTTCTTAACGCCTAAGGCTCTTTAGTTTTGGATTACACGCGAACAATGCTAAAAGGTATGTCGCGGAGAGTATTTTTCAAACTCGCCTTGGCATTCATGACGCCATAATAACGCCATTCAAATTCTGTTATTCCATAAGCCATGCGGCGATTAAAAGCTCAGAGAAATGCAGCTGTCGAGGCATTCATATCTGGCGTTCGTGAGCACAATTTCCAGCTATGGCGGCCGTCAATTGGCTCTCAATCACTGTTGTGCAAGGCACAAGGATGTACTCAACCATGATGCACCGAGGAGCGTATTTACTAAACAGGAATTGTGCTGTCTGGAGCAGTCGTTTCCACTTCAAAAGTATACCATTAGTTATAAATAAGCTTGTTTCATCATACCCGTTGCTTGCTTTAATATCTTCAGATGTGAGACGTTCCCTTTAACGCGCCTGTGTGCGCGAAACCCCGTCATGCAGAGGGTTTCGGGTGTGCTGGATAATTCTGACCCGTTGGGGTCTGAATTATTGAGCACACACCATAGTCCTGGCGCTATTTCTGTTCTTGAGAGAGTGCTGACCCCAGCCGGCATGTGGCGGTCTGAGGCCTGACCGGACTGGACCTGACCTGACCTGACCTGACCTGACGCCGCGCTCCGTCCGCGCAGACGATCATCGGCAAGAACCGCGGCCAGGTGACGCGCTCCGCGGAGCTGCAGACCACGCCCGTCAGCAGCGTCTTCTCCGGCCAGCTGCGCTCGTCGCTGCACCGTCATGGCACCAAGGCCACCGCCACCGTCCAGTCCTTCTTCAGCCTGCAGCTGGACATACAGGTCAGGGGCGGGCGAGACTGCGGCCGCCCGGGCGGCCCGTCCGTGCCGGGCGCGCCGGCAGTCACCGCCGGCTTGCGCTGTGGTCGGTCCCCGGCTGCTGGTCCGGCTCCCGCTGTCGTTTATTCGGAGATGGGCGTAAGGCGGTCCTCGCAATCGGCGTGTCTTATAACCCCAATCATCATCGTGCATTGGGGGAATGTTACGAGCGGGGATGCTTGCAACGACATTGAAACTGCGTGCTAAAATAAACAAAAACCAAAAAACAGCTGTCCCATATCATATTTTAGTTCCAGACAGATGGTGAAACTGCGTGCTATAGCGAACATAAAACAGCTGTCCCATATCATATTTAAGTTGCAGACAGATGGCCCCGATGGATTTGTGATTGTATACGAATGTGTTCTGCTTAGATAGGTCTGCTCCCCCCCCCCCCCCCGCCCCCCGTCAGTGTGCGAAGGTGCCCAGTGTAGAGTTGGCGTGTCTCCTGACCGCGTGTTTCGCCCCAGTCGCCGCAGGTGTCCAGCGTGGAGCAGGCGCTGGAGGCGCTGGTCGGCCGGGACCAGGTGGTGGGCCTGACGTGCCCTCAGTCGGGCCAGCCGGTGGACGCGTGGCAGCAGGCGGCGCTCGAGGTCACGCCGCCCATTCTCATCCTCCACCTGAAGCGCTTCCTCTACGACCCGGCCAACGACGGCGTGCAGAAGCTGCTGAAGCGCGTCACCTTCCCCGTCGACCTGGAGCTGAAGAAGGGTGAGGCGACGCTGCCAAGCGGGGCGGACTGGCATCAGCTTCCGGACTGAGCGGTCTGTGGCAAAACGCGGTTGTTGCCAGACAGGTGGCGCTGAGGGATAGTATAGTGTAACGTGGTATATATAGCGTCGGATAGTATAAGTATTTATTGATTTTTGTGGTGTAGCCGTAACATCACCTCACGGGCCCACGTGGCGTCCCGCCGCGGAGCAAGCACTGCCGCCGCTTCTGCCACAAACGCGCTGGCGATCACGATACCGGGGCTGTACATGTCGATGCGCGCGCCGTCTTGGACGAAATCTCCGAACCAACGATCTGAATAATTCAGTATGTTTTCACTGGCGGTCCAGACGCGTGACTCGTGGGAGGGATCCTGCGGTCCGAGTGATGTTTCTCGCGTTGGTGAGCGGGGGTGGCAGCAGGCGCACGGCCGCTCGCTCCTGACGCCCGCTGTGATCGGCAGAGCTGCTGTCCAACGTGCGCGGCAAGATGGCGCCCGGTCCCAAGCGCTACCGCCTGTTCGCCGTCATCTACCACAGCGGCAAGGAGTCGACCAAGGGCCACTACATCACCGACGCCTATCACCCGGCCTACCAGCAGTGGGTGCGCTACGACGACAGCTTGGTGTCGGCGGTGGCCGAGGCGGCCGTGCTGCGGCCGGAGCCGCCGCTCGTGCCCTACATCCTCTTCTACCGCCGGCTGGACACAGTCGCCGCCCACAACGGCAAGTGAGCCGCCCCGCCAGGCCGGCAACCAGGCTTTCAGCGTGCGCGCGGCCGCCGGCCAACCGCGCTAGATTGTGAATATTCGTGCTGTGAGCGGTCTGCCGCGCCCGTACGGTGCGCATGCGCCGTGACCTGGCCGCCGGCGGGTCGGGCGCGACCGGCAGCGGCGGCGGCGGCGGCGGCGGTGACAGCCCGCTCCGGTGCCAAATGCGTGGCCGCCGCTCGGCGACTCGCGTCCGTTTTTATCGTGAGCGTGTGTTTTAACGTCCGGGGTTGGGTGCTGTGTCGGCGCGGCGCCCGGCCCGGCGCCGAGGGCGCGGCGCCCGCGCGCGCTCCGTGTGGCCTTACGCGCTGGAGTCCCCAGCTGCGACCCGTTCCGCCGCGTTGATCGTGTTAAGAGCAATTGCCCGGCCGGCTGGGATCCGGCGTCGTGTGTTGATTTGCCGTTGTAGAGGTGGCCGGGCCGCCCGATGTCTGTCGCCCCGTCGTTTCGCGTGCGCCTCACTCCGCGCGCTGGGCCCCACTGACTGCACGCGGCCGCTAGTTTTACCCGTCATTGCTGACTTGAATTGCTGACCGCGCTCCTGCGTGGCGTTGGCATCGGCCGTGTATTTTAAAGAGCACGCGGTCACAACAGGCGGCCGAATATGCAACCATCCGCGCCACAATTGTGACTTGGTTTTCTCTGTTGCGTGTAGGCCGGCTGCAGTGTGTGATTATTCAGCTGGCGCGTGCTCAGATGTGTTTTGTTTGAGGTCATGCGGGCGCGGGTGCTGTACTCTGTCCGAGTTTCTTGAGGAGCGAGCCGACTGAAATGATTGGGTTGTGTTGTTTTTAATAAAACTTGCGGCCCACAGAAGGGGACCTGTGGGCTGGAGCATGTCAGGGATGAGCTGAGCAGCTGTTTGCTTTCGAGTGGTCCTCCGTTGGCCTCACACAAACGGCAAGGCGAGCGGCGTTGGTGGCGACGAACAAAACGAAGCAAACGCACGTGTTCGTAGGGACTGGCACACGAAAACCGTCAGTGCTCCAGGACGAAGCATACTAAAACCGCCGTTACTGCTTTTTGATGGAGTGAGAAGGAAGCTGCTTTGTTCTCAGGCAGATTCTCAATCTCAGCAAGTGATAGATGCTCGGACCATCGTGACTCCTGCAGCTGCTCGCCAGCAGAAGCATCACGGACTGAAACGGTGCCACAATGAATTAATGAAAGCGTGACCGTGTGTTACCGAATAGGCTGAGCGCCTTCAAGTACGGCGTCAATGGTTGGGGCGGGAGTCGCGATGCCGCACTGCATCGCACTATGGCGCGGCCAGCTGCACTCCTCTGAACTGGGCGGCGGCGCGGGCCGGTCGCGCGGCAGGAGGGCTGCAGGCCTTCCTGTGGTGCTCGCCACGAATCAGACTCGAGTGATACGTCCTAACGAAACACTCCCGCCATCTGCATGCCATAGTCGCTTACAAGTTACGTTCACACGTGCACGGCACGAAATGCAGCAGCAGCCGAGTACGAAAAGAGCGCGAAGCTGAAACGTTATCCTGACTTCTGTGATGGGGCTGACATCCGCAAGATCCGAATCGGGTGCGGGCAAGCCCGCCTCATGAAGCGGGTGATAACTGGTCTCCCTTTACGTGCTAACGGAGAGCACAAGAAGGCTGCTGTTTCCAGTAAACCATTTGTTGTAGGTTATGGATTGCACATGCTCCAGCACATGCATTCGGCCGATACGCGTTCTCAGTGCCGCTTTCGTGCTGACTGCTTTGGAGAAGCGGAGGCCGGAGTGGTGGATTATCGCGAATTGTGCTATCAGAGCAGATTTTTAAGCACTGCGGCAGGCAGGGTTGTATTTTCGCAAACAGGTTGCGGGGGGGGGGGGGAGGATTAACTAAACCGATCGTCTAAATGAGCCCCTGACGGGTTTCTTACCAGATTTGACAACTTCGTTCTCAAAGAAGTGGGGGCTGGAGCCCCCCTCCCCGAAATGAAACGGGAGCAATGGCATAGTCAAGGGGTAGGAGCCCTCCCCCTCTGCTAAGAGGTTAACACTAGACGTCGGATGATTTTACAGGAATTCAGTTCAACTGGCAGGAGTTTGTGAGATTACTTGACATTGCTCCCCTACAAAAATATGACTTGGCTAGAGAAATTGAAATTCAGATTACGCAAGCTATTCTTAATCCCCGGGTAATCACTGGGTCCTGATATTGACATGGAAGCATCCATTTGAGATACAAAGGTGCCTTTCCCAGATGGTGTTCTGTTTGAGTGCTGCGAGCCCGCAGCTTTGCCGATGGTGTCCAGCGCAGGAAGTTCTCACGTCGACGATAATGCAGGTAAGTTCTTATTCCATAACCTTGGGTTATAGTTACAACCATATTCACCTCTAGTTTTGCAAATTTGCATTATGTGGTTACAGGGCTGGGCTCTGGAAGCGAGAAGGACCGGAATATTTTGAGATGTTCGCTTCAAAAACATTTTGGTTGGTTGACACTGTAGTTTATATCTAGGGCGCGTGCTATCACAATTATAACCGGTCGCCTCACTCTTCCGTATCGAACATCGTACTCCGCTCTTCAAACATTAATGCTTTTTGCTCCGACACATTTGCTTCCCGTATGCCTTCAATTTGGTCCCGAATTTTAGTATTTCATGTCTCCCTTCATAACCAGGGTTTCTGTCTACGTGCCATGACCCAGTGGCCAGTTCCTAGCGCGAGGGCACCGAGTGAATTCTTGCTGTCAAGGAAGTTGAGCTTTTGTGGTGGAAAAGCTCAGCAGCGCTGGTTAAAACGAGGAGCCAATAGTGCGTGCTCCTTTCATAATGCCAGTGTGTTAGCGTCGTAATTCGGCAGTTCTGCTGGTATGAAACATAAATTTGACGTGGAAGAGTAGTTTGACGAAATATCTGTTGAATTGATTGGTTGTGTTTTGGTCCAAAGCCTCGAAATTATAAAATCGAATCGATCCTCCGAGGCCCGAAGCAAATATTGACCGAACTAAGATGGGCCGCGCCTGCACAGCAAGGGGCTGGGGCTGCGCCGCGCTACGCATAGTGGTCTCTTGGCTATGTTCTAGGCTTTTATCTGGCAAATCTGGCAAATCATCGCTGGTCGCCATTTTGATGCTCGTGAAGTTCGCTGGGTCGGTGCCGTGAGGGGTTCTGCGGGCGCGTCACGCGGTTATGAGAGGGGAGGTGTATTACTGGGTGCTGAACGTGTTGTAGTGATCGCTGCTAAGCAAGTTTTGCGTCAATGTTTTACTCAATCGCCTGGAGACGAGTGAGGTGAGTTTCGCAGTCGGCACTGGGTAACTGCATGTCTGTATTGGCCGGCGCGTCACATTCGAGCCCGCAATCTTTTTCATCTCCTTTAGCGAATTTTGTGATAAGTCGCATTGGAATCTTGTTCGAATGTAAGTTATTTTAACTCAGAAAGACATCCCTGTTGTTGGCTGGCATGAACAGTACTACTATGCTTCAGAATGTATTGTGATGTTACTCATGTGCTGTGTTTGCGATAGTTGGGTTTAAAGGTGGTTGGTTGTTTCTTGCACATGGTTTTATCTTACACATTAATTGTAACTTGATAATTCTCCTACCTTCTATGGTATCAGACTACAAGTTTAATTGATGAACAATTAACTGGGAATGCCTGAATGGTTAGAAGTAGATTACTATCTAAGGGATCTTGATGTTGGACTGCAAAAGTACATGCCACATCAAATATGTCCATATCCAGCATAGCAGCAACATTGTTGTGGTTGCATCAGCACATGCATGTCTTAAATATGAGCATCCAGAGTTTGTTGCACAGTCACCACTAATTTGATGCAGAAAGCTAGTTTCAAGCATTAAAAAAGAATGGAGATAATTAAAAACAAAGTTTTAATCAATATTTCATGCAAAAATGGTTGGGAAGTATGCATATGCTGCAGCTCATACTCCATGCTCAGGTATTTGATGTGTAGGTGTGTGATGCAATGGATGTGTTCAGAATGATCTGACGTTTGTTGGTATTTTTGCACCCCCGGAAATATTTTACTATAGGTTTATGGCCAGACTTAATGATATTTGCTTCAGCACAAAGCTGTGAACAAATAAACCATTGATATTTTAGATACATTTTGCCTTGAACTTTCTTTCATTCCTCACTAGAACAAAATTTCTAAGGGCAAAACAGACAACAGATATTGAGTGTTAAGATACAGCATTTTAAGAAATACTGTGCAAGGTGTTGAGAATATTTTGCCCCAGGTAATACATCATATTTATATTTTAGGAGTTACAAGAAGTCAAATATATTATGCCACATTATGCATATCCATTGTATCTGTACATGCCTGATGTGTCCCATCCATTTCAGATCATGATGGACAGCCAGAAGTTTTGCCTTAAGTGGAACAATTTTCAGAACAGTGTGACATCAGTGTTTGAGAATCTCAGACAAGATGAGGAACTGGTGGACATAACACTGTGCTGTGAGGGACATAAGATCAAAGCCCACAGAATGATGCTGTCAGCTTGCAGCCCCTACTTCAGGGACCTTTTGAAGGTAAGTTAATCTTTGTTAGCTTTGGGTGCTCTTGTGTCTCAAGGACTATTTAAGACTGCTTAGAGTAGTAGGGCATGTAACAGATACTTTTATAGGTGTGTGAGACAGAGCATATCCCTGAGTCAGGTTTTGGGATTTCTATGTGTGCATGTGTGTGTGTGTGTGTGCATGTATGTCTGTGATGCAGCACTGTGGTATTGTCCAGCAGCTACATACATAACCTGTGCCCATATGATTCATCACTGTTTGTATAAAGAAATGAATTGCAGGTAACACTTCATGGGCATGGATCATTCTGCTGCAAATGAGCGGTGTATCAATGCATAACTTGTGTATGAGAATGTGCCTCCATGTGTATAACTTGCACGTCAAGATAATGGCCATTATGGAATTAGGTGTGAGCTCTTCAACTTGTTTGCTCCTTAATGCTTGAAATTTGTTGGACAACCATGATATAAATTGATAACCTTGTAAGTATGTTGAACCTGTGATATACATTCATCCTGTCTGAGACTGGACATTTTATATCACTACTGGCAGCAGGAAAGCTACATATGGCACCCCCCTGGTTGTTGCAGCTTTGTTCCCTACTTTAATTGTAATAAATAATATGCCATGAGCTTTTGCTGCTTACCTTGAGCTAGCAAGTGTGCCATTTGATGGCTTAAAGTCCTTAAGCTACATTGGATTTGATTGGTCACATGTTATTACAGTGGTTTAGTCCTTGTCAATTTTTACCACATGTTATTATGACCCAGTTAAACTGTTAGAATCAGCTGGCAGGAGTTTCAGCCAGCTGCTGCCACCATACCCATGATGAAAACATTTCTGTTGAGATGTTTTTCACACATGTGCAGACATCAGGCACCTCATAGAATGCATTATTGGGCATGAAATATGCATCCGTAAGCACTTGCATTTATTGGTGAACAGTATTTTAGCACACTACATGCTAATTTAATCATTTACAGCTCATTTAGATTGTGCTGTTCAAGGGCAAAATCAGTCAAATTTTATTTTTGCAGGACTGCTGAGAATGGTTTTTATAAAGAAATTCACATAACTGTTCTCTGGCCACACCAATGAGTTATCACACAGATCTGGCTATTTTTCATGAGATAAATGAAATCTAAGCCTAGTAATTTTATTTAATGAGGAGGTAAATTATGCTCATACAGTGCAGCTAGCACTATCCAGTACCATTGTATTTGTATCATACTTGTATTGCAGTGTCATGCCAGCTCTTGAGAAAACTGGCCAGGTCTACATGTAGATTCTGATTTGTTCTGCTTGACTCCCATCTATTGCATGTATGTTTTTAGCTTATTTAGATGGGGTGATGAGCTTGGATACATCCCTGAAATGCAACTGGACACTTGGAAAAACTGGTATCAGGTATTGCAGGCATCAATCATGTCATTGTTTTCAGTGATATGTCAGAATTCGCCCAAATTAGAAGCAATTTGTGTAGTAACAATTTGTATCCACTATATACCATCAAATTCTGTTTTTGCTGGCTGTCAGGTTGTCAAAATACCAGACAGAAGGAAGTGGGAGGGGGGGGGGGAGGGGGGACAAAGGAGTATTAACAAATGCCACACAAAAAAGGCTGTGTGGGTAGCTCAATAGGCTAGCTCATACAGCAAGCATTGCCTACCATGTGCTGTGATCCAAGACAATGGTATAGACAATGATATTACATTTTCTGCAGCCATCATGTCCCATACAAATCACAGCTGTGCCTGTGTGCTGAATGCATTGACAGTCAGTGACAACCTACAGGAGAATAGTTTTGTAGATGTCAGCTGTGTGGCTGTGTCAGCATGTCAGCTTGGGCGGATGCATTGACGATGTGGAGCTTCGGTACCCGCGCCTAACCAAGCATCCCCCGTCCGTCCGCCCGCAGGAGAACCCCTGCCAGCACCCAGTGTTCTTCCTGAAGGACACGTCCTACCCGGACCTGGCGGCCGTCGTCGAGTTCGTCTACAAAGGCGAGGTGAACGTGGCGCAGAGCCAGCTGGGCAGCTTCCTTAAGACGGCCGAGATGCTGCAGGTGCGCGGCCTCACCGGCGACGAGGACGAGGAGGCGCCGCCGACGCCGGCGCACCCCTGGCAGCAGCAGGTGCGTCCGGGCTAGGGCCACTGCCGGTCGGTAGCCGGCGCGGGTCACGGTGTCGCCAGGCCGTGCCGTGAACGGACGGGCCGCTGCCGGTCGGGAGACAGAGCTGCGGGGTTTCGGGCTCCTTGAAGGCTGTGGCGTGGGGCACCGTCGCTGAGTTGGTGCTGACATGTTCCCATGGCTCAAACAGTTCGGGTCATGACTATTGTCGGGCAAAACGTCTGAATGCTGATTTCCGATGCGATACAAAATCTGAGTTGTGGTGACTGTATGGCACCACCTTGCAATGGGGCTCCTAGCCCATGATTGGTGTTCTCTGGGCCGTCTGCAGCACAGACCGCAATGCATCAACATTCGGCACTCAGTCACATCAGTTCTCTAATGGTCCATTTCAAATAAATGCATTGAAGCAGCTGAGAGTCCCTTTCACCTCCAGCGTTTATCTTTGTATTGTTCTTCCGCTGGATAATTCTGGCTGGGTATGGGGACCGCGCCCCTGCTTGCCTCAGCGCGGGCTCCGGGTTACTCTGGGCGCGCGTTTGCAGAAGTCTCCGGCGCCACCGCGGCCGCCGGCGCGGCCTGCGGTCAGCTCGGCGCTGCAGCAGCAGCTGAACTCGTCCGTGGGCGGCCGTCCGCGGCCCAGCTCGCCTCCCAACAAGCGACGCCGCGTCTCTTCCTCGCCGGAGCGGCCGACCGCGCCGCCGCCCTCTTCCTCCGGCGGCGGCGCCGGGCCGCCGGCCGCCTCGCCCGCCGCCGCCCTGCCGGCCGGTCTGGCTCCGCCGCTGTCGCTGGCGTCGCCTCTGCCGCCACCGCCGCCTCCGCCGCCGGCGGCGGCACCGGCCGCGCAGCCGGAGCTGCCGGCGCGGACGGCCGGCGGTCCGGAGCGGGGCGCCGCCGAGCCGCCGGCCTCGCCGGCCAACGACGAACGGCCGCTGCCGCCGCCGCCGCTGGCGCAGCCGCGGCAGGACTACATCAAAGTGGAGAAAGTGGACCTGGCGGACGAGGACGATGAGAGTTTAGAAGCGACGTTTAGCCAGGTGTCGAGCTTCGAGGCGGCGCAGTTCGAGGGCTCGGACCAGTCTACCGGCTCGCACGATATGGCCGGCCTCCTCAGCAGGGTATCAGAACAGGGTAGGTCACGGGACACGCACGACGGCCACTTCGCCTCCGGCGTCGTACGGTCTGCACTGATTGTGTGCGCTTCATGCGGCTTGCATGCGCGCTTGCCTTACGCCGTCCAGCGTCACGTGTTATGTGGCGTGTGTTTCAGGTCGATGCCCCTCTGCACAGTTAACCAGTTGTACGTGATGCGTGTGATCGCTGTATATCGCTGGCAGCAGAGGGCGAGATGTCACGTCACGGTTGTTGGTTTCATTTGTTGATTCTGTCTGCCCGGCTAACTTTCCATGAAAGCCAGCGCTCTATAACTCGACCAGGAAGTGGGTGGCGTTGATACCGGCCGCCATGTGGATGGCGTGTGTACATATCGCGGTTGCGTCTTAGTCTGCTGCGCGTGACCCTCCCTGTTGAAGTGTGCCCCTCTCGGCAGGTATCGGAGACATGTCGGCGATGGCGGGGCCCTCAGAAGACGGCGCGTCACAAGGTTAGCTCTCATTTCTCTATTTTGTCACAGGTGATGCTCAGACCCCAAACGGCGCGGCGCGAGGGGCTGGGAGGGCGGACGTGATCGGCTCGCGGGGGCGGCCGGATACTCGTGCGTTGCGAGCGGCTCCGAGGGCAGGGCTTGCGACCGAGGGCGTGGGAGGATGTCGCGCTCTCTGGCAGGGCACGGCAGCGTGATCTTCAGATGGGCTGGGCGGTCTTCGACGCGCGGACAGCCTAAGTAGGGGGTGGGAAGTGGGGAGGGGCGGCGAAGAAGCAGTCGAAGGCGCTGTGGCCGCCCGTAGTCAGAGTGCCACATGGCGGCCGACGCCAGAAGTTGGAGCTGCCGGTAAGCTTGCGTAAACAATGTGCAGTAGCGACCTCAATGTCACGAGTTATTTAAGATGCTCTGTACGTCCGCCGGTGTGTAGTACTACGCGTGCAGTTTGGCACGGCGTGTAAATATAGGCTGTACGGGATTATTATCGAATCCGCATGGAGTGTTGATTTCCAACGGCCGGATCACGCACGGGCTGGCGGGGCTCACCCCAAACAAACATTGTTGCATAAGGGTCGTTCTCGTGGGCCATACGGAAATTGGCAGGGCTCATCAGTGCAGGTAATCACAAAGCGCTAGTAATCTAAGTAGTGTAGCGATCTCTCGCGTCCGTGCTTTCTCTCGCGGCTCACCGGTTTATCGGCGCCACGGTGAGACGTGATGTCTGCAGTCCACATCCGGGGCTAGCAAATCAAGCGGCCAGGTTTTCGCGCGTCGGGCACATTGGTGCAGCCGTATAGTGTCATGCGTCGGTATTCATCGCACGGTCCGTGGCGACTTCGGCACCGAGGAATGTGCACGTGCATTGCTGGCCTAGTATGGGTAGCGAGGGCGCGCGGGGACGGGTGTGCAGTGTTCAGTGGCACCGGATACAGAGTTCGGACGTTGCTCCGTGATGGCGCTGACGCGGTGCGGAACTTGGGCATGACGGCCGGGGCCAGTCGTGCCGTGCGCTGGCGGTCGGACAAGGCGCTGTTCCCGCGTGAGAGTCGTTTTTATTTTAATCAAACGTTAGTGAGGACGCAGATATCGGGAGCCGTTTGTCTGGCCTTTTGCGCCGCGTTTGTTGCGTTCTTTATTATTTGATATGAATGATCAGCAGCAGTATGAAATACGCCACTAAATGATGTAATGATATAATAATAAATGCGCCGTGGTGATGTACCCCACTATGTTCCTCGGCGGTACTTGCAAGTAGATCGCGGGGGCGTGTTCCAAATTTCACGCGTGCCACGGACGTCGCGATCGCTATGTTGGTGACTGACAGTCCGCTAATGCCGGGCGATTGGTCACGCACGTTATCGCTGGTTAAAAAGCACAATAGGTCAGAAGTTTGCTCGCGCATCTTCGCAATAGCACTGCCAGGGCGTTCTGCAGACCGGTGTAACCGCCGACGACGTGTTAGCATTGGGTATTTGCGGTCGCGATTCGCGCGATATGTCTCAGCGCCGGTATTGGTGGGGGTCCCGAGCATCACCTGTCGACACACTTGTAGCGCTAGACTGTTGTTGGTATTCTCGTACACCAATCCAGGACTGCACCAGCTGCTAACGTAACGGTAACGCTCGTAGGTAACGTAACGGTAACCGGTCCTGGGGACGGCCTGAGTTTGATAAGCGCTTGTGTGGAGTGGAACATGGAGCCTGTGTTTGGGTTGGGAATGTTTGAAATTATCGACAGTGAATTTCTGACGTTGATGCAACCTGCAAAGTTCTGTTCGGACGCAAAGTCGAAAGCACAATTCCACATTTGGGTAGCGAGCCGGCCGGCCGTCCCGAGACTGAGTCTGGTGTGGAACACCGCTCGGGTCCAGCCTGGTTGGGTCAGGTCAGGTCAGGCGGGTTTCTGCGTCTTGGTGCCCAGTGCGAGAATACCAGCAACGCTCCGCTCACTGCTGTAGCCTGTGCGCCACGTGTCGGCCGTTCACGTGGCCGCCACGGGCCCGTGCCGGCGGCCGGTCCGGCTCTGGCGTCGCCGCGCCGCGCGGCTCGCTGCGAGGCGCTGCGCTTCGGGCGGCGCCGACCCGGCCCGTCGTCGTCGTCGTCGGGTCGCAGCGGCGTACCAGCGTCGTCCGACTCCTCGCTCAGCGTCGCTGCTGCCGCTGCAGGGTGGCCCCGCTGCGGCCGGTCCACCTGAGGTGTGACCGTCGGAGCGCCGAGGTCGGGGTGCCGCTCGCCGTCGGGGTGACGGCCCCAGGTCGGCGGCGTCACGGTGTGCGGGCGTCCCGTGAGCGGGTCCACAAGCTCGCGCCGAGGGCGGGCCGCCTGGCCGCCCGCTTCGCCAAGACCTCGTCCCGAATCTGCCGGCGATAGCGTTGCGTACTGACGTTGGCTGCGCTGCTGTTGACGGAACAGCGCGTGTCGTTGCGGCCGCCTGAGTGGCGCGCTTCAGTGCAGTGCAACTGATTTTTGCTGCGCGCTTGGTCCCCAAATACCGATTTTCATCGCAGTATGCTGGCATTTACCAAGTTGGACGGGGGTCATCACCTGAAAAGGTGAACACAGAGTGAATGCTACGGAGGAATGACGTGACCAATGCCAGTGATCCCTTGCGAATCGGGCAACATACCATTGAGGCGCATTGAGCGAAGATGAAGAGCGTGTGCTAGGACGTTCAAATGAAGGTGTTGGCGAGAGGCAGCGTCGATGAGGCTTGCAAAAGATCCCTTCAGCTGATATTCTACTTAGACATAACCGATCGTGAGATCGCATAAACGAACGTTGGCTTGGCCATTTCGAAATAGCCTGCGGCCGGGGGCGGCATAATAACGTCTGCGCCCGGAGAGGGCGGCCTGCGCTGGTGCGGCGGCGTCTGAGCGGGGAGCGGGGAGCGGGCAGCCCGCTCTGGCGCCCCGTCGGCTGACACCCGCTGTGTGTGTGTTATAGGGGCGCCGCGCAGCTACCTGTGCCCGTTGTGCGGCCGCGAGTACACCAACCACCGCTCGCTGGATCACCACATGCACGTGCACACGGGCAAGACCACGTGTCTGGTGTGCGGCTCGGTGTACGGCCGGATCGGCACGCTGCGCAACCACGTGCAGCAGCGGCACCCGGAGGCGGCGCACCTGCTGGCGCAGCTGCTGCCCGGCCGGCCGGCGCCGCCGGCGCCCCCGCCACCGCCGCCGCCGCCTCCTCCGCCGCCGGCGCTGGGCTGAGGCTGAGGCTCGGCTCGGCGACTGTCGTGTGCGTGCGGGTCGGAGCCGAGCTCTGAGGGGACTTGGCGGCGCTGGAGCATCGGCTGAGTGACGGGGCGAGCCGTCATGGGACGCCGACTGGCTCGCGGCCAATGCCGGACGAACGGCAGGCGCTGGATTCTGGCGTATGCGACGTGTCTTGCTGATGAGCCTGGGCACCGCTAGCTCTGGTCGGAAGGGGACGCTGGTCTAGTTTTGTACCGCAGGCGGCCGAAGTGTTCTGTTTCATTGTTCTCGTTGCCGGCGCCGGCGTATTCTGGTGGCACTTCTGGTGACTAGGCAGGGTCGCGTCATGGGTCGAACACGGCCTCTAAGCTTCGAATGCCGATCTGAGAGAATTCGTCCATGGATCATGGCTCGGTAACTGGACCGGTGGTTGACACTCTACGTGCTCAGAGATCAGCGGACGTCATTGTGACGCTGGAAATCACGGGGGGGGGGACCATGACTGGGACTCTAATTCTGCTGGGTACCACTGGGTGAAGCAGTCATGTAGAAGGCCTTTAATGTACCAGCCAAGGTGTTTCTGCCCCCTGAAGTCGTTAGTCCGTTCTGTAGTAAATAGCGCCTCGTTAGGTCGTAATATGCAGTCATCTCTCCTGTGTAGTCCGTAGTACGTAAGGCCTGAGTCGGTCGGCCGGTGTCCATTCCACTATTGCCGGACGTCTGGACGTTGCCGGCGAAGCGAAGGGTCATGCTTCCGTCAGCTGTCAGCGCGCGGTGTGAACGCGCTGGCGATGCTGATCTGGCCGCCGCCGAAATAAATGTGATCGGGTATAAACTGTATGTCGCCTAGCCACGGCGTGCGTCCGGCGGCGGCTACCGGCGGAGAGGCTCTGGCTGCCAGCGAAAGAGAGACAGGGGGAGAGGGCGCCGGCCGGCCTCAGTCGGCCGCCGTGCTCAGAGGGAAGAGGGGGCGCCGGCCTGGCTGGGTCGGCCACCGTGCTCAGGCTCAGAGGGGAGAGAGGGCGCCGGCCGGGCTGGGTCTACCGCCGTGCTCAGAGGGGAGAGGGGGCGCCGGCCGGGCTGGGTCGGCCGCCGTGCTCGGAGGGGAGAGGGCGCCGGCCGGGCTGAGGTCGGCCGCCGTGCTCAGGCGTCGGTCTGGCGTGTCTTTCAGAGGTGTTCCGGTGTGCGGTGTGCCCGCAGTGGTTCCGCACCAAGAAGTCGCTGAGCTACCACAGCGCCGTCCACGCGGGCAGCACGCGCTGTCCCGTCTGCCACCTGGTGCTGTCACGAAAGTTCGCGCTCAAGCGCCACCTGGCCACGCACCACGCCGCGTCGCCGCTGCCGCCTCGGCCGCCGCCGGCCGCCGCGGCCGACTCGTGGCTGGCGCTGACCGAGACGCGCCCGCCGCCGCAGCGCCTGTAGGGAGAGTCCCGGCGCTGGGCCGGGCTCGTGAGGCGGGCGGGCGGGCGGCAGATGGGACGGTGCAAGTCTGGCGATCGGGACGAGAAGTTCGAGTTATGTTCAGTGTTCTAGCGGGCGGCTGGGGCAACCGTCGGCCGGGAGCTCAGAGTCTGAAGTGTCCGGGTGTTTTTGATGCATGGGTGGGATGCTGAGAACAGGAATGTATCTGAGCAGCAGCCCAAGAGGGACTCGCAGGGGCCCTGTTTAGCACCGCCTTCCTCATTCTTTCCGTCCTTTAGTCAGTTGTCAGAGTCGTCTGTTGTCTGTTGCGTTCTACCCCGCTCCCGTGGTGGCTGTAATACAGTGTTGTGGTCAGGGCGAGTTTTTGGGCAGACGGCCTTCTAATGGTACCGTGACGCCCCGGCCACCTGGCTGTCGTGACGGCCGGTGCTGTCGGTTGTTTTTTGTTTGGGACGACTCGGCCAGCTGTTGGGCCCTGCGGCCGATCTTGGCCCGGGCGCAGGCCTCGGCCAGGCTCGACGGGTCGAGCCGAGCCGATGGCCGGAGCTTCGGTACCGCGATTCCTGCAGATGCTGGAGTAATGCAGTGCCAGACTGCTGATGTCAGACAGTGTTGGTCTGCATTGCACGCGTTAGTGCGTTGATATCCACTCTGGCGGTGCTAGCTCCCAAGGAGCAGCCTTCATGGGCTTATGTTACCAGTGCCGGTGCGCTCGGCATTGACCTGGCAAGGCTCCGGCGGATGGTCTGGTCCTGTCCGGTCCGTTGGGGCCCCGGCGCCCCACCTCGGGACCCCACTACCGGTGCGGCCGGCAGCGCTGAGAGCCAGCCTCGGCGCTACTCCAGACGACCGCTCACCTAAGCGCATGTCACTCTGGTCAGGAATACATGTACGGAGTTTCGACCAACGCGTTCTCGATTGGCACGGGTTGCGTGAAATTGGCTGGAGCTGAAAAAGAATGAGGGAAATGAGGGATCAGCTGGTGCGAGCCGATTGTCGGGCAGCGGCGCTGATGTCAAACACGATATAGGTTTTTTCTAAATTTGTTGAAAACAAAGAAGCACATTATACGCGATTGCTGACCTCTGACCTTATGATGCGCCATTACCTCAGACGAACGCGTTGACTGGCATGTGAAGCGAAAGGAGTGAAATAATTGCATGAAGTGGTCTGAGGCGAGGTAGCGACCACCAACTAGGCAGACAAGCCATATACAGATGGAGAGGAGCCAAGCGTGCGCGGGGACGCGTTCGGCTGGCTGCAGCGTCGACTGAGCCCGCTCCGGTCGCTGGGCTGTCTGGTCAGCCTCCAACGGGCGTCTCCTGTTTGCCGCAGGGCAAATATCGGCCTGGCCGGCCGGCCGGAGCGCGGCCGTCGCCGCCGCCGCCGCCGCCGAGTACCGGTGCCCGCTCTGCCAGCGGCTGTACGCCCACGAGAACTCGCTGCGCCAGCACATGAAGGTGCACACGGGCCGCACGCGCTGTCCCGTGTGCGGCCGTGTCATGGCGCGCGTCGCCACGCTCAACGAACACATGCGCACGGCCCACCCGGCCAGCCAGCTGGGCGCCCATCGAGCCAGCTAGACGTGCTGGCGGGGACGAGCGAGCGCGGCCGCCGGGACAGCCAGACGTGCTGGCGGAGACGAGCACGGCCGGCGGGACAGCCAGACGTACTGGCGGGGACGAGCACGGCCGCCGGGACAGCCAGACGCGCTGGCGGGGATGAGCAAGCACGGCCGCGGGGACAGCCAGACGTGCTGGCGGGGATGAGCAAGCACGGCCGCCGGGACAGCCAGACGTGCTGGCCGGGATGAGCAAGCACGGCCGCCGGGACAGCCAGACAGACGACGAGCTACAAGAGCTGCGCTGAAAAGGACTGGCGTCAGGGTGCGGAGCATGTGTGAGCGTGATGTATTTTACAAATCCACTGCTTGTGACCGGCGGTTTGCCGACGTGGCCTCCCCGCCTGTACAGTGGACGTCGCCGTGCGCCCGTAAAATTCTCTGCGTAGTACGGAAGGAATGCTGTCAATACACAGTCGCGTCCTCGAAAGGCCAGAAGTCGGCTCCGTTTGGCAAGCGCTTGTGTGGCATGGCTTTTTAAAAGCTGGGACGGACTCAGCGGGGGCGGCGCCTGGACGGGCGGCAGTGATGCACCGTCCAGATCAGCGCGCCTGAAGACAGACGGAGCCCAGCGTGCCCCGGGGGCGCTCCTGGAGACAGACGGAGCCCAGCACGCCCAGGGGACGCTCCCGGAGACAGACGGGAGCCCAGCACGCCCAGGGGCGCTCCCGGAGGCGTGTGTGTGTTTGAGTGGCGGGATCGGCGTGTGTCCGATGTGTGTCCTGCTCGCCGTTCAGCGGCAGGGCGTCACGTGCCGGCGGGGAGGTGATTGACGCGGCCGCTGCCCGGCCGCCCTCTCTCGCCACGGCTGCCGGCCAGGGGAGGGGTGCGAGGGGTCACGTGGTCGGCGGGAGGACGTCATGTGGCGAGAAGTGGTTCGCTAGCGTGACAGGGGGCTCTGTCAGCCAGATTTGCGTTGCGTTTCGGGGAGGCGTCTGTTTTTTCCATGTCGACGTCGATACGCTCACGTCGAAGTCGATCGGAAAGACATCTCGCCGGAAGTGTTCTTCGTTGCTGTTTATTGAAGGCATTTTCCGGTATAACAGGCTTTGTCCCTATGTGCTATGCCATTTGTGTGTATTTGCGTACCCAATTTTACATTGTTTATAGTTTCGTCAGTTCTCATAAGAATACATGTTTCGCTTCCCCTCATGATTCCGGAGAAGCGTCGCGCACCGAGAGCAGTAGTCCACGCGCTGCTGCGTATTTCCTTTGTTGTCATTGAAAGCCATGATTAGAATAGCGGTGGAAATAATGACTGCGTTCTCTCGGAGGCCAGGTTAATTGTGCACTTTTAGAATGTACACTGCACCAGCTGACGATCAGAGGCCATCGAATTACTGCCCCGGCGTGGGGCAACGCTGTGGAATACCAAATCTGCCAACGGACTGGCGCGGCTTCCGGCAATCACCAGCCCACCTGGAGCCTGCGAGGTACGCTCGCTCAGCCGTGTCCGCGGTGGTAGGCCAAGCCAGCCGGTCAGCAGGCGCTGAGCTCCTTCATACTGGAGCCGGCGGTGGCTGGCTGCTGGCACGACCCGGCGTGGATGGAAGCGTTGGCTGCGATGGAAGGGGTGGCGCGAACAGGTGGAGCGGCAGGCGAGCCGCCGCCGGCGGGTCCCTTCCGTGGCGTGTCCGCTGCGGCGCCGGGCCGCCGATCGGCTCCGGGCAGCGCCGGCCGGCCGGCGGCAGCCCGCACATCAGCCTCAGCCGTTGCGCTGTGGCATCAGGCCGAGTCCAGCTGAGAACGGCACCCGCTGCCCGGCGCGATGCAGCCGAGTGCATACGCGGGATGGCTCGGACTGGACGCTGCAGAGCGCCCGGTGCTGACGGCGCGGGCGCAAACAGATATGGTCCTGCCCGGTCCGGTCCGGTCCAGCCCAGTCCAGTCCAGTTCAGTCTGGCCCGGTCCGGTCCGGTCCGGTCCGGTCCGGTCCTGTCCGGTCCGGTCCGGTCCTGTCCGGTCCGGTCCGGTTCGGTTCGGTTCGGTTCGGTTCGGTTCGGTCCGGTCCGATCCGATCCGATCCGGTCCGGTCCGGTCCGGTCCGGTCCGGTCCGGTCCGGTCCGATCTGGTCCGGTCCGGTTTTTGATCCAGTCTGATCAGTTGGCCCGGTGAGGCTGTGTGCTGACACTGTGTGCCCGTTGATCTCAGCAGGGTACGGCGGGCGGGCGGGTGTGGTCCGGTCGGTCTGGTCTGGTCTGGTCTGGTCTGGTCTGGTCCGGTCCGGTCGGGTCTGGTCTGATCTGATCTGGTCTGGTCTGGCCCGGTGCGGCTGTGTGCTGACGCTGTGCCCCGGCTGGTCTCGGCAGGGTACGGCTGTCCAGTGTGCGGGCGCTGCTTCAACTCGCAGCAGGGCATCCGGCGGCACGAGCTGGTGCACCAGGGCCGCACCGTCTGCCCGGTGTGTGGCCGCGCCTTCAGCCGTTCCGACAGTCTGCGCCGCCACCTGCACATGATCCACGGCGGCGCCGGCGCGCCCGGACCGCCGCTGACCCCGGCTGACCTCACCTGAGCGCGCAGCTCACCTGTACCGGGCGCCGCTGGGGCTGAGCTCGCCTGAGCGCGCAGCTCACCTGTACCGGGCGCCGCCGGGGCTGAGCTCGCCTGAGTGCGCAGCTCACCTGTACCGGGCGCCGCCGGGGCTGAGCTCGCCTGAGTGCGCAGCTCACCTGTACCGGGCGCCGCCGGGGCCGAGCTCGCCTGAGTGCGCAGCTCACCTGTACCTGGAGCCGCCGGGGCTGAGCTCGCCTGAGTGCGCAGCTCACCTGTACCGGGCGCCGCCGGGGCTGAGCTCGCCTGAGTGCGCAGCTCACCTGTACCGGGCGCCGCCGGGGCTGAGCTCGCCTGAGTGCGCAGCTCACCTGTACCGGGCGCCGCTGGGGCTGAGCTTGCCTGAGTGCGCAGCTCACCTGTACCGGGCGCCGCTGGGGCTGAGCTCGCCTGAGCGCGCAGCTCACCTGTACCGGGCGCCGCCGGGGCTGAGCTCGCCTGAGTGCGCAGCTCACCTGTACCGGGCGCCGTTGGGGCTGAGCTCGCCTGAGTGCGCAGCTCACCTGTACCTGGAGCCGCCGGGGCTGAGCTCGCCTGAGTGCGCAGCTCACCTGTACCTGGAGCCGCCGGGGCTGAGCTCGCCTGAGTGCGCAGCTCACCTGTACCTGGAGCCGCCGGGGCTGAGCTCGCCTGAGTGCGCAGCCCCGGGGCTGAGCTCGCCTGAGTGC
This sequence comes from Pollicipes pollicipes, assembly GCF_011947565.3. NCBI lineage: Eukaryota > Metazoa > Arthropoda > Thecostraca > Pollicipedomorpha > Pollicipedidae > Pollicipes > Pollicipes pollicipes. The sequence continues at coordinate 484,471 of NW_023596818.1, read as the reverse complement.
GCAGCTCACCTGTACCTGGAGCCGCCGGGGCTGAGCTCGCTAGAGCGCGCAGCCCACCTGTACCTGGCGCCGCCGGGGCTGAGCTCGACTGAACGCGCAGCTCACCTGTACCTGGCGTCGCCGGGGCTGAGCTCACCAGAGCCGGCTGGCCTGCTCACCTCCACTAGTCGCTGGCTGGGCGGGTCGCTCGCGCCGGCGGACGGGAGGGCGGCCCGGTCACCAGCCAGGCGCCGGTGGACGGGAGGGCGGCCCGGTCACCGGCCAGCGCCCCGGCGGAGGCCAGAGACTCGCGCCGACCAGAGCTGTGCGGTGGTGGCCAGGAGCGGAGCCATGGCTGAGGCGGCGGGCCTGGGCCTGATATACGCGGAGGCCTCTAGGCTCACGGCGCTCCCAGTGTCTTAGGGCTTCTTCGCCCTGCGTGGAACGGGTGGCGGCCGGTTTTGAACGGCCACAGATGTGTTCGGAAGGCTTCTCTGTGGCAGCGTTTTGTCGCTGTCAGGTACTTCTTCACCGAAATGAGATAATCGCCAGTTGGATTCTGTTTGATAACTTCAAGTGCGAAGTTTGAGAAAGGTTGGATAATTACAAGTAGCTCTGTTACCTGTACGTGGCAGTCACCGAATGTAGGTAATTGCTTTGAACCCAGATGTGTTGCCTCAGTGATTTTTGTTCTGTTTTTATTTGGCGCATGTAATCAACGCATAGGATGAAATACAGTCATTTTACACTGTCAATAATGCGTTCCGGAACGGAGAAGATGGCTGGGCGCTGGCGACCGACCATTCGCCTAGCGGGAACCAGGATGAGGAAGCGGCGCATTTGCCACCGGGCGGCCGCCCAGTGTAACGAGGTGGGCACCTAAGGGGCGCTTGGTGCTGGCGGTGTTCAACGTCGGGCGGACACTCACGGCGCCCCGGACAGGTCAACCGCCCCTCAAACGTGCCCGCGGGTGGCGTCCCCTAAGGTTTCACTCGTTTGCCGCCGACATCATGCCGTACCGGAAGCGGCTAGTCTGTTCTTGGCTGCTGAGGACAACGGGCCACAGTAGCTCGGAGTCAATTTGGAATGTTCCAACGCTTCTTATCTTCTATTCTCAAATGACGTGGCCCGGGCGCGAAAGGAACGCACGGCATTGTCCTTGCGGATGACTGAGTCCGCATGGACGTCGCACGGCAAGTTAGCGGCAGCTTCCTGAATCCGTCCAAGTGATCGATGCGGCGCGAAATGTCAGGCATGGCACACAGTTTAACAGGAAGCCTGGTCACAACAGCCCAGGCGGCTTGTTACCAGCCCCCTCATAGGACGGCTGTGGCCAGTTGACAATAGCGACAGGCGTGAAGGGTCGGCGCTGCAGTTTGTGACAATGGCCGGCGGGACCTATGCTCTGCGTGGTCCGTGCATGGACATGCAGCCGTCATGAGACGGAGCGGTCGGCATGTGGCGGCCGCGCTTGGTCGCGGGCAGGCGCCGGGCTGTCGGCGACCCGTCTCTATCAGCGGCGGCGGCGGCGGCGGTTCGGCAAGCGGACACGGCTCTGGCGCGCGCGGCGTCCGACAGCGCGTTTGACGGCCGCCCGTCTGTTCCTCAGGTGGGCGGGCGGCGCGGCCTGTGCTCAGCTGCGAGTACTGCGGCAAGGTGTACCACCACGTGAACTCGCTCTCCGACCACCGCACGCTGCACCGCGGCCTCACCACCTGTGGCATCTGCGGCAAGGTGTACAGCACCAAGTCGACGCTCACGGCACACGTGCGCCGCGTGCACAAGCGGCCGGCGGCCGGCGCCGGCCCGTGACGCGCCCGCCCGGGCGGTCACGTGACGGGCGCGGCCAGGTGGCGCCGCCGGCGGGCGATGTGTGCCGCGCGCGGGTCCGGCGTCGGTCGTGTCGCGTCGCGGCGGGGCCTCGGGGCGGCGGGCGGCCGCGTGGCCGGTCGGCTTGCGCGCAGGCTCGGGGCGGGAGCGGAGCTTCTGGGCGGGGCGGCGGCCAGCTGCGGCGGCGTCCCGGCTCGGGGCACACTCCGGCGGCGTCCCGGCTCGGGGCACACTCCGGCGGGGCCCCGGCTCGGGGCACACTCCGGCGGGGCCCCGGCTCGAGGCACGCTCCGGCGGCAGGCACGCTCCGGCGGCGTCCCGGCTCGGGGCACGCTCCGGCGGCGTCCCGGCTCGGGGCACACTCCGGCGGCGTCCCGGCTCGGGGCACACTCCGGCGGGGCCCCGGCTCGGGGCACACTCCGGCGGGGCCCCGGCTCGAGGCACGCTCCGGCGGCAGGCACGCTCCGGCGGCGTCCCGGCTCGGGGCACGCTCCGGCGGCGTCCCGGCTCGGGGCACACTCCGGCGGCGTCCCGGCTCGGGGCACGCTCCGGCGGGGTCCCGGCTCGGGGCACGTTCCGGCGGCGTCCCGCTGCTCGCGTCAGCCCGACGGCTGGGACGGGGCGCGCCGTGGCCCGCGGCGCCTCCCCACGCCCAGCGGTTTGTGTCTCCCATCAGGACAGGTGCGCAGGTCGCGCGCGACACGGCTCGCGCTGCTCGCGGGGGGGCGGCGGCTGCCTGCCTCTGCGCAAAGTTGTGATGTCTTTGTGGCTGGGCGGCGGGCGGCCCCGTACGTCTGGCCGGTGACGGCGGGCGGTCCCGTACGTCTGGCCGGTGACTGTTTTGTCGCAAAGCACCAGATTTACCTCGGTCGGTTAGGAAGGTACATGGTATTTTCATACGTGTAGTGGGTGGGCTATTTATCGCCGTCTGGTCGTAGTTGAGCAAGGAGTGGCGGTGTTGCTAAGGGAGAATGTTTATCGGATCGTGTATGTTCCATGTTACGTTGTGATGGTGCGCACTGGCGAGTGCGGGTTTTGAGTTGGGATTTGAAGAACTGGCGCAATACAATGGCGGCCAGGTGCGGTGTGTGGAAGTAAATAAGAAGAGAGGATGGAAATTGATTTTGACGTTTGTCAACTATGCCCACGTCCGTCCCAACTCTCGGATATCACTCGGACTCGCTTCTGGTGTGTGTTGGCGACAAAATATTTTCAGAAGTTGTCACAACCATCAAGAAATACATTTTCTACGTGGGGTTGCCGGTGGGGTAGTGGTTGCGCGTCTGCGCTAACCACTGCGCGTCTGGGAAACCAGAGGCACGGGGTTCGATTCCCCGCTGTGCACGCCCTTCCTGCCGGGGTGAGAGGCAGGCGACGCCATTTCGCCTCAGCAGCTGATTGCGTGGTAAAGCCACAATCAGGGTGACGGGACCAGGTACGGAATGGCGTGTTATTGAATGAAAAGGTATCCGAACGCAAGTGAACAAAATGCGAACGAGATAGCGTTGAACGGCGAACTATTGCTAGGATAGGTTTCAAGGTGTGTAAGCGGATAATTGTCTCCCAATTAGCGAAATGTGGGCAGGATAAATGTCGGCAGCAATGAAGATCTAAATGGAAGGTGATTGGGTGACGAAACACAGACAGAAATACCTGTCGATTGATCGTTTATCGAGATATCGAAGAGATAGCGTTCAGCGGGCATGCCCATGGAAGTCGGAGACGCATTGAGTTGCCCAGAAAACCGCCGATGTCTACGCTAATAATAGCCCGAGGCCGATAACGAAATGAAAAGCGGACGGCTGGCGAGCTGGCGTTTGGACGAGCGTCGTTATGTACAGAATGCAAGGCGTGCTCGCTTGCGACAATGCCAACATCGCTTAAATTACACGAGCGAGGTAAGGTCTGTGTGGCTGCCTTGCAGTTCCGCGCTATGCACGGGAGCGGGTGCATCATGACTGACGAAGAAATGCATTGCTTTTCTTTGTTCCTAAGACTTGCTTGTTTGCTACCATTGTCTCTTCGCGGTGCATTCCGACACGGCGACACAAAGAATGCTTTTGGCGCTGGATGTCCCTATGTGCAGATGTTGGTGGCAGTGTTTTAGTCTCGAACTTCCCGTACGTAACTATAAAATACCATTCGACTGCTAAATATGCGAAATGGGTGCGTAGCGCGCCACCCATCCTTACGACCAAGCGCCGAATTCTATTGAATTATGAATATTGCTCAATAGCTACGTTACTTCATATTTTACCAAGACATGTTAGGTTATCGTACTATTGTTGTTCATCCAAAGTTTTGATTGGTGTATACAGCTAATCATACACTACATAATGATTTGCGGGTCATTTGGGAGGCCGTGGTCAGCTAACAACAGACCAACTTACAATTGCCAATGCTGGACCATGGCATTGCAGGCTCCTTTTTTTAAAGATACAGCCATCATTGCGTCTCAGGCCGAGTTTCTGGGATCGCCGCTTATCCAGATTGGCCAAACTGGTGCGTTGCAAAACACAGTCGCGGCGTAAGACAGACGCCCTTGATAGCTTTCCTAAGCTGCTTAAACTTGTTAAACGGGTGTAGTGCTCCGGACCGTCGGGTATGATTCACCCACTGGTGTTCGTGTCGGGATACGTTTCCTGAGATGAGGGGTCCTTTTTACGCAACACAGACTGAGATCAACTCACGACATGTCATCGTTGCCCATAGGCAAAAACATGCAAATGAATTGTAATTAATGCAGCCCGTCTCTGAGTGCGCGGGTCTTTTTGGGCAGTCTGTAAATGCGCGGTTCTACTGTCGTTGCCTGCTGGTTGGCTCTGGTGTGGCTGCCGGCTGGCTGGCTCTACTGTGGCTGCCGGCTGGCTGGCCCCGCCGCCGTCCGCACCTGTGCGTGGCGTCGGTCGCTGTGTGGGCGGTGGCTGAGTGCGCGGCTCTGCTGTTTTCTAGGCGTGCGCCGCGCGGCGCCGGCGCCGGCCGCCGCTCGGCTGACCTGTGAGCTGTGTGGAAAGGTGCTCCGCAGCGAGGCGTCGCTCTCCAACCACCGCTCCATCCACCGGGGCAGCACGCGCTGCCACCTGTGCGGCGGCGTGTACAGCACCATCTCGGCGCTGCGCCGGCACGTGCGCATGTCCCACGCCGAGCAGCAGCCGCCGCTGCCGACCGCCGGACCGCCGCCGCCGCCGCTGGGGCCGCCGACTGACCCTCGTCACGCGGGTGCTGTACGGCCGCCGCCGGCGAGCGTCGCCGAGCAGCGGTCGGCGCTCGGATGAGCGGCGCCGGAGCAGCGGTCGGCGCTCGGATGAGCGGCGCCGGAGCAGCGGTCGGCGCTCGGATGAGCGGTGCCGGAGCAGCGGTCGGCGCTCGGATGAGCGGCGCCGGAGCAGTGGTCGGCGCTCGGATGAGCGGCGCTGGAGCAGCGGTCGGCGCTCGGATGAGCGGCGCCGGAGCAGTGTCGCGGCCGCTATGACGCCGGTGGGGAGTCGGGGCGGCGGCGGTGCGCTGTACGCATGAGCGGCAGCAGAGCTCGGGGCGAAGCTGTGCCCGCCGTGGAGACAGGATCGGCACAGGCCGGCCGGTGACCGGGGTATGGTCTGGACGGAACACGGCTGGGAGGCGGCGGGGAGGAGCGCGCGGACACAGCGCCGGCGCCGGACTCGGCCGCACGCGAGAGGACGATGGTGAAGTCTGGCCTTGTGCCGGGCGTGAGCGGCCGATGGAAACGTGTCCTCTGTCAGAAATGGAGGCACGGTCAAGTCCGGGGCGTCGGTAGTTGGGTCCTCGTATGTACAGCAGCGGTCAGTGTTCAGCGGGATTGGCGAGCTGTTGTAGAGGAAGTGTCAAGTGGCGGGAGGGAAGAAGCTGCACCGTGGTCAGTGTTGACAGTTCTCGTTGCTTTTCAATGAGAAGGCGAGTTGTGGAGGAAGCCGAGCCGGCGGCCTAAGCGGTCGGGCTGGAGTAAGGCTGAAGCATACGTGAAAGGGACAATAAGAACGTCAGTAGCGGCTAATGTGTCCAGTGGTGGTGTGGGGTCCGATCGTGCCGTTTGTGAGCAGATAGTTGTCAGAACAGCTCTGTTCTACCTTTGCTATGCACTTCATGCAACATCTCTGTGCGTGCGTCCATTTGTGTTCATAAACAATATCACCAAAATATGTGCCTGTCCAGCTGTGGAATAGAAGTGCCAGACTATGAGGGCTGAGGTCGCCCGGCCAGCGGTCGCCGGAGGGGCGATGTGCCTGGCTTACTGGCCGTGCCGTGCTGGCCCAGTCTTCAGAGCGGCCATTGTACCTCACTTATCGTCCGTGTCGTGGTGGCCCGGGCGCCGGAGGGGGCGGTGTGCCCGGTGACCGTTCGTGTCGTGGTGGTCCGAGCGCCGGAGGGGGCAGCGTACCCCGCTGACCGTCCGTGTCGTGGTGACCCGGCCGCCGGAGGGTCAGTGTGCCCGGTGACCGCCCCTGTCGTGCTGGCCCGGGCGCCGGAGGGGCGGTGTGCCCGGTGACCGCCCCTGTCGTACTGGCCCGGGCGCTGGAGGGTCAGTGTGCCCGGTGACCGCCCCTGTCGTGCTGGCCCGGGCGCTGGAGGGGCAGTGTGCCCGGTGACCGCCCCTGTCGTGCTGGCCCGGACGCCGGAGGGGCAGTGTGCCCGGTGACCGCCCCTGTCGTGCTGGCCCGGGCGCCAGAGTGGACCTTCACCAGCTGGCCTGAGAGGCCAGCAGTTGTACTCATGAGCCGGGCAGAGAGCTAGAGATGGGCAGTCAAGAGCTGCTGCTCCTCTCTTGCTGTCGAGTCCTGGTTGGATTCCCTTACTGGTTTGAATAATCAGGTTGTCAAGGTCAGTGCGTTGGTCATTAGAAAAGAGCACCGTTATAAAGAACAATAAAGACAAGAAAGTGAGGGATCTCGTTTTGCCGGGCGTACGATTTCGAAATATTGTTTTTGTCCGTCTTTGTCGCATGAAACATTTACTAAAATTTTCTTGTGGAAAATAACTGCACTTGACGTTGATGTGCAATGTTTTCCCAAAATCGATTGATGTCAATTAACTCAGTCCAAAATCCAAAAGCCTAAATCTAGTCGATTGCTGTCTAGTCTATGTTCAGTGTTGATACCAGCGGTGACAACTGCTTTCAATTTTTAAATTGCTCAATCTTGACGAATTACGCGAGCGGTACCGAAATATTGTGCACACGTAGACGCTGCATGACCCGAAGGTCGACGCGCTGCAAATCTCTGTCATGATCAGGACTGATGCAGAGAAGAGGAAAAAACAGCTGTTTGTCTTCCACGAAACTACAAGACGTACCAGAACAAGACAAGACCGCAAACCACAAAACCGTTGCTCCTAACATCATAGTTGCCCCGTCGTCCAGTGCGCTGGGAAAACCATGGCGATGTGCAGGTCCACTGTTCCATGTAACCCGTGACTAACCGCCTCCACTCACAGCTATATGCTGACCATGTGCCCGACAGTGGCTGTCTGTACAAGGAATATGGCGTTTTAACTTGGGTGCGTCCCAGCACAATCTGAACCCAGTTACGCAGCTAAAGTAATGCTTTAGTGCCACTGGTTTAAGTACATATAATTACAGTGATTGAGAAGCGGCGCTGGCAAAGGAAGCCACAGAGGTTGAAGGCCAATCTGTTTGGTTGATTCTACCGCCATAACCGCTGAGATGAGCCGTGGGGCCGAGTTATCGCACGTTCCCCCTGAGACCGGACACCACTGTGCCAGTTCGGCGGCGTCTTTGCAGCGAAGTATCGCCGGCACAGGTTTCAGCGAGGACAAGCATCGCAATGTATGCAATCGAATGCCAGAATGTGGGCCGGCTAAATGTCGACAGCACTGAGCATCAAAATTGGAAAATGATGGAACGGCGCCAGGTGCCAGCTGTGCATCACCTTTGCGCGGGCACCAGGAGGAAATCATCAGCCTGTTAGATTCTGGTTGAAATGGCCGACACTGGGTAGATTTGTCGGCCCGTACGTTTTTACTTAATCGTTTTCTCGGCTGCAATCGCAGCGCTTGAAGGCCTGTTTGCGGTGGCAGTTGTCGTGGCTGGGCCTTCCACAAGATTACAACTGCAGGACTGTTGAAGTTTTGCGTTCGCCTCAGGCTGAGGTCGCTGTATTGTGTTCTAGGCTGCTCGGAGCCGCCGGAGCCGGGTATTTCGTCTGGTGGCCGCCAGGGGCTGGCATGGGCGCCCGGACCGCTGCCGGGGCCGGCGGCACCACCCAGTCCACATCCGAGACCGTCGGGATCACGCGGTCTGTGCCCAGAACCACTCGGATCGCGTGGTCTGCATCCGGTCCCGTCCGGACCGCCCGGTCTGCACCCGACCCCGCCTGGACCGCCTGGTCCTCGTCCGGGACCGCCCGGTCTGCGGCCGCAGCGGTCCGCACCGCGTCTGGACCTCGCCGGACCGCGCGGTCTGCGCCTGGACCTGCGCGGTCCGCGGCCCGGACCGCCCGGCTCCAGGCGGGCGTCCTCGGAGCACCGGTGCGCCCAGTGTGGCCGGCACTTCGCCAGCGAGGCGTCGCTAGGCAACCACCGGTCCGTACACCGCGGTATCACACGCTGCGGCGTCTGCGGCCGCGTCTACAGCACCACCTCCGTGCTGCACCGCCACGTGCGGCTGGCGCACAGGGAGACGGCCGCCGCGCGGCGGGGCAGTGACGGGCCGGTGTCAGGCCAGTGACGGGCCGGTGTCAGGGCAGTGACAGGCCGGTGTCAGGCCAGTGACGGGCCAGTGTCAGGCCAGTGACGGGCCAGTGTCATGCTAGCGACGGGTCAATGTCGAACCAATTACGGACCGGTTTCAGGCCAGTGACGGGTCAGCGTCAGGCTGGTCACGGTCAGGCCAGTGTCAGGCCAGCGGCGAGTCAGGCCGGTCAGACCAGCGACGGGTCCGTGTCAGGCTTGTGTTAGGCCAATGACGGATCGGTGTCAAGTCAGTGACGAGTCTGTGTCAGGCCGGTACCGAGCCAGTGACGGGTCAGTGTCAGATAAGTCACGATTCAGTGTTAGGCCAACGATAGGTCGGCGTCAGGCTGGTGTTAGACCAACGACGGACCTGTGTCAGGCTAGTGACAGACCGGTGGCGGTCCAGTGACGGGCAGTGTTGGTCCAGGCCGATTGTTGCCGTGTCCGTTCGGGCCACTGGTGACCAGTAATGGTCCAAATCATCCAATGGTCGATCAGCGGCGGTCAGTGACGGGCCGCTCTGTTTAGTGATGGTCATCAGTGGACCAGTCCAGCCTGTTATGCTTAGTGATGGGCCAGCGGTGGTCAGTGACGGACTGCTCTATGTAGTTATGGCTAGCGGCGGGCCAATCTAGCCTGTAATGGTCAGTGATGATCCGGGCTAGGCAGCTGGCGTGGTCCGTGATTGCTCAGCCATCAGGGATGTTCCACTCAGTATTAACAGTCCAGTCACCAGCAGTGTTGATGGTCCATCCACCATCGCCGCTCGGCCCCGCAGCGGTGGTCCGTTCTCAGTATTAACAGTCCAGTCACCAGCAGTGTTGATGGTCCATCCACCATCGCTGATCGGCCCCGCAGCGGTGGCCCGTTTCGGCCAGTAAGAGTCTGGCGTGGTCGGTGACAGTGACAGCGTCGGCCTCGCTGGCGGGCTCGGTCCGGGCAGACCCAGTTCACGGTTTGGGCAGACCCGGTCCGGCCAGTGGCGGTCGCTCAGCGCAGACCAGGTTTGCGGATGCTGCGCTAGGGCCTGCGTGCAGCGCACAGTCTTCACGCCCGACATTGCGGTGGGCACCTGCGAATTAACTATAGAAGTGTTGTCAATGTGTACACAATTGGAACAAGCCGATGACTCGAATACACGAAGCGCACACGCTTCGGTTGAGTGAAGGTAACCCCACAGAGACGAGCTGGACAGTCGCGTTGCTTCTTTGATGTGAACGGCAGACGCCGCTGGAGCTGACCTATATCGGCCGCACCAGATCGCCTCCGGACGTTCTCTCGGCTGAACGGATGCGCAGGTCTGATGTTGACCTTGCACCGTGGCCGGGAATGGCGGACCATTTTCAGTGGCTGTCCGACGTGTCTTCCAACCGACACCAATGATGCGTCCGCAGAGTCGCAATGCAACATTTTGGACGGTTTAAGTCTAGAGATGCAATATGTTGTTCATCATGCTGGATGGACATCTTTTTATGACTGATTACGTCAAAAGTGCATGGTAAAAAAGTACAGAAAAGTAAGAAAAAGTACGCGCATACTTGTATGCAACAGCGACACCACATTTGCCAATTTTCTGCATTTGGAAAGCTCGTGTGGGCCGGAAGCCGGCGATAACCGGGGCCGTATGCACTGCTCAGCTGTGACGTCATGTGCGTTATGCACCCGAGCAGGCGTAGTGTCCTCGACCACAAGCATCGACCGTGGCGGGGTGGCCTGATCAGTGATCGCTCTTGGCCCCGGTGTGTGGCGACTGAGGCTGGCGCCGTGTCTGTGTTGCAGGGTGCCGGTTTCGGTGCGTCGCCTGCCCGCAGAGTTTCCTCTCGCGCGCCGGCCTCAGTCGCCACAAGGCCGTGCACCGCGGCGAGACCGGCTGCCCGGTCTGCGGACGCGTCTTCAGCAACAAGTACAACCTCAATGTCCACATTGCGGCCAAGCACCGGCCGCCGGCCGCAGCGCCGCCCGCCTGGCCCGGCCTCTAGCGGCCGCAGCCGCCGCCCCCGCCCGCCAGGCGGCAGCACCGATTGAGCGCGGCGTGCCGCCAGGTGGCAGCGCGATGCTCCGCCCGGCCGCTGCTGAGGGGCGGCGCTCGGCGGACGGGCGCGGCACGTGTGTCTCGCCTGGACTGGCAACCGGGTGGCGATGCGGCGATGTGTGGACTCAGCTGGAGGTGGTCTGCACGGATTTTTGGAGACCCTGCTGAGCTGACGTATTTTGGACGCGTGGTTTGTTGTAGCGGCTGGTTTTAGCCATCAATTCGTCAGAAATGCATAATACACCGACTGAAGTGTGCTACTGTTTCTGAAGTGCTGACAAGTGACTAGCTGGTGGCTCACTGATGACCGACGTCTTGGACATTGCCGTTGGACAGAGCAGTGGAGGCTGTTGGGGTAGGCGTGAAATGATCCCAAGAGTGCAGTGTCGAATTACAAGGCGAGATGTCTGGTACATAGTAGGGTCGATTGTGATAAGCTGTCAGTGATCTACAAAAATAGATACCTCGCGAATAATATCGCAGACCAAAGTGCTTTGTGTGCCACGGCTCGCCTGGCTTCACTATCCACTGGTCGATTTAGTTGTGCGGCACTATTGATGGCGGCTTTCTCAAGATAGGCAGTCGACACGCGTCTCAGTCTTGTTTACCTTGTGATCGCCTTCCCCTTCCGAGGACTCAGTGACGTATTGTCCCCAGCCGAAGGTCTGAAGTGGGCGACAGCGGATCACATTGGCCTCGCACGGGATGCGGTATCCTAAACGCGTCGCGTGTGCTGAGCTGGTGCGCGCAATGGAACCGTTCCACTTTCGCACCTTCGAATCTCACTGAAGTAAGGCCGTTGAGTTATTGGGAAGAGGAGGTTAGAACGGAAACAAAGGGAATACCATTGCGGTAGCACTTAAAGGCTGTCTAAAACAAGGTTGCAAGGTGTATCGTATGATTTTGCAAACTGTGTCTGTTACAACGACTTCTCATGGCGGTCATCTGTCAGTTAGAATATCACGTAATGACTTGCGGCCACCAGTTGGAGAAACTCTGGAGACAACCTCCCGGTCGATCCCAACTCGTAACCACTGTCGCGGCACGGATATTTCCAACAAGGAACTGACGGACATGGACGGAAGGCTGCCGGTGGTTGCGGTGGCGTGCTGTCGAGCGGCCGCAAGTCGTACTAAAACGGGGGCGCTCAGTTTCCGTGGCGCCCCGTTGACCGGCTGTGTCCGCCGGCGGCGGTGGTGTCTGCGGCATCCGCTGACCGGTTCTTGTTCCCTGCGGCCTGCTATTCGCCGGCCCTGCCCGCCGCCGGTGTCGGTGTGGTCGGCGCCTTGTTGACCGGCCCTATCTGCCGGTAGGCGGCGGCCGGCTGGCGGGCCCTGGCAGCGGCGGCGGCGGCACCCCGCGCGTGCTCTGCACCACCTGCGGCAAGACCTTCTCCAGCAGCACGTCGCTGGCCAACCACAAGCCGCTGCACGCCGGCCACACCACCTGCCGGCTGTGCGCCAAGGTGTACGCCACGCGTCACAACCTGCGCGTGCACATGCGCCGCGACCACGGCGTGGAGCCCGGCGGCGGAGAACCGGGCGGCATGCCGCCACACTGGGCCGGACCCGGCTCGCTGTAGGCGGCCGGCGCCGGACGGCGGTGTGAGAGACCCGCCGGACGGTGGCGAGAGGGCTGGCCTGGGGCCGGCTAGAGACCGCCGCCGGAGCGCGGCGTCTGGAGGAGGCTGTCGGAGCTCGGGTCAGGCCGGCAGGAGACAGCCGGGAGGCTGTCGGAGCTCGGGTCCGGCCGGCAGGAGACAGCCGGGAGACAGCCGGGAGGCTGTCGGAGCTCGGGTCAGGCCGGCAGGAGACAGCCGGGGGGGCTGTCGGAGCTCGGGTCCGACCGGCAGGAGACAGCCGGGAGACAGTCGGGAGGCTGTCGGAGCTCGGGTCAGGCCGGCAGGAGACAGCCAGGAGGCTGTCGGAGCTCGGGTCAGGCCGGCAGGAGACAGCCGGGAGACAGCCGGGAGGCTGTCGGAGCTCGGCGTCCAGTCCTGAGCAGGGTCGCACGTCTCGCCGACTGTTTGACTGGCAGCCCCGCCCATGAGCACCGACCAGTGACAGCCGGTCTGGAGGTCGGAGTTCCGTGAGGCTATGGTCGCGGCTGCGAGGCTGTGCCCACTGCAGCGGGATCGCTGCCGGACGGCGGCGGATGGCTGCACGCTGTTGGAGCTGTTACAGCGCCGCCAGCCCAGTGGTCATCATCGAAGAACGTGTACATAGTGGCATTAGGGGGGTTTGTAGTAGAAAAGCCAACCCTTGAGCGAAATTAATAAAAGCGACGCTCCGCGTGGGTTTTTGTAGTCGGGCAATCTTAAGCCTGCTACATATATTTGTCAACTTTTCACTGTGATCTCAACGCGGTTCTCTGCTGCTTGATATATCCCGAGGCCTTGGCAATCAAATACTGTTTGTTTAGATCGGCTCAGTTCCACGAGAAGTGGTTGAACTATAGGATTCGGAGTTGAAGCAGTTGATTCTTCCTGCCGGCAAAGGCCCATCTGATTCATTGTCCATCTTGGCAGATTTCATGGCACGACGCAGTACGGCGATGGTGTGCATGCGGTTGTTCTGATGGCATCGACTACGTATTGTACATGCGTCTAAATACAATTGTCATCGAACGCGGAGTTTGGCAGGAGGAAAAAGGATTTTAAAAGACTTGTAGCATTCTTCTGACCCCCGGCGATTTGCAGAAACTTGAGATGCCTTGCATTGCAGCTGTAGTGCTGACAACTTTCGCACGTCATTCGTGGTGCCTGAAAAGAGATATAAATAAGCAAGGATTGTCTACTTAAAAGTAAGAGAAGAGATTCTGCGCCGGTAACGGCGGGTTGATTTCCTCCAGTCCCACCCTTGGCCTCGCCTCGGCTGGCAGCACGGCTGGAGTTTACACGACCGTCGCTGAGACAGTCACTGGCGCACCGACCCCGACTGCAGCATGAGCTGGCGCACGCCTGCCCCACGTGACCACCGCCGTGAATACGGTCAATAGGACACGGCTTCCACCGTCGGCCCAGACCGACGACGCGTGATCGCGCCGCTGGTACACGGCCGTGTCACGTGGCTGGTGAGACGCGAGCGCTGCACGCCTGTCTGCCCTCGCGGCGCTGAGAACGGCAGCGGACGCCATCGGCGTGTGGTCTGGAGCGCAGCAGCGGACGCCGCCGCTCTCTTCACACCATCGCCCGACGTCTGAGGTCGCGGGGTCGCTGCTTCTCTGGCTGACTGGTGTCGGCCAGTGGAGCACTCAGCGCGGCAGGGTCGTGCTGGAGACCCGCCGACCCTCCGGGTCCGGTGTGTCCAGCGCCGCGACACGGGCGTGACGCGGGCGGGGCTGACATCTCCCCAACGCTGGGGTGGTGCTCGGGCAGCGGTCCGCTCCTGGCGGCACTGTCCGGCCGTCACTCCTCGGTGATCTGCCGGGGGCTGCGCTCCCGTAAGCCGGCCGTGTTCGCCTGTCGTCCCCACTACACGCATTCCAACGAGGTATGCACAACGCCGTTCGTCGCGGTCGCGCGGCTCGGCGCGTGCCTCGGCTCCTCCGCCCGTGCCACGTGCTCACGTCCCGTGTTGACGCGCGTGCCGGCGCCGCGGTTCCGCAAAGCGGCGCGTGTCCGCCGCACGGCACGCGGATGCCACGTGTGCGCGCGGCGGGGGTCGGCCGGCCGCCGGCTGACACACGTGTGTGCGTGTTGCAGGCCGGCAGGGGCTGCGCTGCGAGCTGTGCGGCGTGGCCTTCAAGACGGCCAGCCGGCTGAGCGAGCACCGCGCGATCCACCGCGGCCAGACCACCTGCCCCGTGTGCCAGTACGTGTTCACGCGGCGCACCCAGATGAAGCACCACCTGCGCTCGCGCCACGGCGTGCTGATGTAGCCGGGCCGGCCGGCCGGCGGGCGGGCAGAGGCCGGCGGCGGGCAGAGGCCGGCGGGCAGAGGCGGCGGCCGGCAGAGGCTGCGGCCGGCCGGCGGCCCGCGGCGGCGGGCAGAGGCGGCGGCGGGTAGAGGCAGCGGCCGGCCGGCGGCCCGCGGCGGCGGGCAGAGGCCGGCGGCCCGTGCTGAGGGCGGGAGAGCTGGCTAACGGCGGGTGGTCGGGACGCAGCTGGAGATGATTGGCCAACGTCAGTGGGGCAGCGGTCGAGGCGCCGTGCTGTGGGTGGCCGGCCGTCTCCCGGTGGCTCTGGGAACGTCAGCTTCGAACTCCGAGGCATTGCATGTCCGTGGACTGGGTTACGTCTCCCTGTCAGCGAATGATGCGCCCAGCGATGATATACCACGATTTGATGCGCAGAGCTGCTGATTCGACTTTTGACGTGTTGGTGCCGCGGAGGCTGCCGACAGGATTGGTTCTGACGATACACGCCTGTGGCCATTCCGGGCGGTGCTGTTTGTCGGTGATAGTTCTGGTCAGGAGATGAGAAGTAGATGGAGCTTTAACTGTGCCGCGCCGACTTAAAAAGATCCCAGCTTGCCACTTCCCGTAGGCTCTCGACCTGGTGGCTTGTGCGGCGAGGAGGAAAACTGGCCTCCATGAATTATCAGTGTGTCTATTCCTTAGTATCCCGGGCTCTGGAGTGGGTTGCTGCAGGCACTGTGGTCGGAGCCGGTGTGTGTCGCTGAATACATGAGAACATGCGGTTGTTTTTTTCGGGTGACAAACCACGATCGGGGTTAGTGGTGATCATGCACGAGAAAACAGGAGACACAGGACAGAGACGGGGCTGCGATAGCTCGTTAGCTGTTGGCGCTGGGCTGGTATAATGACCCACCGATGTGATCTGGCCTCAGTCGGGGCGGAACAAAGGTCACTGTAACATTGTCAGCGTGGTTGGGTGGTGCTCCAGGATTTCTGGCAAGTATATTGCGCGGCCCGTTTTATTTCCTCTGCATGAGAAGGCATGCGTTTGTTGGCTGGCCAATGTAATGAGGGCGCAAGAAAGGCCTCAAGCCACTTTGGTGTTGCGAGTTATAATTTTTGATATGGCCAATGCTCAATTTTTCACCGGTGGTGATTAAACGGCATATTCACGTAATCAATAGTATGCATTACGAAAACTGGACTTTAAAGGAGTGCTCGTGGTTGCCCTTAACCGTGAATACTGCAACAATATCGGATTTCCTTATAACTTATACCAAGACCGTTTGATAGTTGAACCCGTGCATCCTGGTATATTAAGGCTGGCTATTTTTAAGATAAGAAAACATTATGGTAATCAAGTTATTTCATCGCGGTACCAGCGGTGATGATATTTGCAATAAACGTATTATCAGGCATGCAACTGGTCCAACAGATAGAGTAATACGACACATGTTAACACTCCTGATGTAGGCGTTCAAAATGTTAACAGTTAACTCGCCTTTAGAATACAAGTATTGCTACTGACGCGGCGGCGCCAGGCTGTGCCGTGGTGGCCGCCCCAGGCTGTGCCGTGGCGGCGGCGCCAGGCTGTGCCGTGGTGGCCGCCCCAGGCTGTGCCGTGGCGGCGGCGTCAGGCTGTGCCGTGGCGGCGGCGTCAGTCTGTGCCGTGGTGGCCGCTCCAGGCTGTGCCGTGGCGGCAGCGCCAGGTTGTGCCGTGGCGGCGGCGTCAGGCTGTACCGTGGCGGCGGCGTCACTCTGTGCCGTGGCGGCAGCGCCAGGTTGTGCCGTGGCGGCCGCGTCAGGCTGTCCGGCTCCGTGGCCAGTCGGCTATCAATGACAAGCCACACGAGCTGTTCGGTTGGTCGAATCGATCTGACGGGCATGGGAGCGTGCCACTCTTCACACAGCTTCAGGCTTGGCACTATGTGTATGTATGTGTGTATGCGTGTGTTTGCAGCCGGCGCAGCTGGTGCAGTGTCTGGTGCGGCGTGGAGCAGCAGTAAACTGGCGGCTGACCTGACCTCGGCCGGCTCTCGGGCGTGTGTCGGTAGGTGCAGCGATGCTGACCTGACCTCGGCCGGCTCTCGGGCGTGTGTCGGTAGGTGCAGCGATGCTTACCTGACCTCGGCCGCCTCTCGGACGTGCGCCGGCGAGTGGGGTGGTGCTGACCTGACCTCAGCCATTCGCACCTCGGTCCGCCCCAGCTCCCGCCTGAACGGGGCAGCCGAGAAGAAGCGCGCTGGTGAAGAAGGGGAGAAAGGAGCACCGCGGCCCGCATTGCCTTAGAAGGCCGTATTCTTATATGAATCGCTGTCATTAGTATCACGATGTCCACCCTTCCTACCTGGGAGAGAAGCAGGCGATGCCTCGCGGCCGCAGCAGCTCAGCGTGCAGTACAGGCACAAATGCTGACGACGATCATGACCATAATCCTTAGAGAAAGAATGGCAAGTGTGCAAACCGCCCACGTTGTGGGCTTACTTAAGTCATTCAAAATATGTTCTTTGACCCTTCGACGACGAAGAGGACCCGTTTCCTTGGTGTCACCCCGTGTCAGGGATCCGTCTCCGGGGCCCTGTTCTCTATCTGAGGCCTCTGCCAACGTCTTGGCACATACTGGTGTGGTCGCAGCCATAAGCAGTGGTCGGTACCACAGCTGGCTTTGCGCCCGGGCGCTGCCTATCGGTGCCCAGGCTGTAATGGTATGCAAAAACGGCATCGCAATTGTCGTTATTGCCCGAGCGGCCAGTCCTGTCATCATGCCGCCGTCGGGCGGTAGATGTCGCCCTGGTCGCCACAGTCCGTCGTCCGGGTCCCAGCGTTCCGCTGCGGCGCGCGGGGCGGCTGGTGTGCCGTGCACGTGGGGTCGGCCGTGCGGGCGGCGCCGACCCGCGAGGGCCGGCTGCCACACGGGGCCGACGGTGGTCCGTCCCGACCGCGAGGTTGGCAGGGGCTCGGAGAGGGGCCCCGCCCCGTTGTGAGCGTGGTAGCAGCTGATGTTTTTCACTCGGTCTCGGCGCGATCCACCGAATCGGAGCGGATTGAGCGCCGGTGAGCGGTTCTCGAGCATCGATGACGTGCATGCGTACGTACGTTCGTACGCGCACCGGTATCCATACCGACTACAATAGAGATCTGAGTATTGCGAACAACTCAGGCGTGCATGACAGATTATTTTCTCTGTCGTCCCCTGGAATGAGTACGACTAAATTCGTCCGCATAGTTCTTCCTGCATGACAGAGAACGATGACTCTGCCTGTTTCCCGTGCTACCGGCTGTTGTTTTTAAACGTCCCAGGCTTGCGCTGCTCGGTGCCGTCTGCCATTCCACCTATCGGTGCCGATTGCTTTCTGATCTGAACTTTTTGTCGAGCGAGCATTAAGGGTTTGTGAAATGTTGGTCGAGCGTAGAAAGAAATAGCGAAGAAAAACACCAAGCCGCATAGCGATTCGTGCCTTATTAAAGCGGTAGTTTTTCAACAGTCATCGGTCAAACAAATTGCCTTGCAATCGGTAGCCGCGTCAATATTTCCAAGCCGCCGCGCGCCGGCGGGCTGGGGCCGCGCGCTGACGCCGTGTGACCTGTGACCTGCAGGGCCCGCCATGCCGGAGGTGTGCGAGGTGTGCGCGCGCCGCTTCTTCACGCGCGCCCAGTTGAACCACCACCTGTCGATCCACCGCGGCGAGACGGTGTGCCCCGTCTGCGGCCGCGTCTTCTCCACCAGGAATAACATGCGCGTCCACCTGGTCTCCATCCACCCGACCTCGCCGCAGGCGGTGCTGCTGCGCGAGCTGCGCCAGCGTCGATAGGTGGGTGTGACGCGGCGGCGGCCGGCCAGGCGTGCCGTGCGGCCGGCACCCCGCGAGTCGTGCAGTGCCATACCGTGCCGTGCCGTGCCGCGCCGCGGTGGCGGAGACGCAGATGACGTAGGTTAGTGCGGGATGGTCATGAGAGCTGATCGTCAGGTGTGTCCCCACCATGGCGCGCATGACTGTGCCTCTCCAGTGGCAGATGGTCTTTCCCCTCCAGCGGTGGACAGATTACTCGGATCGCGGAATTTTGTCAAAGGTCCAGCCTCTAGCAGCGAGTTGCCAGAGGTCGTACGGGCCATTCAATCGCACTTCGCGCCGCTTTGTTGTCTCTCGACGCTTGCAACACTGAGACTGGGCTCGATTACGACGATGGTGTAGTGACGGGCGCAGCGGGTCGGTGTGGAGTCGGTGTGGATCCGGCGCGGTATGTGGGGGGATCCACGATGGTGTAGTGATAGGCGCAGCGGGTCGGAGTGGAGTCGGTGTGGATCCGGCGCGGTATGCGAAGGGATCCACGATGCGGGGCGGAGAGCCTGCTGCTCCTAAACCAGCCGGGGTCGCCGGTCCGTGATGGTCACCAGCGCCGCCGGCGCAGCCGATGGCAGCCACGGCTGGCCGAGGCGAGTCTGCATCACTCCACCAGCGGCTGGAGACGTCTGCGGAAGCGGTGTGCTTGATCGCCAGCCAAAGCCGAGGCATCGACATTCCTTTGGCATTCGGCATTCCTGGCACGGAGCCGGCGCGGCGTCATTGTGTGATGTCCTGAGTGTCTAATTAAGCTACTAAAGCCGTTCAAACAATACGGCTCAGCTAGATTCATGATCAGTCGACTTGGGCATGGTTTTTGGCGGGACTGACGGCGCGACGGACGTCCGGATTGGCTTCGTCGCCCCACTTGTCGGGAATTGTTTCCTTTTTGGATGTGGAGGAGTGGTAAGAGGCACGGTCATAGTACAGCCACGCTGGCTACCCCGCCGCATGAACTCTGTGACGGTCGTCGAGTCATCCAACTCCAGGTCCCAAGAGACGAGAAGGCCAGCTTCGTCGGGTGCAGTCGGCGATGCTACCTCACAGCTCACAGCTGATTGACTATCGCCCCAAGCGATTGTCTCAGGGCAACGTTCGTGGGTGCAGAACCACCAGAAGCTAGGGGCGCTCTGTTATCAGAGGTGCGTTCCGCTGCCTTTGGTCAACCCCGGTGGTCCCTGCACTGCCGACGCCGGCTCACCGCCCAGTGCTGGGGCCCGCCGGCACGCCTTTCGAAAACGGTCTCGGAGACGGGCGCGTCGCAAACGTCGTTTGCTGCTGAGCTCTGAAGCGCAGAGCTCAACCGTTCAAATGTATATCCATCTTGCTTCGGTCAAGGCAGGTTTTTCTCTTGCGTTCCAAGCTGCATATTAAGATGTGGTAGGAGGGCTTCAATTACATGCATGTCGCACCATAGCACGAGCTCGGCGGTGGTCACGTACCGCAACGTTAGTGCTGTAGCTGACCGGCAGATGTCACCACGGCATGTTGGCCTTCCGCCCAGCATATTGTGCCCGTCAGGCCTATTGCCTTTCGGATGCCCTAAGTGTGGATTGTCTCTGGCAGGAGAAAATTAAACACATGCGATCAGATTAGATCAGATCAAAAGTACTTAACGACTTGACGTTTGCAACTCTTAAAAAGAAGATATCTTCGGATTGTGATTTTGCAAACCATTACAAAGTGGGCAGCTACTTGCGTAATTGGATGTGCGACCGCACCGGACATGATCTGATCTGCCGTTGTTGTTGTCCGCCCCTGTGGTCGGCCGGTGGTGTTGTCCGCCCGTGTGGTCGGCCGGTGGTGTTGCCCGCCCCTGTGGGTGGTGTTGTCCGCTCCGCTGATCGCTCTGTCCCCCGGCAGGCGCGTACTTCGGTGTCACGCCGCGCCCGCCCGTCTACCGGGTGTGCAAGCTGTGCCAGAAGCCGCTCTACTCGCAGCCCTCCTTCTTCTGCCACATGAGCATGCACCGCGGACGCACCACGTGCCGCCACTGCGGCCGCGTGCTCAGCAGCCGGCAGCGGCTGCAGCAGCACATCATCAGCCGCCACGGCGGTCTGCAGGACGACGAGAACGCCGCGCCGCCGGCACCACAGGGACCGCCGCCGCAGGGACCGCCGCAGCCGCAAGGACCGCCGCCGCACGGAGGACCGCTGCCGCACGGAGGACCGCCGCCGCAGGGACCGCCGCCGCCGCAGCCGCAGGGGCCGCAGCTGCACGGACCGTCGCCGCAGAGACCGCCGCCGACGTAGGCGACAGCCGGCCGCGGTCTGGGTTGTGGGCGCGGTTTGGTGTTTGGAAGTGTGGTGCGGTTGACGCGGTTTGGTGGCTGGAAGTGTGGTGCGGTGGACTGGTGCTGAACCCCCGGCGGGGGTCGCGTGTCGGGGCCTGCTGTGGCTTCACCAGCCCGCTCCCCCGCTCCGGGTGGGTCGAGGCGGCACGGCGGCCCTCCAGGCACGTGTGGTAGTGTATCCGGCGTTCTGCGTTTCGTATTTTAGGACATATTTTTGGAGTCGGAAAACGGACCCTGAATTCAATTTGTTGTTTGTCTTTGTTTGCAGTGAAAACGGTTGACTGGAAATGTAACCGTTGCGTGACATTTGCTGACAACCTTTTAGCTGTTAGTTATTGTCATTCAGGACATCTGTTATTCCTCACAGTTACTACCTGTTTCATGTGGTTTCTTATCTTCAATCTCTATCTACTTTCATCCCCTATCGTCATCTAGCATATAGCAATTATGCTGCGATTTTTATGCGGTCATATCAGCTGGAAATTGAAACTAAATTACGGTTGACAAGTTCCTAATGCATGGCTATCGTATCGCACCAAGGCGCTGGCTGTGGCATTACTACAACGGCGGGTGCATGCCACGAACCCAGAGCCGCGCTCTGCCGGTGGTGCTGCGCCTCAGTCCGGACCAATGTCGCCCCTCAGGCGGGGTCAGGCGCCAGCTGAGACCCACGTCACTCCGACGGCGCACGGTCTCCCTTCGAGGTGGCGGGGGAGGAGGGGGGGGGGGGGGGGGGGGGGGAGGGGGCGGGAAAGAGGAATGCGGCTCGCCCGTGAGTTGGTGGCGCGCTTCGGCGCGAGTCCGTCTTTTGCGGCGGGAGGGCCCGACGAAGTCACGTTACAACAGGGTGCTGAAAACGCAGCGGCCAGTGTAAGCAAACATGACTTGTTACCTGTACATATGCGTATGCCAGGGAAGGTCTGGGAACGCCTGTGCAAGCGCCTATTTTCCATGAGGCGATGCATTGTTGCACGTGCATGACACGGTTAGGTACCTTTCTGTAGCCTCACCCAGTGGGTGTTTTGATACCTGCCGGTTCGCTGGGAACGTCGTTTGTCGGCGAAGCGTTACGCCTTCGCTCCATGCGTCTGCTGCGCGGCGTTGTTGCAGCCTGCCCGTAGCCGCCGCACTGGAACCAGTCGTGTGAGCGAACGATGTTTGAAGTGTCGTACAGCAGCGCAGTGCAGCACAGCGTGTAGTTATTACGTATGCGGATCCTGTGTGATGTATCATTTGTAGTTATGAATCGTTTCTCACGTTTTTTTTCTGCAGTATCGTGCTTCCTGTCAATGTTTTTTTTTTTTGCGCGCGCCGTGTGTATCGACGTGACAGTAGAAGGAACCTGCTGCAAATACACGATTAGTAATTAGGACTACTCTCAGACACGTGTTCGTCGTTTAGAAGAGAGCCGCACCCTGCCACTTTCCAGAAGAATACAGTAACAGCGTATGTTTTTCGGATCAGTGTAGGCGAGTTTCATACCCTACCTGTTTTCCAGCGCGTATGGTTTCAACCGCGTGCATTTTACAAGTCAGTTTGTACGCATACTATACCCTGCCAGTTCCCAAAACCATACGGCTACAACGTGTTTTCATTCGGGTCAGTTTGTGCGAGTGTCCCGTCGGCTTCCCAAAGCCCACGGTTGTAACCGTTTTTGTGTTCAGCGGTTAATGTTACGTGGTCCCCGCCGGAGCCTGCGCACAGGCTTCCCGTGACGGCTGTGCCTGGTGGCCTCCAACATCTGCCTGGCGGCACCTGTCCCCGCTCGAGTCAGCACTGCCGTCAGAGCGGGGTGACGCCGATCACGGGAGCCGCCCGACAGCTGTCCGGACGGCTGAGACACCCCCCACCGCCCGCCCGACAGCTGTCCGGACGGCTGAGGCGCCCGCCACCGCCCGCCCGACAGCTGTTCGGACGGCTGAGACACCCGCCACCGCCCGCCCGACAGCTGTCCGGACGGCTGAGGCGCCCGCCACCGCCCGCCCGACAGCTGTCCGGACGGCTGAGACACCCGCCACCGCCCGCCCGACAGCTGTCCTGACGGCTGAGGCGCCCGCCACCGCCCGCCCGACAGCTGTCCGGACGGCTGAGGCGTCCGCCACCGCCCGCCCGGTGCTGCCCTCTGTTGTCGAGCAGAACGCCGAACCTGACCGCCCCTCCTGCTCACCACCAGACGCCGGACCTGACCGTCCCTCCTGCTCACCACCAGACGCCGAACCTGACCGTCGCTCCTGCCCACCACCAGACGCCGAACCTGATCGTCCCCCCCCCCTTGCTTGAGCGTGCCGGCGGCGGCCTGGGAGTAGTATGGCGGTGCCGCCGGCACGCACGCTCGCCGCCGAGCCGGCCGGGGCCGCTCGCTCGCACCGCGAGGACGGCCGGCCGCTGACACGACACAGCTGCGCGCTCCGGTGTCGCCGTCGATCGGCAGGCCGGCCGCGCGTCGTGTGGCCACTGACGTCCCTCCTCTCCCGCACCCTGCCCCCTCGCGAGGCTGGCAGCAGCGGCACGACGTGGCGCAGCGTGACTGTCAGTGTCAGAGTGCTCTGGGCTGTTCTGAGGCCGGACACTGGTCCTGGTGGCTGATGAGAGCGCTCGTCCCCGCTTATCGCGCCGCTTGCCCGGGTAGGTTCACTAAACCCTGGCGCCTGCCCCTCTGTGTGTGGTACCAGAGGCCGACATAGTCGCGCCGTCCGCACCTCATGATGGAGGTGGGCCGTTTTGGTCGGCCCAGTTAGTCTATCAGGCACCCGCGTATGGACGGTGTTCTTGCGTTTATGCGAAGCCTGCGCCCGCGTAACAGAAAGACAGTTCATTTGGTTACACGCTTGCTAATCGGCTATCGCAGACGGTGAATATGCGTTTCCGGTTGAGTCAAGGAATAGAAGTGCAGGGAAGATGCGGGTGAGTCCCTGCCGTTCCCGTTGCCTTGGTGACAATGACGAGTGCGAGAGCGGGGTGCGGGGCGCCGGCGGTGTAGTGATAAAGCAGCGCGTCTGAGAAGCCGTCTGGGTGCGGGGCGCCGGCGGTGTAGCGATAACGCAGCGCGTCTGAGAAGCCGTTTGGGTGCGAGGCTTGCTTCCCCGCGGTGCTCGCCCTCCCAGCTAGGGTGAGAGGCAGGCGACGCCTTATAGTCCCCAGCGCCTGCTTACGTCGTGAAGCCTCACCAAACGTAGCAGCTCGCGGCAAACACCGCGGCGCAGACGACCCCGCCGTCACCGGAACACACAGGTGGGCCGAAAAGAGCCTACAGTTGAGAACAGGTTGCGGTTGAGAAGCTGGAACAGCACAAAAAAAGAAGTCAAAGCAGACGTCAATGCGCCGTCATGTACCACGTGACTGAATGGAGCTGAACATGTTCTCCGCCAAATTTTGGTATTTCTGGCAAGATTGCAAAAAAAAAAAAAATACCGCGCCTATCCCCAGCGTACCGTTCAATCATATTTGCCGTTTGGTACTGTTCCCAGATTTTAAACATTCACTTGAATGGTTCCGAGCACAAGTCGCGAGCTTACCGTAATAGCTGTGATTGTTCACGTTATCGAAGAGAATATTTCACAGCGTGCGACGCTTCCCCTGGCGTTGCGCGCAAGAGCTTGGACACACGTGGTTCACGAATTCCCACGAGCACAAAATGGTGTTACCATGCCGTGTATTTGCATTTTGTTCGAAACAATCACAAGCATAGACAAAGCGGTTTCCAGTCACCAGCCACGGCCGATGGGTCGGCACACGACGGACCTCTGGCGGCGGGCTCAGGTCCCGGGATCCGCTGATCCATCTGGGACCTCTGGCGGCGGGCTCAGGTCCCGGGATCCGCTGATCCATCTGGGACCGAGCGGCAGGAAGCACATCACGGGTTCAGCGTCACCGCTACAGCGATCCACTGATCCAGTCAGGGATCGGTGTTTCAACCAGGACCCACTGGTCCACAAGAGACCGAGCGGGGGAGGTCCAGCGCAGGTGCCGGGACCCACTGGTCCACCTGAGACCGAGCGGGGGAGGCCCAGCGCGGGTGCCGGGACCCACTGGTCCACCTGAGACCGAGCGGGGGAGGTCCAGCGCGGGTGCCGGGACCCACTGGTCCACCTGAGACCGAGCGGGGGAGGTCCAGCGCAGGTGCCGGGACCCACTGGTCCACCTGAGACCGAGCAGGGGGAGGTCCAGCGCAGGTGCCGGGACCCACTGGTCCACCTGAGACCGAGCGAGGGAGGTCCAGCGCAGGTGCCGGGACCCACTGGTCCACCTGAGACCGAGCGGGGGAGGCCCAGCGCAGGTGCCGGGACCCACTGGTCCACCTGAGACCGAGCGGGGGAGGTCCAGCGCAGGTGCCGGGACCCACTGGTCCACCTGAGACCGAGCGGGGGAGGCCCAGCGCAGGTGCCGGGACCCACTGGTCCACCTGAGACCGAGCGGGGGAGGTCCAGCAAGGGTGCCGGGATCCACTGGTCCACCTGAGACCGAGCGGGTGGAAGTCCACCATCAGTCGGTCCGAGACTAGATCATCACAGTCGAGAAGATACGCAGACTTGTAGTGAACCACAACAGCGTCCAGAGAATCTTTTCCATTTGGCGACGTTGGCACACCAAAAACAAATTTTCCATGCACCTTTCTACCAACACGACCCCCAAAGAGATCGTAACGAACACAGGAGCCTACACTATAAATGCGACTACCCAGCAAGTCATAGCTAACACAGGACATAGAAAAACATAGAAACTAAACATAGAAACACAGGAGCCTGGTTTGCCACGCAACAAAGGTTCGCCCGGACGCGAGTCCGCCTTCCATGGAAGACCAGACTGAAAAACGGGTCCGAGCCCTCGCCGTCAGAGCATGGTCATTCGCTCGAAAACGGACGCGATAACGGACAACCGAGCGACCGCCACTGCCCAAACTGTGTTCCATTGGCAATCCGCGCTCAAAGAGCTATGCAGTTGTACACAAACGGTTCGTGGTGGGAAGAGGCTTTGCAAGGGTGTACATGGCCGCTGCCCCGGTCTCGCAGGGCCTCTTCAGGTTCCACAGGGCCTCACAGAACTTCGCCATGTCCGGCTCAGAAGCGGAGCCATGAAGAATAAAGCCGAACCGAGGATCGCGACGGAAAGCTAAGAAGCAAAGACGGATCACAAGGTACAGATTGATCGCTGGGCATGACACAACTAAAAGAAAAACAAACGAAGAAACACTAGAGAGCCTAAGCCAACGACCCAGCGTCAAACGCCGACACAAAGCTACGGCAGCTACAGCTCTCACCAAGCAGCCCGACACCGCGACGCACGGCAGGAGGGGCGTCTCTATGCAGACTCAAGTCCGCAAGCACTACGCTAGCTCGGCGGCAAGGCATCGACCGCTGCCTGAACAGCCATCACAGCACGGTGTCTCACTCACGATGTCGCTCAAGCTGGGCGCATGTTCTCAGTCCTCCGTCTCGTGAACACCCCGCGATAGTGCGCAAGCTCAGAGGACAGCAACGTCGACTGTTCAGCTTCGGATCGGACGACCGGAGTCTCCGGCGCCAGGGCACCGGGGTCCTCACGACGCGCGGCCTGGACCCTCCGCCTCGATCGGGTCCCCGCCCGCGGACGACGCCCTGCCGCCTGGTGTCGGGGACATGGGCCGGTCAGAGGCGGGCGAGGTCAGATCGACCAGAGGTCACGCTCGTCACACGGCGCCAGAGGCGCGCCGCCGCCCTGGCGCCAGGGCGGCGGCGCGCTCGGGCCCGGTACCAGTCGCTCTGGCAGTCGCGAAACTACTGGCGGTCTGCCGCCGTCCCAAGACTGCGTAGAGGTCTGGCTTCTCTACCGCGCTGGAGACGCAAAAGGAAAAACGGTATGTGGCGCCCAGTCTGTTCTGTCCATCTGGAGAACGAGAACATGCCGCATGGAGGCGTCCATCAACAGACGCTCCGGCCCCATCTTCAGGACGAGAGCGTCTCCAGGACGCTAAACAACGCATGATCCGACGCTCTGACCCATCTTCAGGACGAGAGCGTCTCCAGGACGCTCAACGACGCATGATCCGACGCTCTGCCCCATCTTCAGGGCGAGAGCGTGTATGAGCACATCGTGGCGCACCGCCCGGTAAATACGCTGCTCTGTCTGAGAGCGAGGCCATTTCCTGGGCTCGTATGCTCAACACACATAAAAAGCTGCACTTCCCCACCCGAAGGTGGGAACATTCCCTGTCCGCAGCACACCAACAGCGCATCTGGCTTTCCCTCCAGGGGTTACTGCCATGCCTTCCGCTTTTGCTCAAAATATCCCGCCACAGCTTCCACGCCACCCCACTTGGAGGCGAGCGTTCGCGCCTCGCCGCGCGCACCACGCCAGGACACGCTGATGTGACGGCACGCGGCCTGCCATCACGTCGCACGGAGAATGTCGATGGATCGCTCCGGGGCTGCCCCATCTCAGGACGAGCGCCTCCTTCACTGCGCGGCAGACCGACCGGCCCAGGCTGAGGACGGCCGCCACACTGGCCGAGACCAGCGTCTGTCCAGCGCGTACGTCCCCCCTCCGGAGGGGGGGGGGGGGGGGCACAGCCGGGCAGGGACCACGGCACAGCGGCGTCCCTTGTATGAGCCCGTCCTGTCTGAAGACTAGGGCCGCGCGGCGAGTGGCTTGCGCACCCCGTCCGCAGTTTGTACAAGCACTGTCCCATCTGGGGACGAGCACCAGCGGAGCAGGGACGAGCGCCATTGCACGGGGGGGGGGGGGGGGCATCGGCAGTGCGCTCTCCGACACACCTGTCCGCAGTTTGTACAAGCACTGTCCCATCTGGGGACGAGCGCCATTGCACGGGGGGGGGGGGGGGACATCTGCAGTGCGCTCCCCGACACACCCGTCCGTAGTTTGTACGAGCACTGTCCCATCTGGGGACGAGCACCATTGCACGGGAAGGGGGGGGGGGGGGCGGGGGGGGGGGGACATCGGCAGTGCGCTCTCCGACACACCCGTCCGTAGTTTGTACGAGCACTGTCCCATCTGGGGACGAGCGCCAGCGGAACGGGGACGAGCGCCATTGCACGGGGGGGGGGGGGAGCGGGGACATCGGCAGTGCGCTCTCCGACACACCCATCCGTAGTTTGTACGAGCACTGTCCCATCTGGGGACGAGTGCCATTGCACGGGGGGGGGGGGGGGGAGCGGGGGACATCGGCAGTGCGCTCTCCGACACACCCATCCGTAGTTTGTACGAGCACTGTCCCATCTGGGGACGAGCGCTGGCGGAGTGGGGACGGCCATCAGCAGGCAGCGAGGACCTGGCAGTGCGGTCCCGACAAACCCGCCAGTAGTTTGTACAGACACTGTCCCATCTGGGGACGAGCGCCTCGAGAAATCAGACCAGCGCCCGCCAGTGGCGGCTCACAGCCAGCGGTATCACCTCCTCACGAGACAGCCAACGGACATCCAGCGCGCCGCCACTCCGGCTCGGCAGTCGAGGACGGCAGCCGCAGACAGACACACACAGCAGAAGATGGGAAGAAAGGGCGGCAGGACGGGAAGAGCTCAAATCTGTGTTTGGCTTGACCGCGATAGAAAGAGTGAAATGTGGCTATCGTATGTTGACATACTGGACTGCCTTTATGAACTGCCGGAGAAGTAGACTGAGCAGACAGATGCATATATCCTTGCATTCATCTGATGGTACGCATTCGTTTCATCAAGTACATAATAAGATATCTGAATTTGATTAAAAAACAACAACAAAAACTGAGACCGCGCAAAACGCTGAAGGTGCCGAAAAAAACCCAGAGGACTTTTCTTGGTGACTTTAGCGAAATGAGCAACCTGCCAATAGCAGAAGAAATGGCTCAAAGGGGGATTATTCAGGAATCAGAGGCGGATCCACGTCTGACAAGGGGTGGCCGGAGCCAGCTGGAAGGATGCAACTAGGGGGGGGGGGGGGAGAGAAACGGCAAACAGCAGTATCGGCAGCGTCGGCAGCGGCGACGGCAGCGGGTTGGCGGCAGCGGCGGCAGCAGGTCGGCGGCAGCGACGTCAGCAGCGGCGTCAGCAGTGGCGACGGCAGCGGGTCGGCGCGTCAGCAGTGGCGTCAGAAGAGGTCGGCCAGCGCCTGCGGGTTATCGCAGCCGGCCTGCTGTGGCGGCACCAGGCTGTGCCGTTCGCAGCTGGTCGAGCCGTCCGCCGCGCGCTGCGTCGACGCGACGCACGGCTGCGGGCGCGGAGCACCGGTCTGAGAGCACGCACGCCGCAGAACACACTCGCGATGACCGCACGTTCCACAAAAACGCCTGGATGAGTTGCTCTGCTAGACATGAACACAGATCGTCCCACGCCATATCTGATTTCATTATAGGTTACAATGGCGTCATTTGAGACAATCAAATGCAGCCATTTGAGCCTCTTTTGAGCGGCTGAGAGACACCGCGTGTTTCACAGCTAGGACTCAGATTTTTACCCTGCATTACAGATTGCTCATTTCGCATCCGACGTCGTAAGACCACACGCATCCCCTGAGCACAGCCAAGTGATTAAACGTACAATACCCCAAGCACCTGTTTGCTGCACCAAATCTCTCCTAAGCGGACAGGCGTGCATATGGCAGCCGGTGAGCGCGCGGCGCCGCGCGTGTCGGCCGTACCGTCTCGCAGAGGGTCATCTGGCAGCAGTCCTCGATGTCGCGCTGCGCGGCGGCCGCCGTCCGGGGCCGTAGCCGCTTGCCAGCCATGGCGACGAATCGCTTGGGCTGGGCGGGCGGCGGGAGGGGGCGGGCGCGAGCGCGCCGCAGCCGGGCGGCCAGCAGCACCAGCAGGCCCGTCTGCAGCGCCAGCAGCAGCAGCAGCACCGACACCAGCACCGTCAGCGGCCCGGCCGCCAGGCCCAGCACCAGCGGCGGCCCAGCGCTGAAACGGGCAGACACAGGCTGACACATAAGCACGGCACTCCGGCGCCGGCGCATCGTGTCAAGATAACCAGAGCATGTCAGTGGAGAACGAGGGAGCGGCCGAACCGCGTCAACATACACGGCGCGCCGCCGTCTGCCGACCCGCGCCCGGCGCCAGCCGTCACTAGCCGACGCCGCGCTGCTGTCGGCCGGCGGGGGCACTCGTCGTACTACTTTCGATATCGATGAATTCCACGGTGTAAGTGGTGCACATATAGTCCATGACAGAGATCTTTACCGCTTTCGCAACGTTTGCTTGTTCGTTACCAACCATTTCGTTGCGAAAAGCAAAAGACATAAGACGATAAATAGATTGTGTTCACAGCTTTTCTAAAAACCCAATATACTTATGTAAACTGAAGACAAATCCTCCACAGACAGGCCCGCACACGTTTTTGGTTCGGTCGCCCTGTCCCGCGGTCCACCAATCACGTCTTGTTTTTGCTGCACACCGCTGATATGTCAAGGTCACCCGTCAGCTGACAGGACCGGACCGGACCGGGCCAGGGCCGGGCCGGGCCGGGCGGCCGCCCCTGGCACGGGGCTCTGCCAGCACGCACACGGCGAGCCACGGCCGGCGCCCGTCCGCCGCCGGTGACAGCTGGCAGCGCCGGCCCCGATGGCCAGCCTGAACACAGGCCACACCGGGGCACCGCCGCCGGCCCCGATGGCCAGCCTGAACACAGGCCACACCAGGGCACCGCCGCCGGCCCCGATGGCCAGCCTGAACACAGGCCACACCGGGGCACCGCCGCCGGCACTGACGGCAGGCCTGACCACAGGCCACACCGGGGCACCGCCGCCGGCCCCGATGGCCAGCCTGAACACAGGCCACACCGGGGCACCGCCGCCGGCCCCGACCGCAGGCCTGAACACAGGCCACACCGGGGCACCGCCGCCGGCCCCGACGGCAGGCCTGAACACAGGCCACACCGGGCACCGCCGCGGGCCCCGACGGCTGGCACCCTCGCTGTCCTGCCGGTCACCAGCGGTCACCGGTGGTAACCAGCGGTCACCAACGGTCACCGGTGGTAACCAGCGGTCACCAACGCTCACCAGAGGTCACCAGCGGTCACCAACGGTCACCGGTGGTCACCAGCGGTCACCAACGGTCACCGGTGGTAACCAGCGGTCACCGCGCTCCTGCCGGCCGGTCCAGTCAGCCACGCACTACCTTAACAGATCATCCAGCACTGCCACCTCTCATCGACTTTGATTTACGTTTATTTCATTCATTCCATAGGTTGTTGAGTTGAGTTGTTGAGTTGAGTTGAGTTGAGTTGAGTTGAGTACATTGAGTGCATTTGCGACGACCATTATGCACACAGATAAGACAGCGGTAAAAGCATTATTCCTCGTAGAAAAACTACGAAAATGGAGATGTAATGTGTTGATATTTCGGCAGCTTGCCTTTGTCGAAACGAACAGCAAAAGAAACTTCCTTCTGCTATTCGAAATTCTTTTACTCCTTCCCTTTTCTCCCTTACCAGGTGGCTTCCGCAAAACATCCTTGTTCTGGAATTTACTTCTGCTATTCGTTTCGATAAAGGCACGTTGCCGAAGTACCAACGCATCGATATTTCCGTTCTCCTGTTTTTTTTTCTACGAGGAACAGGGCTATTGCTACTGTTTTATCTGGACCGTTTATTCATTTACACGATACGAATGCCGTTTAATTCAACAAATAGATCGATAGACCAAATGGATCGGAGACGATCAATAAGACCACACGCTGTCGTCGGACGTTGACTCAAGTCCGCGGAGTAATTACGAGCGAGGCTGTCCGCTGACCGATTATTAACGTCAGCCGCCCGGAAGCCTTGTGGCTCCAGCGGCCCGGTCCGGCCCGGGCAGGGACACTTAGCGGCCCTGTATCTTCGCGATCACTGATCGCACCGCTATAAGCCTTTCGACGACAATAAGTACAATTCTTAATTTTTCCGTCACACTTTAAGAACACTTAAATGCAACCTGATCAGGGGCGGCGCCATCGCCACTATTTCACCAACCCCTATTCAATAAACAATGGGAACGTAAAATTTCAGATCGCAGAAACCTGAGGAGCGTGGGTCTGAATCAGGTTCAGATCCTGGTCCCAGGCCTCAACGACCAGATCGCAGCGACATCAGATGAACTCATACCGATGGACAACAAACCGACGTTTGCACCGGCGAGAATGCGAGTCGACGTGAGCAGACCGTCCAGAGCCGTCGTGCGCAGACCGTCCATCAGTCTTCCGTGCCTTTCCTTATGATTGAAACACGATTTCGGCACACAGAGTAGGTGTATACGTGAAACACGCTGCACCGTATTGCCTGCATATCATTAAGGGATCTCAGCATTGTTCCTCCCAGAGGCACGCCATTTTGGCGCTGACCCGGTTTATTGTGACCAGCATCCATCCAAAAAATTACTTCTTTTTCGTAACACCTTCGCCATACACATCCAACCAAAGTACTATTCCTTTTTCGCAACCCCTTCGGCACAATCACCAAAATGTAAGCTAATCCAAATGAGCCCAGCTCGTTGACGAATGCCGCCCAGTCCTGGCAGACCCAGCACCGGCCATTACCCCAGCCACTGAGCGGACGTTCAACATCAATCCCTCTCCGCCTGCCGAACTTGTGCAAGGATGTTCCAATGCATTCATACTTTTGATCTGTTTGGGTCCCCACAGGAGACAGACTGCGTCTGGTTACGTTTGGACATCACCTAAATGGTGACAACACCCGCACTTTCCACCCCCCTCTCTGGTTTCACGCCGTGACGGGCGTCACACTCATTGTCACAGCGCCCCGGCCCGCTGCGATCAGCGCTTGGGGGGTCGTCACCGGCGCAGCCCCGTGACGACCGTCACTCCGTGACAGCGGGGCGGCCCGCTCGTCACGACCTCATGGCACGGAGACCGCCCACGCGTGCTCACACTGGTCGCCATACTGAGATACAGACGCCGGACACGTACTGTCTGTGGGGACGCATCACACGCGTCGGCAGTACTCCCTTCCGACTGGCACGGGTGTGCGTGCAGGGCTCACAATGCACGCCCTGGGTGGCAGGGGGAGGGGGCAATCGGTCCGGTTTGGATCATTATGCAACGCAAGGCGGCCCGCCAGGCGGAGACAAGGTAAACAGCCTTGATTACGTGCTAAACCGCAGGAGAACAGCAGCAGCGTTGTGACCCCCTTTGTAAAGGAAGTGGGTTACATAAGTAATTACGTAATCATGAGCCGGCTGAGCTCAGTCACGGCAATGCTGCATGTGGCATTGGTCCTGGGCGCGGTAATTGCACACAGCGATCGCCACAAAAGATACTGGCGAAGAACACGAGGTCCAAACCTGATACGGCTTATTGAGATTCTGACAGACCGTGACAGCTGAGCTGAAAGCAGCGCCGAACGCCCGCCAGAACCGCCTGCCGTGAAATAGGCTGCGACCCGGACATTTAAAGTCGAGCTTCTCGTGTTCCATGCCCGGTAACAGCCCTTGAAGGCCTCCGCTTCTCCCGTCTCCTTGAATAAGCTTGCGCCGTCGGCAGAAACAACGCCGGTGATCGTAAATAGCACGACAGCTAACATCGAGCTGGACTGCTCTGGCAATCACCGTGGCAGCAAAGGCGAACACGAATGCTTGCGCGTACCTGGATATTGTCACACGCTCCGAGTTTGGCCAAAGAACACAAGGCTGCACTCGAAGTTGACAGCCTGGGGCGCTTTCTCCGTACCGAGCGTCAGGCAGGGTGGGTGACGAGTGACGAGTCACCCCGGTCTATTCGACCGCACCTGGCACTGGCCTGAGCGTCTGGCTGGAGCGTCGGTGTCTGCCCCGCCGGGCACCGGTCGCCGTCTCCCGCTGGCACCGGGTGCTCACCTGAGCGTCGCGTCGCGTCTCGTCTCGCCCCGCCTCGCCTCGCCCCGCCTCGCTTCGCCTCGAATCGCCCCGCCTCGCCTCGCCTCGCCTCGCCTCGTCTCGTCTCGTCTCGTCTCGTCTCGTCTCGTCTCGTCTCGTCTCGTCTCGTCTCGCCTCATCTCGCCTCACCTCATCTTGTCTCGTCTCATCATATCATATCATATCATATCATATCATATCAAATCATTTCATATCATCTCCTCCTCCTCCTCCTCCTCTGACTGCCCCCCTCTCTCGCTCTCTCGCTCTCGCTCTCACTCTTGCTACCTCGCCTCTCCGGCGCCGGGTACTCACCTGAGCGCCTGGACCGCCCCCTCCTTCAGCTGACACCGGTCGCCGGCGCGGCCGGCCGGGCAGCGGCAGCCGGGCGAGCCGCGCTCGTCCAACACGCAGCTGCCCGCCAGGCAGTAATTGGCGCACACGTCCGTCTCGCACCGCTGTCCCGAGAATCCGGGAGGGCAGCGGCAGTGGCGGCCACGCAGCTCATCCCGCCGACACCGGCCGACCAGGCAGAAGTCGTCGCAGCTGGCCGTCGGCTCGCCGCTGGCGGCCGGCGTCGCCGTCGTCACCACGCTCGTGTAGCTGACGCAGCGCTCGTCGGCACGCAGCACGAGCGCCGCGTCGGGCCGGCCGCGCAGCGGCGTCGCCAGCTGCGCCATCGCGCCGTCGGCCAGCGGCAGCCGCCACACGCCGGCCGAGTCTGCCCAGTAGAGCTGTCCGCCGGCCAGCTGCAGGCCGGCGGCGCGCGGGTGCCGGCCGCGGTACAGCACGTGCCGCTGGGAGCCGTTGACGGCGGCGCGCTCCACGCGCAGCCGGCCGTCGGCGCCGCTGTCGGCGAAGTAGAGCAGCGAGGCGGCGGCGTCGACGGCCACGCCGCCCGGCAGGTACAGGTCCGAGTCGGCCAGCTGGCGCCGCTCCGAGCCGTCCAGCCGCGAGCGCTCCACCGACTGCCGGCCGAACCGCCAGTTGGTCCAGAACAGCAGCCTGCCGGCGGACGGCGCGTGAGAGCGGGGCGCACGCATCCCCGCGGAGTCTGGACGACATGGGAAGACGGCGGCAGGGCTCATACCGTCCTCAGTCCGCGCACATCTGCAGTGAAACGGCCCGGGCGGTCCCCGACAGGAGAGACACAGCCGCCGGGCGGTTCAAACCAGCAGCGGCGCGGCATTTCCGGCGGTTCAAGCGAGCAGCGACACAGCGCCCGAGCTGTGCACGCCGCCGGTGACACAGTACACGAGCGGCACGGGTCCGGCGTGTCGCCGGCGATGAGGCGGCAGATTGCGAGCACGCCACGCAGGCGGTGTGTAATTCACGGCGGGCGGAAGCGGCACTGCGTCACAGCCCGGCTGTCGTCCGGCGCGGCACACCTGATGACATCGCACTCCGCCAGTCGCTGCCCCGGACGTGGCGCAGCTGGCGCGCCGGCCGGCCGGGCAGGGCGGGGGGGGGGGGGGGACCGCCAACGACGGCCACTCACGGCAGGAACGGGTGGAGTGGGGAGGCTGAGAGCCGGCGGCCGTGGGAGAGGATGGCATGGCGTTGGTCGCTGTTTACTGCACATATATATATATATATATATATATATATATATATAATATATATATTCTCTCTCCTCTCTCTCTCTATCTTCCTCTCTCCATCCTCTCTCTCCTCTCTCTCTCTCCCTCTCCCTCCCTCTCCCTCTCCCTCTCCCTCTCCCTCTCCTCTCCCTCTCCCCTCTCCCTCTCCCTCTCCTCCCTCTCCCTCCTCCCTCTCCCTCCTCCCTCCCTCTCTCTCCCTCCTCCCTCTCCTCTCTCCCTCTCCCTCTCCCTCTCCCTCTCCCTCTCCCTCTACATCTCCCTCTCGTCAAATATTACGGTACAGGTGTGCAGTTTGGGAATGAAAAATTAACTGACTTAATCAGTCCAAACACTGGTTGAAAATCACAGCTGCACAAATTCAAGTATTGCCTGATAATGACGTTACAACCCCTAGATGGAGCGTAATTTAGGACTAAAAACTATTTCTTGAAAAGGCTGGACCTTTTCATGGAAAATACCCTCAGGTCTACTCCACCTACCTATACAAAAACAAATACTTAAAATTCAAAAAGCCTCGCTGCAGTCATCTTGATATTCATTTTGGCGACTTGGAGACCCAATACCTACGATTGACCAGTAAACACGAACTCGAACACTTAGATAAGCTATGCCATCAAAACTGAGGCTCGTCGGTAGAACAACACCATCCCAAATGTTTAAGACAGATCAGGCAGTGAACGCTAAGACCGGTCGGCTAAACTTGAGCACAAATGCTATGCTGCGAGAAAGACAGGAGCACCGACTTCTGCTCCTTTTCGTCCCGATATCAATAATGCGCATCACCCGGCATGATATAAGATGCTACAGAGGAGAAATCAGAACTACTGCCTCGGCATACGCGACTATTTCATGCTACACCAAAATTCACATAAAACCTCGAAGATTTTCGCATCTGGAGCCGCCATCGGCAGCGCTCAAGTTTGGAAATTCAACACCATATGCGAACTTAAATGTAAGGAACAGCAACCAACGCGAATTCCATGACATTACACCGAAATCACCCTGAAACCACCGCCGGAAATCTAGGGGAGTTTCTTGCAGCCTGTCTCAGGATTATGAAAACAAGGTCACTGCACAACAGCTTGACACAGGCGACATGCCATCACTTCGGAGATGAAAGGCCCATTCGCAAGTAACTTTGGAGATGCAATTTTCGGCAACTAAGTCCTTTGGCGTTTAATGTAGCGGAGCAAAGAAAGACCCGGAACACGACAGTGAAGGCCATTTGGAACCTGATCCGAATCCCCCGACAGCCCAAGTAGACGAACATACACCCGTCCGGCCACTGAATCCAATCAGGTCCAACCAGTCTGGGGGGCCTGGTCTGGAGGGCCTGGTCTGGACAGCCCGGTTTGGACGACCTGGTCTAGACGGCCTGGTCTGGAGGGCCTGGGCTAGACGGCTTTTTGGACGGCCTAGTCTTGAGGGCCTGGTCTGGGGAGCTGGTCTGGGGGGTCTGTTCTGGAGGGCCTGGTCTGGGAGGGCCTGGTCTGGGTGGCCCGCCACGTTTGTCAGTCTGCGGATGGCGAGCGCACCGTCTCGCGCGCAAACCGCTATCTTATTACGGTGTTCGTTCGTTCGAAGGAAACATGGGTGACTTTTTTACAGCGGGTGGTACGAACATTGATCTGATCGGGTGGTTGACGGTTAGGTGCTGAGGTCTTCATCATCTGCACGAGGTGCCAGTGTGAAGCTGCCGGCACTCCGCTTCAATACGTGGTGTTTACGTCCGAGCGGTGCGGGCGGGACACCATCTGACGACACGCTCCGGCGCACACACACCACACATCCCAGCGTGGGTACTTACGTCCGAGCTGTGCGGACAGGACACCATCTAACGAGACGCTCCGGTGCACACACACCACACATCCCAGCGTGTGTGTTTACGCCCGAGCGGTGCGGACGGGACACCATCTGACGAGACGCTCCGGTACACACACACCACACATCCCAGCGTGGGTGCTTACGTCCGAGCGGTGCGGACAGGACACCATCTGACGAGACGCTCCCGTGCACACACACCACACATCCCAGCGTGGGTGCCACGGCTCCGGCGCCCAGCTCTGAGAGGACTCCCACAGGCGAGAGGTGATCACATCAGGGCGGTCCGACTCCAGGGCCGTCCAGATAGGGAGGGAGGAGAGCTCGCACCAGTCACTCTTCACCACTCGCCGCCCATCAGTATTCACCGCCCACCAACTGTGCCCGCAAGCGAGTCGCCCCAATAGTCGATTGGCATCGCACTCTGCACAGGCAACGCCACCTCGGTGTTTTTGTTCTGGCTTATGACCGTCCCGGTTCGGCCAAGCGAGCGCCACCGAGGCCGTGGCGCAAGTCAGCAAACACTCGAGGCCGCTGGTGCGCCGCGCCCAGCGCCAGCCATCCGAGCCGCTCCAGACGCCACGGGAACCGAGAACAGGGGAGGGCAGGAAGGGGGGGGGGGCGGGATATTGAGAAACGGCTCCCTCAGCTCGGCAAAACATAGCACTTTCCCATGTTCCCACCTATTGTTGACACATAACAGCCTCATCCCATCGCACTGTAGATCAAAAGCCTATTGTTCGCCTCCCTCCCACTCCCCAGCCACCCTCTCGTGAGTTCGGGCGCCGCCGTGCGCCGGCGCCTGCCACTGACCCGCTGCGCGTGTCGAGCGCCAGGCCGCGGGGGCCGGTCGTCGGGCAGCAGGTGAAGGACGGTCGCGGGCCCGGCGGCGGCGGCGGCGGCGCCTCCCAGCGGCAGGCGGACGATCGTGCTGTGCGTGGCGTCCGTGGCGAACAGCGCCGGCGGCTCGGTCGACACGGCCAGTCCCTCCAGCAGGCCGGGCGGCGTGCTGTCCAATCACGGCGGCGTCAGCGGCAGCCCGTGCCACGGAGGCTGCAGCGTCAGGGGCAGCCCGGGCCACGGAGACGACAACGTCAGCGGTAGCCCGGGCCCACGGAGACGGCAGCCTGTCAGCGGGGGCCCGGGCCACGGAGACGGCAGCGTCAGCGGCGTCCCGGGCCACGGAGGCGTCAGCGGCCAGCGGGTAGCCCGGCCACGGAAGGGCGGCAGGGTCGCGGTAGCCCGGCCACGGAGCGGCAGCGTCAGCGCAGCCCCGGGCCACGGAACGTAGCGTCAGCGGTTAGCCCGGCCACAGGAGACGGCAGCGCCAGTGTAGCCCGGCCACGGAGACGGCAGCGTCACCCCCGCAGCCCGGCCACAGAGACGTAGCGTCAGCGGCAGCCCGGGCCACGGAGACGGTCAGCGTACCAGCGGTAGCCCGGGCACGGAGACGGGCAGCGTCCAGCGGCAGCCCGGGCCAGCGGAGACGGCATTGTCACGGTATAGCCCGGGCCACGGAGACGGCAGCGCCAGTGGTAGCCCAGGCCACGGAGACGGCAGCGTCAGCGGTAGCCGGGCCACGGAGGCGGCCAGCGTCAGCGGTAGCCCGGGCCACGGAGACGGCAGCGTCAGCGGTAGCCCGGGCCACAGAGACGGCAGCGTCAGCGGTAGCCCGGGCCACGGAGACGGCAGCGGCAGCGGCAGCCCGGGCCACGGAGACGGCAGTGTCAGCGGTAGCCCGGGCCACGGAGACGGCAGCGCCAGTGGTAGCCCAGGCCACGGGGAAGGCAGCGTCAGCGGCGTCCCGGACCACGGAGACGGCAGCGTCAGCGGCAGCCCGGGCCACGGGGACGGCAGCGTCAGCGGCAGAACGTCGTAAAATCGGAAGCGACAGAAAACAAAACTACAAAAACCAAGCCCAACAATCTAGGATTACTGGCGCCTACAAACCGCAGCCGGCCGGAGCCCACCTGAGAAGCTGACGGGCTCGGGCCGGGCGCCGGCCTCCATCCGGAGCGTGAAGAGGCGCGCCGTGCCGTCAGCGGCGCTGTCGCCGAGGAAGACGCGCCCCCGCGCCGCGTCCAGCACCATGCTCGACACCTGGTGCAGCGCTGACGTGTTGAAGCTCAGCTGCCGCGACGAGCACAGGCTCACGTAGCTCAGCCGGGACCCTTGCGCTATAAGCAGGTCTGGGGAAAACGTCACAGACGGTCAGATAGGCCCAGGATCAGGTAGGGGGGGGGGGGGGGGGAGGGGGCTAGAGGCAGCAGGACCGCGGACACTGCTTGGGCTCAGCTCGATAAAGCTGGAGACACTGCTTGGTAATCAGCTCGGTAGGGCTGGAGACGCCTGGTAAATGCTCTCATAACCCACCCGACCTCCTGGTGTGGATCAGGTCATGACAAGCCAGAAAGGCTAAGCAGGCCTGACAGAGAAACGGTCCTGACAGCCCGAGTCTGCCGTAGACAAAACTATTCCCGCCCAGGTCCAGGTGCGGAATAGCGACCCGTCATGGCAGCCCAAGTCTACCGTAGACAAAGCCATGTCCCCCAGGCCCGGTGCAGATTAGCGACCCGTACGGGCAGCTAGACTCTGACGGCGATAAGATCATGACAATTAAGGTATGGCGCGAAAAAAAACGCTTCACAGCATACTTCGTAGGAGGAAAGTCGGCCGAGATACGCCTGAATGCACCCGTAAATTGGTACGCGACGTCCGTACAGCCCGTTCGTTAGCACGCGACTGCAGCCGGCTCGGGCAGAGGGCTGACATCAGGAACCGCGGGGAAGCGGGGGGGGGGGGGGGGGCTTCAAGAGCCGCCGCTCGGCAGCGGATGGAGGCTTAATAAACCAGCTCAGCGGCCGACCGGACTTTACGACGCAGTCACAGATGCCTATCACTGACGGCTGAGCAGCTCTCGGCGTGTTGTTGTGTGCTTCGGCCCGGCAGCCGTCTCGTTGCATGCCAGGTAAGCGGCGTGCCCGAAGCTCGCGGCTGACTTTGGTTTGTTTTGCGCGCACTGGGAGCGTCACGCAATCGTGCGATGCGCTGCACGTACCACGACGTAACACCACCGTTACAGCAGCGGGCACGGGCGGCGAGTCTGGGAGCGGCTGGTGTAATACAGCGACCAAGCAGGCAGCTTTCAATGACGAGAAGAAAATTTAGGGCGCCACACCAGCTATGAGTGAAACGTTGCGTGGATCTAAGGCCTGCCTGCAGCATCTTTCACCTATGGTAGTAAGTGAGTGGTAGTTTCGATTGTGCATGGTCTCACTGTGGTGAATGAAGCAGCGGTGTCTTGCTCCATGTTTGGATAGCTGATTCCTATCGTACCGCCGGTGGCGCAACCGAATAAT
Source organism: Pollicipes pollicipes (assembly GCF_011947565.3). NCBI lineage: Eukaryota > Metazoa > Arthropoda > Thecostraca > Pollicipedomorpha > Pollicipedidae > Pollicipes > Pollicipes pollicipes. Next base: position 444,356 of record NW_023596818.1, on the reverse strand, counting down.
ATGATCCGGCCACAGCACCGTAAAAATAAACCCGAGCGGCCGAGACAAACACTTGGAAGTTGTGGTTCGAAACACACCCTGTCTCGCAGCAAGAGGCGCAAGTCAACCACAGCCACGGACCGGAAACGTGAGCCCGTCTTCTGGGGAGTAGTGCATCTGTCCTCCAGCTCGCTGTAAACGCCGGCGTCCCGCTGCACGGGAACAAGGGGCTCACCAGCCGGTCCCAGGCGGTCTGTGTTCGTGTGAGCGTGGCGGGGTGACGGACGCGGCGACGGCCGACCCAGCGGACATCGCTCGGTCACAGGCAACGCTTCACGTTTGAATGTATCGAAGCAGGCATCACATATAACGAAACAAGCTCACCTTATATCTACTGGTGTACTTCTTAAGTGGAAAAGTCCACTCTAGACAGCACAATGCTCAGTTTAGTAAATTTTCTCCCCACTGTGTCATGGTTTGATTACGTCATCGTATCTTGCACAGCATTGATTGACAGCTAATCGACGGTCGTTTATGTGGAAATCGCGATCGCGGAATCATAAGCACCAAATATGAACGCCTTGAGAATTATATTTTTCTTGGCTTTGATCGCCGCATGAGTCATGGAACGGCGGGATTTGAATGACGTCATCACGGCGCATGAATGCTAAGGCGACTGAAATACTCGCCCCTATACACCTTTCTCCATTTTCGCGGGCATATACCCCAGAACCTAGAGGTCCTTACGTCTTGAAGAGGGCAGGATCGTGAACAACACCGAAAGGTCTTCAAGATGGCTATTTCAGTTCAAAACCCGTAAAAACATGGAACATTTCCTCTGACATCAGTGCAGTTTCCGTTAACCTGAGGCTTCTGTGGCTGAAATCATGTTGTTTGGAAACCATGCATGTCCTCGTCACGGAGAAACACATACAAAAAGATGTTTTGCTCAGGCAGCTCCTGTTCACCGCTGTCGTAAATTTCACCCTGCATTTAGGATGCCTGCCATTTGCCTGCCTGCCATTTAGGATGCCATTTTCATGTCAAGGGTCGGTAACATCGTCCCACTTGCCGGATATGACCGGTGTTTTCTGACGCAACGGCGTGCATGCCCAGCCTCCATTACGTAACGCCGCTGCAGGGGACGAGGCGCGCCCCGCCGGCCGCTCGCTCCCAGCCGGCGTCCAGCGCCGTCGCCGGCGTGGCGTCAGACGGCGGCAGCGCGGCCTGAACGCGGCCGCCGCGTGAGCCCGACACTGCCAGCCGTTACAGGAAGCCAGGAGGACGGCGGACGCGGCGGACCCGCGCTGGGGACGCCCACCGCCGAGGCGGGCGGCGCCGTGGGAATGGGCCGGCGCATGTCACAACGCGCGAGGCAAGGCTCATGCACGCGAGACGAGGATGCGCTTCTCGGCGGATGTTTCCTCAGCTGTTGCTGGGAAGACATCAGTCACAGAAAAGAATCGTTTGCAATGCGACCGATATAGCAGCCAGTTCCTCGTTCGCTTGACCCCACATCACAGGAAAGCCTGCGGCAGCCGGTTGGTGCGTGTTATTCCGTGATGTGGCCGGAAACGCGACCGCATCGGCAGCTGAGAGGGCCATGCTGATGTCGCGCATCAGGCTGTGACCACCCGCCGTACGTCGCCGCCAGCGCCACCGTCTCGCCCGGGGTTCACAGTCGAGGCCAATGCCGGCCTCAGCTGAGCGCGACTGCACAGAAAGATGAGGGAGCCTGATGCATAATGTCACGTCATAAACTTTGTAAACGATGCACGGACACGTTTTCAGATGATAGCCCCACGTAATAGAAAACAAGCAGCCACACAAAGGAATGGATGACAGATGGACCTGACGTATGAATGTATCAGAATTCAGGCTATTCCAAGCTGCAGCATCCTTGGTATGTGAGCCCTGCGCCTGGCACCACCCGTCAATGGCTGACGCACACATCAGGAGTTACAGTACCATCGTTGCATCGTTGCACCATTCTCGGTTACGTTTTTCAACGCAGCCGAGATTTAGACCGGAGCTGCAAAACCCCACAAAAGGGTACCGGTGTCCCACCAGTAACGCGTCTTTCGTTGTCCAGTTACCGCCTCGATCCCGACCCCCCGACTTTTCATCGGTACGAGCAATGACACCGGCTTTCCATGAGCTCATTGCAGGTCATCGTTTTGCGGCACCGGCACGGTAGCAGCACGGTCAGTCCCTGTTCCGCTCCGGTACTGCTCGTTACGGGGAATGTCCCACATTTGAAGATACTAAGGCAAGCATCAGATATTAAATAAGCTCACTTGTAACTGTAGGTATTCTTTATGGCGCAAAACTGCTAGTATTCTTTGAAATGCACAATACTGCTGTAGACAATCCAACTTCACTATTTGAGAAATGTGCTTCTAAATACGCCATGTATTTTGTATTGTGTTTCGCCACGTATTATATATATATATATATATATATATATATATATATATATATATATATATATATATATATATACAATACACCAATATATATTGGCGTATTGTATACGTCATGTATTTTATTATTTTGTATTTTGCCACGTATAATACATCATTATTTTCTCTCTGCCATGGAACGTTTGTATGATGTCAGAGTGGCTGCTTAATTGTCCATGCGATATTAACATCGCAACGAACGGGCTGACTTACTTGCAGTACTTAAACTTCTCGCGAGATATCGTGTTAATTGGTGCGTTGTTTGTAGAAACCAAATATGGTTTAGAGCGCGTGTTTTAATCCTTTTTCGTGGTGTCGTTGCATACTTTTCCGTGGTTTCACATCATCTAATTGCATTCACACACTCTCCTACGGCGCTATCCTAAGCTATTCTATTTTCGTGTTCGAAACTTAAATGAAACGCATCACCTTGGCCCAGGGTCAGTTGAAGTTCGTTGATGCCAGGAATCGGAATAGCGCACACCGGCCACGAATAGCTCAATTATTATATATTTTGTGGCCTTCAGCACTACATAACCAATGAGGTGCCACCATTCGTGTGACGTTTACATAGTGGCACGCATGACAGCTGCTTGAAACGATCACGGCATCAGTGCTAACAAGAGCGATAATAGCCACACTGCTATTGACAATCTTCGCGATAACGCCACCGGGTTCCAACGGGCTGATACCGGAGTGCGGCATGGGGACCACCCCTGCGCAACAACCACCCGTGTCTCCAATGGCGGCGGGTTAGTTCGCGGAACAGCCCGACTCCGCGCCAGATGTTACCCGCCGTAATCACTCAGCTAATACCGGACATCTCCCTTGAGCCTTGATTGCATCCGGGTCTGCTCGAAATGCATAGCACAGTCGGCAGCAAAACGCGTCGTTACAAACCACTTCTTCGTCTCCTGAATGACGATCGACTGAATGCGCCTCAGTTTGCGCAGACTAAGAGTACTCTCGATGTATTAGAGTACTTCCGCCTGCCACGATGGCATACAGGTAAGATCAGGATATACTGCCTGCCCGACAGCTGCATACAGGTAAGACCAGCAGAGCCTGCCTTCCCGACAGCTGCATATAGTTAAGACCAGGAGAGCCTGCCTACCCGACAGCTGCATATAGGTGACACCAGGAGAGCCTGCCTACCCGACAGCTGCATATAGGTGACACCAGGAGAACCTGCCCACCCGACAGCTGCATCTAGGTGACACCAGGAGAGCCTGCCCACCCGACAGCTGCATATAGGTAACACCAGGAGAGCCCGCCTGCCCGACAGTTGCATATAGGTAAGACCATGACAGCGTGCCCGACAGCTGCATCTCCGGCTACATAGGGGCATTGCCGCAGCAAGCGATGCCATCGGACTAACCCCATCCCGTTGCCAGGCATCTGCGCTTCGGGCACAACGGAACTTAACTCCGCCTTGGAATGCACAGACCCGCATCTTTCGCTGACGTCACCACCCTGCTGCTTGCAAGAGGTAAAGTTTTAAGCCACTGCACAAGTTCGAGGCAGCTTTCGTCGTAGCTGGTATTGATTGAGTTCTGATTTCTGCACTTTCTCGATAAGAAAGTTTAACTTACTGGGCTTCTAAATCTAAGCGACCATGGACTGTCCGCAAAAAAAAATTCTGCAAAAAAACGCGGTTATATTCAAGGTACAGTGCGGCATTCTCGATGCATGTGTGTGTGCACACCCTTCGCTGCCTTCGCCACCGCTGCAGCTCAGCTGGCAGGGGGCCGGGCGCTCGGAGAACGTGCGGCGTGCACGAGAGAGGGTGTCCCGAAACGAGCGGGGGCGGGTCGTCCCTGACGGTCGATTGACAACTGACCAACACCCACGCCACACGCTCTCTCTCGTCTCTCTCCCTACCGGGGGGGGGGGGGGGGGGGGGGTCGTGGCGCTGAGTGGCACGCTAGCAATCTTCTGGCGCGAAGAGGTCAGGGTCTTCGCAGCAGGCTAAAATTACGTAAGGCTCAATCCCAAAGAAAAATGCATCTCCTCCCTTTTTGTCGCGACATGGAAGACATTAAGCTTGCAGACTTCGTAAAACTGCCTGCCACGAGCCCAAACCGGGCCCACACATTGACCAATGGCCACCCTAGACAGTAACGACACGGTGCTGATATCCGTTTGGCGGGGGATAGAACGGGCACCCGTCCTAACCGGTCGCGCTTCTGCTTGGCCATGCCGTGGTGAGTTTGGAAATCACGAAGCGGTATATACATCTCCCAAAACGTCTCTGTTAACATCTACCGTTTCGAAATGTGGCGGCGTAATGCGCCGACGACTGGTGGTAGAAAGACACCATCTGCGTCGGAGGGGATGCTTGCAAGTAGATATAAAATGCACGCAAACGCAAACTTCCTTATACCGGTCATAAAAAACCATGGTCATACCGGTCAGCAGCTTTTTTCTTATCTGATCCCACCTATTCAAACCAATGCAGTCGCCTATCTCTATGCTTTTTTTATATCTATGCTGATCTACCGGTCAGCAAGCTTTTCTCTTATCCGATCCCACCTATTCAAACCAATGCAGTCGCCTATCTCTATGACTGCTTTGATCATCACCGCGTGTCCTGGTCATCCATAACGTCCTATAGTAGGATATCTTCCGTCCATAACGTCCTATTGTAGGGTAGCCTCCTGTCTCTTACAGCTCGGAGGCGGAGCGCAATAGATGCCCGCCGAATCACACGAATTCCGTTAAAAAATGTTCTTGCCACACATTCCCGTCGTGCATGTGTACGTTTGTGACAAACATAATAACACAGGGGGCCGCCAGCTTTAAAAACATGTCATCCGGTTGGAAATAAGTAAAGAGAGTGTTTTACTAGCAGTTTAGTTAGTTAGTTTAGTCAGTAAGTTTAGTTAGTTAGCCTAAGTTTTTCAGTTTAGCACCAGTTGCTCCCTTGAAATCGGAACAGACATTCTGAGACTTACTGGCAACAAATGTCTACATTTTTCCAACGAGCTTAAAAGTGTTTTTTTATCAATCATGGGTGCAAGGGCCCTGACCCTTGATCCAGGGGCGCTATTAAAATTTGATAACTGATGGGAAAGTCAATCATCTGGGTGCAGCAAAAGCTGATGCCGTGAGATGACTTATGACATGGGGCCAGACTATTGACGAATACTTATGAAATTGCCAACGATGATGGGCACCCTGCCTCAACCCCACGCCGGACAGGATCTGATGGGTGCCATACATTAATTGCATGGTGTTATGGAACATCATTAAAGGCTGATAAAATGGTACAAATACTGACGTTTGGTATGATGATGAATGGGTGTCTGGTGATGAATGCGGATGTCCGTCTGATGAATGGGTGTCTATGGCTCAGTTGGTTAGAACACCTGTCTTGGCACTCAATAACTGTGTTTCGAGTTCCTCTTCACCACTTCTGTACCAGTCTGTACATTGTCTGGCTTGACACGACCAAAGGTGCAGTCAAGCAGAAAAGGAACCTGACGTACCCACCCATGAATATAGGAACAAGGGGGGGGAGGGGGCAGGGGGTTAATGTCCCCTCCCCCACTTTTCAAGGTAGGAGGCAGCATGCCCCCCCCCCACACTCTTAAGATCTAAGTTGCGTTTAGCTTTCTTCCTTCTTTTTACAACTATGAACATGCGTGCCGATTTGCTTAGTTCACCAGTCATCTTCCTGAAGATGCGTCATCTTTTTCATTTGCCCATCGGCCATCACTTAGTATCACAGCCGCAGGGCCAACGCCGCGTGGCCTACGAAGACTGCAACGCCAGGCGTCGAGACTGTTGTTGCTAAGACTTGCGAGTACGCATGTTCAAACCCATGTTACATTATTTTTATCAGCAGTTCATCCCGACTTAAGGCAAAGCATCTTAAAACAAACATGATTTAGCCATGCCAATACAAATTTGGAACCCAACTTCGATCTATAATCTACGTTCACGGGGCCCTCTACATCTCTGAAAAAAACAGAAAAAAATCTGGAATTGGAGTCCATGTGATAATTATTGAACCACTCGCAGCGAGCAGGGATGTTTTTGCGTCAATGGAAGTTCTTATGTTGATCCGGGGCCAACTGCGCGGGTCAGAAGGCCTCACGCGTCATTGGGGACAACAATGTGCTATTACGTGTCCCTGCAAAGGCCTCCGGATCAACCAGGGGATCCTGCCACGTGACGCCAGAATGGCAGCCGGGACATACGTCGCGATATGACGGAATGGCCCCTGAGCCCTTGACCCCTTGACATTGACCGATGGAACGGAATGGCCCCTGAGCCCTTGACCGGGAGCGGTAATGTGCCCCTAGTATTCTACTCAAGGAGCCCCTAACCAGGACGAAAACGAGGGGTCTCTTTATTGTTGAAAAGAGTGGGTCGAAATTAGTTTAAAGACTAACAAGGTCATCCTATGCTTTCCTGAGAACGTCCATTCTTTTGCAGAATCGATGAATGGAACATATTACATCAAAAGGTTTGAACATGCGCGCCCGCAATCTCCGGCGCAAGGATTGCGATGGCCTGGGTTGCAGCTTCCCTACAACCGAACGGCGTTGGCCTGCAAGTGACACCAGGAGGCGGCCGCCATGATCAGTTTGTCCGATTAGTAGCTAAATCAACACGACAAATAGAAAAATATACCTTTACTCTTCCAGTTCCACCACCAGATTTCAGCACCACTTCGCGGTGCTGCAAGGACCGGTTCGATCTTATTACCAATCAATCGCACAATTGAAATATACGTCCATACTAGTTTCTAAAGGTAATATTTCATGTCCTAAAGAGTTCAGGTGTATTTCTTTTAGAAGCGTCTTCATTTCCTAAAGAGTTCAGAGGTATTTCTTTCAGAAGCGTCACGATTTTTGTCCGCCCGCTGCTCACAGCTCAATGAAAGCCGTTGGGCCGACGCTGCGCGGCCTCTGGAGGCTGCAACGCCTGGCGCCTGGTTTTTGTTGCTAAGATTTGCGGGTGCGCGTAGCCAAAACTACGTTACACAATTTGTATCACTAACCGATTAAAGAGTTGTGCTGCTAATCGATTCTGACTGAGTGTTGGACATTTCCAGACGAGCATGGTTCGGCCATGTTAATACACATTTTTTGGCACATTTCGATTTACGATCTACCTTCATGACGCCCTTAATATGGCTGTAGACCCATAAAGAACAATCTGACAAGGCTTCTGAATTTTTGTCGGTTCAGGAGTCTATTGAACCATTGTAAATCAATAGTGCCGGTAATTTATGTCATGCAGATGTTCAACGCCTAAGTTTTGCAGCTTACTGATTTCAAAATGCAGGCAATAGATCCTGCGGCAGCTTCTTGATTCTGTTTCTGTTCCAGTTACAAGCTAAAAATAGCAATGACACGAAGAAGACCGTATCCATTGTTAACAAGTAAACTATATCC
>NW_023596818.1:409110-436500 GCF_011947565.3 Pollicipes pollicipes | reverse complement strand
CGTTGTGACCCCCTTTGTAAAGGAAGTGGGTTACATAAGTAATTACGTAATCATGAGCCGGCTGAGCTCAGTCACGGCAATGCTGCATGTGGCATTGGTCCTGGGCGCGGTAATTGCACACAGCGATCGCCACAAAAGATACTGGCGAAGAACACGAGGTCCAAACCTGATACGGCTTATTGAGATTCTGACAGACCGTGACAGCTGAGCTGAAAGCAGCGCCGAACGCCCGCCAGAACGCCTGCCGTGAAATAGCTGCGACCCGGACATTTAAAGTCGAGCTTCTCGTGTTCCAATGCCCGGTAACAGCCCTTGAAGGCCTACCGCTTCTCTCCCGTCTCCTTGAATAAGCTTGCGGCGTCGGCAGAAACAACGCCGGTGATCGTAATAGCACGACAGCTAACATCGGAGCTGGACTGCTCTGGCAATCACCGTGGCAGCAAAGGCGAACACGAATGCTTGCGCGTACTGGATATTGTCACACGCTCCGAGTTTGGCCAAAGAACACAAGGCTGCACTCGAAGTTGACAGCCTGGGGCGCTTCCCCGTACCGAGCGTCAGGCAGGGTGGGTGACGAGTGACGAGTTCACCCCGGTCTATTCGACCGCACCTGGCACTGGCCTGAGCGTCTGGCTGGAGCGTCGGTGTCTGCCCCGCCGGGCACCGGTCGCCGTCTCCCGCTGGCACCGGGTGCTCACCAGAGCGTCGCGTCGCGTCTCGTCTCGCCCCGCCTCGCCTCGCCCCGCCTCGCTTCGCCTCGAATCGCCCCGCCCGCCTCGCCTCGCCTCACCTCGTCTCGTCTCGTCTCGCTCCGTCTCGTCTCGTCTCGTCTCGTCTCGTCTCGTCTCGCCTCATCTCGCCTCACCTCATCTTGTCTCGTATCATCATATCATATCATTCATATCATACCATATCAAATCATTTCATATCATCTCCTCCTCCTCCTCCTCCTCTGACTGCCCCCCTCTCTCGCCTCCGCTCTCGCTCTCACTCTTGCTACCTCGCCTCTCCGGCGCCGGGGGGTACTCACCTGAGCGCCTGGACCGCCCCCTCCTTCAGCTGACACCGGTCGCCGGCGCGGCCGGCCGGGCAGCGGCAGCCGGGCGAGCCGCGCTCGTCCAACACGCAGCTGCCCGCCAGGCAGTAATTGGCGCACACGTCCGTCTCGCACCGCTGTCCCGAGAATCCGGGAGGGCAGCGGCAGTGGCGGCCACGCAGCTCATCCGCCGCACACCGGCCCGACCAGGCAGAAGTCGTCGCAGCTGGCCGTCGGCTCGCCGCTGGCGGCCGGCGTCGCCGTCGTCACCACGCTCGTGTAGCTGACGCAGCGCTCGTCGGCACGCAGCACGAGCGCCGCGTCGGGCCGGCCGCGCAGCGGCGTCGCCAGCTGCGCCATCGCGCCGTCGGCCAGCGGCAGCCGCCACACGCCGGCCGAGTCTGCCCAGTAGAGCTGTCCGCCGGCCAGCTGCAGGCCGGCGGCGCGCGGGTGCCGGCCCGCGGTACAGCACGTGCCGCTGGGAGCCGTTTGACGGCGGCGCGCTCCACGCGCAGCCGGCCGTCGGCGCCGCTGTCGGCGAAGTAGAGCAGCGAGGCGGCGGCGTCGACGGCCACGCCGCCCGGCAGGTACAGGTCCGAGTCGGCCAGCTGGCGCCGCCTCCGAGCCGTCCAGCCGCGAGCGCTCCACCGACTGCCGGCCGAACCGCCAGTTGGTCCAGAACAGCAGCCTGCCGGCGGACGGCGCGTGAGAGCGGGGCGCACGCATCCCCGCGGAGTCTGGACGACATGGGAAGACGGCGGGCAGGGCTCATACCGTCCTCAGTCCGCGCACATCTGCAGTGAAACGGCCCGGGCGGTCCCCGACAGGAGAGACACAGCCGCCGGGCGGTTCAAACCAGCAGCGGCGCGGCATTTCCGGCGGTTCAAGCGAGCAGCGACACAGCGCCCGAGCTGTGCACGCCGCCGGTGACACAGTACACGAGCGGCACGGGTCCGGCGTGTCGCCGGCGATGAGGCGGCAGATTGCGAGCACGCCACGCAGGCGGTGTGTAATTCACGGCGGGCGGAAGCGGCACTGCGTCACAGCCCGGCTGTCGTCCGGCGCGGCACACCTGATGACATCGCAACTCCGCCAGTCGCTGCCCCGGACGTGGCGCAGGCTGGCGCCGCCGGCCGGCCGGGCAGGGCGGGGGGGGGGGACCGCCAACGACGGCCACTCACGGCAGGAACGGGTGAGTGGGGAGGCTGAGAGCCGGCGGCCGTGGGAGAGGATGGCATGGCGTTTGGTCGCTGTTTACTGCACATATATATATATATATATATATATATATATATATATATATATATATATATCTCCTCTCTCTCTCTCTCCTCTCTCTCTCTCTCTCTCTCTCTCTCTCCCTCCCTCTCCTCTCCCTCTCCCTCTCCCTCTCCCTCTCCCTCTTCCCTCTCCCTCTCCCTCTCCTCTCCCTCTCCCTCTCCCTCTCCTCTCCACCCTCCCTCTCCCTCCCTCTCTCTCCCTCTCCCTCTCCCTCTCCCTCTCCCTCTCCCTCTCCCTCTCCCTCTCCCTCTCCCTCTACATCTCCCTCTCGTCAAATATTACGGTACAGGTGTGCAGTTTGGGAATGAAAAATTAACTGACTTAATCAGTCCAAACACTGGTTGAAAATCACAGCTGCACAAATTCAAGTATTGCCTGATAATGACGTTACAACCCCTAGATGGAGCGTAATTTAGGACTAAAAACTATTTCTTGAAAAGGCTGGACCTTTTCATGGAAAATACCCTCAGGTCTACTCCACCTACCTATACAAAAACAAATACTTAAAATTCAAAAAGCCTCGCTGCAGTCATCTTGATATTCATTTTGGCGACTTGGAGACCCAATACCTACGATTGACCAGTAAACACGAACTCGAACACTTAGATAAGCTATGCCATCAAAACTGAGGCTCGTCGGTAGAACAACACCATCCCAAATGTTTAAGACAGATCAGGCAGTGAACGCTAAGACCAGTCGGCTAAACTTGAGCACAAATGCTATGCTGCGAGAAAGACAGGAGCACCGACTTCTGCTCCTTTTCGTCCCGATATCAATAATGCGCATCACCCGGCATGATATAAGATGCTACAGAGGAGAAATCAGAACTACTGCCTCGGCATACGCGACTATTTCATGCTACACGAAAATTCACATAAAACCTCGAAGATTTTCGCATCTGGAGCCGACATTGGCAGCGCTAAAGTTTGGAAATTCAACGCCATATGCGAACTTAAATGTAAGGAACAGCAACCAACGCGAATTCCATGACATTACACCGAAGTCACCCTGAAACCACCGCCGGAAATCTAGGGGAGTTTCTTGCATCCTGTCTCAGGATTATGAAAACAAGGTCACTGCACAACAGCTTGACACAGGCGACATGCCATCACTTCGGAGATGAAAGGCCCATTCGCAAGTAACTTTGGAGATGCAATTTTCAGCAACTAAGTCCTTTGGCGTTTAATGTAGCGGAGCAAAGAAAGACCCGGAACACGACAGTGAAGGCCATTTGGAACCTGATCCGAATCCCCCGACAGCCCAAGTAGACGAACATACACCCGTCCGGCCACTGAATCCAATCAGGTCCAACCAGTCTGGGGGCCTGGTCTGGAGGGCCTGGTCTGGACAGCCCGGTTTGGACGACCTGGTCTAGACGGCCTGGTCTGGAGGGCCTGGGCTAGACGGCTTTTTGGACGGCCTAGTCTGGAGGGCCTGGTCTGGGGAGCTGGTCTGGGGGGTCTGTTCTGGAGGGCCTGGTCTGGGAGGGCCTGGTCTGGGTGGCCCGCCACGTTTGTCAGTCTGCGGATGGCGAGCGCACCGTCTCGCGCGCAAACCGCTATCTTATTACGGTGTTCGTTCGTTCGAAGGAAATATGGATGACTTTTTTACGGCGGGTGGTACGGACATTGATCTGATCGGGTGGTTGACGGTTAGGTGCTGAGGTCTTCATCATCTGCACGAGGTGCCAGTGTGAAGCTGCCGGCACTCCGCTTCAATACGTGGTGTTTACGTCCGAGCGGTGCGGACGGGACACCATCTGACGACACGCTCCGGTGCACACACACCACACATCCCAGCGTGGGTGCTTACGTCCGAGCTGTGCGGACAGGACACCATCTGACGAGACGCTCCGGTGCACACACACCACACATCCCAGCGTGTGTGTTTACGTCCGAGCGGTGCGGACGGGACACCATCTGACGAGACGCTCCGGTACACACACACCACACATCCCAGCGTGGGTGCTTACGTCCGAGCGGTGCGGACAGGACACCATCTGACGAGACGCTCCCGTGCACACACACCACACATCCCAGCGTGGGTGCCACGGCTCCGGCGCCCAGCTCTGAGAGGACTCCCACAGGCGAGAGGTGATCACATCAGGGCGGTCCGACTCCAGGGCCGTCCAGATAGGGAGGGAGGAGAGCTCGCACCAGTCACTCTTCACCACTCGCCGCCCATCAGTATTCACCGCCCACCAACTGTGCCCGCAAGCGAGTCGCCTCAATAGTCGATTGGCATCGCACTCTGCACAGGCAACGCCACCTCGGTGTTTTTGTTCTGGCTTATGACCGTCCCGGTTCGGCCAAGCGAGCGCCACCGAGGCCGTGGCGCAAGTCAGCAAACACTCGAGGCCGCTGGTGCGCCGCGCCCAGCGCCAGCCATCCGAGCCGCTCCAGACGCCACGGGAACCGAGAACAGGGGAGGGCAGGAAGGGGGGGGGGCGGGATATTGAGAAACGGCTCCCTCAGCTCGGCAAAACATAGCACTTTCCCATTTTCCCACCTATTGTTGACACATAACAGCCTCATCCCATCGCACTGTAGATCAAAAAGCCTATTGTTCGCCTCCCTCCCACTCCCCAGCCACCCTCTCGTGAGTTCGGGCGCCGCCGTGCGCCGGCGCCTGCCACTGACCCGCTGCGCGTGTCGAGCGCCAGGCCGCGGGGCCGGTCGTCGGGCAGCAGGTGAAGGACGGTCGCGGGCCCGGCGGCGGCGGCGGCGGCGCCTCCCAGCGGCAGGCGGACGATCGTGCTGTGCGTGGCGTCCGTGGCGAACAGCGCCGGCGGCTCGGTCGACACGGCCAGTCCCTCCAGCAGGCCGGGCGGCGTGCCTGTCCAATCACGGCGGCGTCAGCGGCAGCCCGGGCCACGGAGACGGCAGCGTCAGGGGCAGCCCGGGCCACGGAGACGGCAACGTCAGCGGTAGCCCGGGCCACGGAGACGGCAGCGTCAGCGGTGGCCCGGGCCACGGAGACGGCAGCGTCAGCGGCGTCCCGGGCCACGGAGGCGGCAGCGTCAGCGGTAGCCCGGGCCACGGAGGCGGCAGGGTCAGCGGTAGCCCGGGCCACGGAGGCGGCAGCGTCAGCGGTAGCCCGGGCCACGGAGACGGCAGCGTCAGCGGTAGCCCGGGCCACAGAGACGGCAGCGTCAGCGGTAGCCCGGGCCACGGAGACGGCAGCGTCAGCGGCAGCCCGGGCCACGGAGACGGTAGCGTCAGCGGTAGCCCGGGCCACAGAGACGGCAGCGCCAGTGGTAGCCCGGGCCACGGAGACGGCAGCGTCAGCGGCAGCCCGGGCCACGGAGACGGTAGTGTCAGCGGCAGCCCGGGCCACGGAGACGGCAGCGCCAGTGGTAGCCCAGGCCACGGGGAAGGCAGCGTCAGCGGCGTCCCGGACCACGGAGACGGCAGCGTCAGCGGCAGAACGTCGTAAAATCGGAAGCGACAGAAAACAAAACTACAAAAACCAAGCCCAACAATCTAGGATTACTGGCGCCTACAAACCGCAGCCGGCCGGAGCCCACCTGAGAAGCTGACGGGCTCGGGCCGGGCGCCGGCCTCCATCCGGAGCGTGAAGAGGCGCGCCGTGCCGTCAGCGGCGCTGTCGCCGAGGAAGACGCGCCCCCGCGCCGCGTCCAGCACCATGCTCGACACCTGGTGCAGCGCTGACGTGTTGAAGCTCAGCTGCCGCGACGAGCACAGGCTCACGTAGCTCAGCCGGGACCCTTGCGCTATAAGCAGGTCTGGGGAAAACGTCACAGACGGTCAGATAGGCCAGGATCAGGTAGGGGGGGGGGAGGGGGCTAGAGGCAGCAGGACCGTGGACACTGCTTGGGCTCAGCTCGATAAAGCTGGAGACACTGCTTGGTAATCAGCTCGGTAGGGCTGGAGACGCCTGGTAAATGCTTTCATAACCCACCCGACCTCCTGGTGTGGATCAGGTCATGACAAGCCAGAAAGGCTAAGCAGGCCTGACAGAGAAACGGTCCTGACAGCCCGAGTCTGCCGTAGACAAAACTATTCCCGCCCAGGTCCGGTGCGGAATAGCGACCCGTCATGGCAGCCCAAGTCTACCGTAGACAAAGCCATGTCCCCCAGGCCCGGTGCAGATTAGCGACCCGTACGGGCAGCTAGACTCTGACGGCGATAAGATCATGACAATTAAGGTATGGCGCGAAAAAAAACGCTTCACAGCATACTTCGTAGGAGGAAAGTCGGCCGAGATACGCCTGAATGCACCCGTAAATTGGTACGCGACGTCCGTACAGCCCGTTCGTTAGCACGCGACTGCAGCCCGGCTCGGGCAGAGGGCTGACTATCACGGAACCGCGGGGAAGCGGGGGGGGGGGGGGGGGCTTCAAGAGCCGCCGCTCGGCAGCGGATGGAGGCTTAATAAACCAGCTCAGCGGCCGACCGGACTTTACGACGCAGTCACAGATGCCTATCACTGACGGCTGAGCAGCTCTCGGCGTGTTGTTGTGTGCTTCGGCCCCGGCAGCCGTCTCGTTGCATGCCAGGTAAGCGGCGTGCCCGAAGCTCGTGGCTGACTTTGGTTTGTTTTGCGCGCACTGGGAGCGTCACGCAATCGTGCGATGCGCTGCACGTACCACGACGTAACACCACCGTTACAGCAGCGGGCACGGGCGGCGAGTCTGGGAGCGGCTGGTGTAATACAGCGACCAAGCAGGCAGCTTTCAATGACGAGAAGAAAATTTAGGGCGCCACACCAGCTATGAGTGAAACGTTGCGTGGATCTAAGGCCTGCCTGCAGCATCTTTCACCTATGGTAGTAAGTGAGTGGTAGTTTCGATTGTGCATGGTCTCACTGTGGTGAATGAAGCAGCGGTGTCTTGCTCCATGTTTGGATGGCTGATTCCTATCGTACCGCAGGTGGCGCAACCGAATAATATGATCCGGCCACAGCACCGTAAAAATAAACCCGAGCGGCCGAGACAAACACTTGGAAGTTGTGGTTCGAAACACACCCTGTCTCGCAGCAAGAGGCGCAAGTCAACCACAGCCACGGACCGGAAACGTGAGCCCGTCTTCTGGGGAGTAGTGCATCTGTCCTCCAGCTCGCTGTAAACGCCGGCGTCCCGCTGCACGGGAACAAGGGGCTCACCAGCCGGTCCCAGGCGGTCTGTGTTCGTGTGAGCGTGGCGGGGTGACGGACGCGGCGACGGCCGACCCAGCGGACATCGCTCGGTCACAGGCAACGCTTCACTTTTGAATGTATCGAAGCAGGCATCACATATAACGAAACAAGCTCACCTTATATCTACTGGTGTACTTCTTAAGTGGAAAAGTCCACTCTAGACAGCACAATGCTCAGTTTAGTAAATTTCCTCCCCACTGTGTCATGGTTTGATTACGTCATCGTATCTTGCACAACATTGATTGACAGCTAATCGACGGTCGTTTTATGTGGAAATCGCGATCGCGGAATCATAAGCACCAAATATGAACGCCTTGAGAATTATATTTTTCTTGGCTTTGATCGCCGCATGAGTCATGGAACGGCGGGATTTGAATGACGTCATCACGGCGCATGAATGCTAAGGCGACTGAAATACTCACCCCTATACACCTTTCTCCATTTTCGCGGGCATATACCCCAGAACCTAGAGGTCCTTACGTCTTGAGGAGGGCAGGATCGTGAACAACACCGAAAGGTCTTCAAGATGGCTATTTCAGTTCAAAACCCGTAAAAACATGGAACATTTCCTCTAACATCAGTGCAGTTTCCGTTAACCTGAGGCTTCTGTGGCTGAAATCATGTTGTTTGGAAACCATGCATGTCCTCGTCACGGAGAAACACATACAAAAAGATGTTTTGCTCAGGCAGCTCCTGTTCACCGCTGTCGTAAATTTCACCCTGCATTTAGGATGCCTGCCATTTGCCTGCCTGCCATTTAGGATGCCATTTTCATGTCAAGGGTCGGTAACATCGTCCCACTTGCCGGATATGACCGGTGTTTTCTGACGCAACGGCGTGCATGCCCAGCCTCCATTACGTAACACCGCTGCAGGGGACGAGGCGCGCCCCGCCGGCCGCTCGCTCCCAGCCGGCGTCCAGCGCCGTCGCCGGCGTGGCGTCAGACGGCGGCAGCGCGGCCTGAACGCGGCCGACGCGTGAGCCCGACACTGCCAGCCGTTACAGGAAGCCAGGAGGACGGCGGACGCGGCGGACCCGCGCTGGGGACGCCCACCGCCGAGGCGGGCGGCGCCGTGGGAATGGGCCGGCGCATGTCACAACGCGCGAGGCAAGGCTCATGCACGCGAGACGAGGATGCGCTTCTCGGCGGATGTTTCCTCAGCTGTTGCTGGGAAGACATCAGTCACAGAAAAGAATCGTTTGCAATGCGACCGATATAGCAGCCAGTTCCTCGTTCGCTTGACCCCACATCACAGGAAAAGCCTGCGGCAGCCGGTTGGTGCGTGTTATTCCGTGATGTGGCCGGAAACGCGACCGCATCGGCAGCTGAGAGGGCCATGCTGATGTCGCGCATCAGGCTGTGACCACCCGCCGTACGTCGCCGCCAGCGCCACCGTCTCGCCCGGGGTTCACAGTCGAGGCCAATGCCGGCCTCAGCTGAGCGCGACTGCACAGAAAGATGAGGGAGCCTGATGCATAATGTCACGTCATAAACTTTGTAAACGATGCACGGACACGTTTTCAGATGATAGCCCCACGTAATAGAAAACAAGCAGCCACACAAAGGAATGGATGACAGATGGACCTGACGTATGAATGTATCAGACTTCAGGCTATTCCAAGCTGCAGCATCCTTGGTATGTGAGCCCTGCGCCTGGCACCACCCGTCAATGGCTGACGCACACATCAGGAGTTACAGTACCATCGTTGCATCGTTGCACCATTCTCGGTTACGTTTTCAACGCAGCCGAGATTTAGACCGGAGCTGCAAAACCCCACAAAAGGGTACCGGTGTCCCACCAGTAACGCGTCTTTCGTTGTCCAGTTACCGCCCCGATCCCGACCCCCGACTTTTCATCGGTACGAGCAATGACACCGGCTTTCCATGAGCTCATTGCAGGTCATCGTTTTGCGGCACCGGCACGGTAGCAGCACGGTCAGTCCCTGTTCCGCTCCGGTACTGCCGTTAGGGGGAATGTTCCACATTTGAAGATACTAAGGCAAGCATCAGATATTAAATAAGCTCACTTGTAACTATAGGTATTCTTTATGGTGCAAAACTGCTAGTATTCTTTGAAATGCACAATACTGCTCTAGACAATCCAACTTCACTATTTGAGAAATGTGCTTCTAAATACGCCATGTATTTTGTATTGTGTTTCGCCATGTATTATATATATATATATATATATATATATATATATATATATATATATATATATATATATATATATACAATACGCCAATATATATTGGCGTATTGTATACGTCATGTATTTTATTATTTTGTATTTTGCCACGTATAATACATCATTATTTTCTCTCTGCCATGGAACGTTTGTATGATGTCAGAGTGGCTGCTTAATTGTCCATGCGATATTAACATCGCAACGAACGGGCTGACTTACTTGCAGTACTTAAACTTCTAGCGAGATATCGTGTTAATTGGTGCGTTGTTTGTAGAAACCAAATATAGTTTAGAGCGCATGTTTTAATCCTTTTTCGTGGTGTCGTTGCATACTTTTCCGTGGTTTCACATCATCTAATTACATTCACACACTCCCCTACGGCGCTATCCTAAGCTATTCTATTTTCGTGTTCGAAACTTAAATGAAACGCATCACCTTGGCCCAGGGTCAGTTGAAGTTCGTTGATGCCAGGAATCGGAATAGCGCACACCGGCCACGAATAGCTCAATTATTATATATTTTGTGGCCTTCAGCACTACATAACCAATGAGGTGCCACCATTCGTGTGACGTTTACATAGTGGCACGCATGACAGCTGCTTGAAACGATCACGGCATCAGTGCTAACAAGAGCGATAATAGCCACACTGCTATTGACAATCTCCGCGATAACGCCACCGGGTTTCAACAGGCTGATACCGGAGCTGCGGCATGGGGACCACCCCTGCGCAACAACCACCCGTGTCTCCAATGGCGGCGGGTTAGTTCGCGGAACAGCCCGACTCCGCGCCAGATGTTACCCGCCGTAATCACTCAGCTAATACCGGACATCTCCCTTGAGCCTTGATTGCATCCGGGTCTGCTCGAAATGCATAGCACAGTCGGCAGCAAACGCGTCGTTACAAACCACTTCTTCGTCTCCTGAATGACGATCGACTGAATGCGCCTCAGTTCGCGCAGACTAAGAGTACTCTCGATGTATTAGAGTACTTCCGCCTGCCACGATGGCATACAGGTAAGATCAGGATATACTGCCTGCCCGACAGCTGCATACAGGTAAGACCAGCAGAGCCTGCCTTCCCGACAGCTGCATATAGTTAAGACCAGGAGAGCCTGCCTACCCGACAGCTGCATATAGGTGACACCAGGAGAGCCTGCCTACCCGACAGCTGCATATAGGTGACACCAGGAGAGCCCGCCTGCCCGACAGTTGCATATAGGTAAGACCATGACAGCGTGCCCGACAGCTGCATCTCCGGCTACATAGGGGCATTGCCGCAGCAAAGCGATGCCATCGGACTAACCCCATCCCGTTGCCAGGCATCTGCGCTTCGGGCACAACGGAACTTAACTCCGCCTTGGAATGCACAGACCCGCATCTTTCGCTGACGTCACCACCCTGCTGCTTGCAAGAGGTAAAGTTTTAAGCCACTGCACAAGTTCGAGGCAGCTTTCGTCGTAGCTGGTATTGATTGAGTTCTGATTTCTGCACTTTCTCGATAAGAAAGTTTAACTTACTGGGCTTCTAAATCTAAGCGACCATGGACTGTCCGCAAAAAAAATTCTGCAAAAAAACGCGGTTATATTCAAGGTATAGTGCGGCATTCTCGATGCATGTGTGTGTGCACACCCTTCGCTGCCTTCGCCACCGCTGCAGCTCAGCTGGCAGGGGGCCGGGCGCTCGGAGAACGTGCGGCGTGCACGAGAGAGGGTGTCCCGAAACGAGCGGGGGCGGGTCGTCCCTGACGGTCGATTGACAACTGACCAACACCCACGCCACACGCTCTCTCTCGTCTCTCTCCCTACCGGGGGGGGGGGGGGGGGGGGGGGGTCGTGGCGCTGAGTGGCACGCTAGCAATCTTCTGGCGCGAAGAGGTCAGGGTCTTCGCAGCAGGCTAAAATTACGTAAGGCTCAAATCCCAAAGAAAAATGCATCCTCCCTTTTTGTCGCGACATGGAAGACATTAAGCTTGCAGACTTCGTAAAACTGCCTGCCACGAGCCCAAACCGGGCCCACACATTGACCAATGGCCACCCTAGACAGTAACGACACGGTGCTGATATCCGTTTGGCGGGGGATAGAACGGGCACCCGTCCTAACCGGTCGCGCTTCTGCTTTGGCCATGCCGTGGTGAGTTTGGGAATCACGAAGCGGTATATATACATCTCCCAAAACGTCTCTGTTAACATCTACCGTTTCGAAAATGTGGCGGCGTAATGCGCCGACGACTGGTGGTAGAAAGACACCATCTGCGTCCGGAGGGGATGCTGCAAGTAGATATAAAATGCACGCAAACACAAACTTCCTTATACCGGTCATAAAAACATGGTCATACCGGTCAGCAGCTTTTTTCTTATCTGATCCCACCTATTCAAACCAATGCAGTCGCCTATCTCTATGCTTTTTTATATCTATGCTGATCTACCGGTCAGCAGCTTTTCTCTTATCCGATCCCACCTATTCAAACCAATGCAGTCGCCTATCTCTATGACTGCTTTGATCATCACCGCGTGTCCTGGTCATCCATAACGTCCTATAGTAGGATATCTTCCGTCCATAACGTCCTATTGTAGGGTAGCCTCCTGTCTCTTACAGCTCGGAGGCGGAGCGCAATAGATGCCCGCCGAATCACACGAATTCCGTTAAAAAATGTTCTTGCTACACATTCCCGTCGTGCATGTGTACGTTTGTGACAAACATAATAACACAGGGGGCCGCCAGCTTTAAAAACATGTCATCCGGTTGGAAATAAGTAAAGAGAGTGTTTTACTAGCAGTTTAGTTAGTTAGTTTAGTCAGTAAGTTTAGTTAGTTAGCCTAAGTTTTTCAGTTTAGCACCAGTTGCTCCCTTGAAATCGGAACAGACATTCTGAGACTTACTAAGGCAACAAATGTCTACATTTTTCCAACGAGCTTAAAAGTGTTTTTTTATCAATCATGGGTGCAAGGGCCCTGACCCTTGATCCAGGGGCGCTATTAAAATTTGATAACTGATGGGAAAGTCAATCATCTGGGTGCAGCAAAAGCTGATGCCGTGAGATGACTTATGACATGGGGCCAGACTATTGACGAATACTTATGAAATTGCCAACGATGATGGGCACCCTGCCTCAACCCCACGCCGGACAGGATCTGATGGGTGCCATACATTAATTGCATGGTGTTATGGAACATCATTAAAGGCTGATAAAATGGTACAAATACTGACGTTTGGTATGATGATGAATGGGTGTCTGGTGATGAATGCGGATGTCCGTCTGATGAATGGGTGTCTATGGCTCAGTTGGTTAGAACACCTGTCTTGGCACTCAATAACTGTGTTTCGAGTTCCTCTTCACCACTTCTGTACCAGTCTGTACATTGTCTGGCTTGACACGACCAAAGGTGCAGTCAAGCAGAAAAGGAACCTGACGTACCCACCCATGAATATAGGAACAAGGGGGGGGAGGGGGCAGGGGGTTAATGTCCCCTCCCCCACTTTTCAAGGTAGGAGGCAGCATGCCCCCCCCCCCCCACTCTTAAGATCTAAGTTGCGTTTAGCTTTCTTCCTTCTTTTTACAACTATGAACATGCGTGCCGATTTGCTTAGTTCACCAGTCATCTTCCTGAAGATGCGTCATCTTTTTCATTTGCCCATCGGCCATCACTTAGTATCACAGCCGCAGGGCCAACGCCGCGTGGCCTACGAAGACTGCAACGCCAGGCGTCGAGACTGTTGTTGCTAAGACTTGCGAGTACGCATGTTCAAACCCATGTTACATTATTTTTATCAGCAGTTCATCCCGACTTAAGGCAAAGCATCTTAAAACAAACATGATTTAGCCATGCCAATACAAATTTGGAACCCAACTTCGATCTATAATCTACGTTCACGGGGCCCTCTACATCTCTGAAAAAAACAGAAAAAAATCTGGAATTGGAGTCCATGTGATAATTATTGAACCACTCGCAGCGAGCAGGGATGTTTTTGCGTCAATGGAAGTTCTTATGTTGATCCGGGGCCAACTGCGCGGGTCAGAAGGCCTCACGCGTCATTGGGGACAACAATGTGCTATTACGTGTCCCTGCAAAGGCCTCCGGATCAACCAGGGGATCCTGCCACGTGACGCCAGAATGGCAGCCGGGACATACGTCGCGATATGACGGAATGGCCCCTGAGCCCTTGACCCCTTGACATTGACCGATGGAACGGAATGGCCCCTGAGCCCTTGACCGGGAGCGGTAATGTGCCCCTAGTATTCTACTCAAGGAGCCCCTAACCAGGACGAAAACGAGGGGTCTCTTTATTGTTGAAAAGAGTGGGTCGAAATTAGTTTAAAGACTAACAAGGTCATCCTATGCTTTCCTGAGAACGTCCATTCTTTTGCAGAATCGATGAATGGAACATATTACATCAAAAGGTTTGAACATGCGCGCCCGCAATCTCCGGCGCAAGGATTGCGATGGCCTGGGTTGCAGCTTCCCTACAACCGAACGGCGTTGGCCACTGCAAGTGACACCAGGAGGCGGCCGCCATGATCAGTTTGTCCGATTAGTAGCTAAATCAACACGACAAATAGAAAAATATACCTTTACTCTTCCAGTTCCACCACCAGATTTCAGCACCACTTCGCGGTGCTGCAAGGACCGGTTCGATCTTATTACCAATCAATCGCACAATTGAAATATACGTCCATACTAGTTTCTAAAGGTAATATTTCATGTCCTAAAGAGTTCAGGTGTATTTCTTTTAGAAGCGTCTTCATTTCCTAAAGAGTTCAGAGGTATTTCTTTCAGAAGCGTCACGATTTTTGTCCGCCCGCTGCTCACAGCTCAATGAAAGCCGTTGGGCCGACGCTGCGCGGCCTCCGGAGGCTGCAACGCCTGGCGCCTGGTTTTTGTTGCTAAGATTTGCGGGTGCGCGTAGCCAAAACTACGTTACACAATTTGTATCACTAACCGATTAAAGAGTTGTGCTGCTAATCGATTCTGACTGAGTGTTGGACATTTCCAGACGAGCATGGTTCGGCCATGTTAATACACATTTTTTGGCACATTTCGATTTACGATCTACCTTCATGACGCCCTTAATATGGCTGTAGACCCATAAAGAACAATCTGACAAGGCTTCTGAATTTTTGTCGGTTCAGGAGTCTATTGAACCATTGTAAATCAATAGTGCCGGTAATTTATGTCATGCAGATGTTCAACGCCTAAGTTTTGCAGCTTACTGATTTCAAAATGCAGGCAATAGATCCTGCGGCAGCTTCTTGATTCTGTTTCTGTTCCAGTTACAAGCTAAAAATAGCAATGACACGAAGAAGACCGTATCCATTGTTAACAAGTAAACTATATCCGGTGATTTGTTATTTGGGGGGGGGGGGGGGCATAAAGGGGCTTTTGTGAACCCTGTGTTCTCCTTTACCCAGGCTCTGGCTACGCCCCTGCTTGCACAAAAAGGCAGATCAAGTCGTTTACGGTGAATGATGGGCAATAAAATGTCCGTTGGGCCAATTCGTACCTAAGGCAGGCAACTTCCCGGAGGCTTTTTCTAAGGTGTCGTCGTGTAAGCGAAGATAATTTGGAAAAGAGTACTGCTGCAGATGTCCAATGCATTTTTACACACAAATAAGTAGTAACCCTGATCCATAACTATGCAGCAAAGCAGCCATGCGGTCAGTTCGCGGTCAGTCCTGAGGGGGACAGATGGCCCAGGGTAGTGGCTGCCGATGGCGGACGGGAGCAGGGCTTAAATAAAGAATATATGACAGAAGAATCTCAATCTGTAGTTTATTTTTTGCAGAAAAAAACTCTAGTTTAATGGCTTTGTCACCATGTTTTTACAGGTAGTATTTGAAGCTTCCAAATGTTTCTGCCTGAAATTCTGCTATGAATTTTATCTCTAGAAAAGTAACTTGCAAAGTCCAGACATGAAAATTTAGACATGCTATGAGCCATTGATTCACGGTCAAATTCTGACCAGCCTATGTCCAGGTCATATTTTGACATCTACCCTGTGGAGATAGATGCATCCTCTCTGGCCCAAAATGCCTACCCCTGTGAAATCCTGCATCCCCAGGGAAACAGCATTGAGATGGACAGGTAATTGTGGGAAGCTGGATGGCCCAATTTGCTGAATGACATAGATGAGTTGGATAGGCCAGATTGTACACTAGTGAGAAACATGTTCATGCCTAAGGGCATCTAAAATAAGTATGTTGTACCAATAAAAAGAACAACATGTGGTGGTTAAGGTGCTTTCCAGCCCTGCAATGCCTTGCAAGGTTGCAAGGAAGGAGTGCATGAAATGCTGACCTAATACATGTATGTCATTCAAGCAATGTGGATAATGAGTTAGAATATCAGGTGCATGAGGATGAGAACATCTATGGGGAAAATGAAGCATAGTCAGGACACACTACAAAAAACCTATGTGGGATGCTGTCACAAAACCACCAAGCACACCAATGTGCATACGTGTTGTAAGCACGCTGGCCATACCCCAGCTTGAACAACAAAAACCAGGATTATTAAACATTTTGGACATTAGTTATGTAGACATTTAATCAAGTCTGGAGATGGGGAAATAGCACATATCTAACCACAATTCCATGACAGCCTAAAACGAACAATTAAAATTCAAATCTGCAGGAGCATAATCCCTAACAAAATCCCAGCAATTCAAGCACAAAGCACAGATTCAGTCACGAAAATCGTAGCGAAACCTTGGACATTGCTTACCTTCCAGACGTCCACCTCCAAAGCACGAGAAGATCGACACCGAGGCCAAGAACATCCTGGCCATAGCAGCCATTGCGGCAGTATGTGAAGTGGGCTTGTGCGCAACACGCGCTCTCACCACCTTCCCACCCTCCTCGAGCCCAAGCACGGCAAACTGTGCCCGGGGACCCGATCGATCAACGCCCCCTCCACGAGAGAGGGTAGCTCTCTTATTGCACCAGCTGCAGCACGCGAGAATGCTTCGCAGTTGTCTGCATTGCGCCACTATAACTCACTAATGCTGTTGTTTGGGAGAATTGGCGGTGTTCGGAATTAAAAACGCAAACTTCTGGGGGCGATATACATGTGACGTAGAGCCATCATAGTGCAAGCTTATAGGTGTTTGGTGTAAAAGATATTCGTGAAAACATCCATGTGACCGCGTTTTCAGAAAGCATGGTGTTCAAATCATCTAAAACCTATGAACATAATTATATTTTGGCCTGACTTTTTTAGAAGACAGTGACGTCAACTTACTTTGTCCAAACGGATTTCATTGGCTATTTGCTTACATGGTCGCAGCATGGGAGGATTTCGAACAGATGTAGAGAGTTTCGCTAAAATCTACTTCTCAGCAACATTTTTTTTTTCCAATTGTGTTCTGTATCCGGAAAGATATTGTATTCGGAAAGAAATTGAATTGTGCACGTGAACAACATATCGGTAATGAGAGGCGATTATGGTGTGACGGGTTCTTGATTACGTGTGTTATGACCAAACGCCGAATGGTGTCTGTAAGAAGTTCACTGAGTGAATCGATGGCACGCTTGCTGATTTGTCACACCCGCAAGATCACGTACAACGTCGAGGTATGGTCGGTGTCGCCTTATGTCACGTTACATTCACCTCGTTTGCCCCCCCCCCCCTCAAGTCTATGCCTTAGGTTAGCATAATAGGCATGCTCTAAGCCAACCTGTCTTCTCTGTCGCTCAGGGCCCTATGTATGGCTGTCGTGGTTAGGTCAACCGTGAATGGTTCCGTCGTGTGAAGCAGAAGCATAAACCCTGGGGTAGGCATCAGGCTCCCAAGTGGCGATTTTGCGTGTTGAATTTGTGAAAACTGGTGAATGTGTGCTCAGGGATTGTCGATTTGATTCAATGGTAAATGACTAACTCTGAGTGTATGACAAAGAGGGCTAATGACATGCATGATTTGCTGGAAGGTAGAGGATGTCCAGGATAGCAGCAACAATTACAGCAGCTGCTTACCCTTAATGTGATTGCCTAGAGTTTGGTGCATGTTTTCCACCAAGTACAAGGCTTAGAAGGTCAATGTGTGGAGGAACCTTGATGTTGTCGAGTTGGTTTCAGGCTTAAATATTCTGAACACATTTTTCACCCCAAAATAAGTTGACAATCCAGTGCATTTTGGCCTGCTTAGAGTTTGGTGTGTGTAAGCATAAGGCTGAGCACATTCCAGGCTGCAGACTGCAGACTACAGTCTATGCTTCTGCACATTTGGACATTGTCACTTCACAGGTATTGGTTTATGTTTAACTTGGGTCATCAAGAGGAAATCTGCATTAATGGTGCAGCAGCTTTGTGGGAGAAGGATCTTATTTCATGGTAATGGAACTTAAAACTCTTCTTAAGAATAATGTTGTCCATATTAGAAGACTGCACTGCACCTACAATAATGAAAAACAAATGATGTGATGTCAGATTATCATGTCTACAAAGTACTTGTTTATGAGATAGCCCTAAGCATGTGTGTTTTATATGCAAACAGGCTAGTGAGCTCAAGAGGCATTAGGTGTGGGATCCCAAACATGCATACTGGCTGACATCAATTGGTAAAAGGCAATTGGTTTGATAAAAATTGGAGTTCAGTTTCCGGTACACTAGTTTTGAATTGGAGCAATCATCTAATCGCATCCAGTTTTGGGGCCTTGAGCATGTTGTGCTGTGCTAAGGTGCTGCTTTTGAATATCCTCTCGGACTGTCACAGAGTGCCACATTTGATGACAACTGGCAGGCGGGGAAGACTGAATCAAGAATGTCACCTCGGGAATTGACAATGCTGACTGGATGGTCAGTGTTGTCATCTAGATGCTAAAAACAGATATCCTAACATTCAAAAACGTACTAGATTTTACTCTTAGCTTACCTTAGGCATGTTCACTTGGGCTTAGGGCTGTTCAAGCTGCTACAACCTCCTTAAGCAAAAGTGTCTTTTTCTCTTCCAAATCCAGAAATGTCATTTTTACCCTCCCCTGTTGACCTTGAAATACATGCTAGCCATGTTTTACCTCTCACCCCAAAAGTCCATCTTTGCATTTAAGAGGCTTTATTGTGTGTTATAGCATGATGCTTTGGGGATCAAAAGCTTGGTAAAAAGTGCTGTATAACTTCATGCCAGCCTAAATATTCATGAATGCACAAATTGTTGCATCTTTCAAAAGAGGCTTCCCAAACAACTTATGTACACCTGCCCATCACTTTAAAACCAAATGTTGTGAGATGTTGATAGATGAAAGGAAAGTAGAGCTGGATGCACCTTTCTCATGTGCAAAGAGATGCACTTAAACAAAACAACTTGACAGTGGTTTTTAAGTCATGCAGAGCTTTGTTGCCAACTTGTTTTCCCTCACATGTTTTGCCCATTGGTTGACCTGAGGCAGGCCAGATGAGAAAGAGGCAGAATGCACTTCTGTCTGAAGGCCAGGCAGTGGTCTGTGTTAGGCCATTTTATATCATTTGGCTCAATGAACACATGTTTTTCATTCAAAGCACACATCCACACCATACCATACATACATGTATGAATGGCAGGATTCCTTCCCTGCCACAGTGGGCTTCTGATGTCCTCTGCTGGTGCATCAGGTCATCATTCTGACCTCAACTGAGGTCCCCCCCCCCAGCTCTGCAGTCCTGCCTGCAACTATTGAGGTGTGCCATTTCACTGCAGCTAATGGAGAAGGGCCTCCCCAGGTGGCAGTGCTGCAAGACTGAGATCTGAAGTGCCATGCTCACCTGGCTAAAGGGAATTTTCTACATTTGAAGATGTTGAAGCAAGCATCAGATATGATAAGATAATCTCACTATTAGTGTACTTTTTGTGGAAAATACTGTTCAAGACAGCACAATTTCACTTTTTAGTAAATATGCTCCTCAATATGTCATTGTTTAGCTGCATCATGTGATGCACATATTATGTTTCATTTCAAATTTTGTGATCACAGGGATGTCAAGAGATGTCTTACGTGGACTTCTCCAAGGTCAGATTAGGCCATTGACCTAGAATGACCCAACAGACCATTTGAAAAATATGCCACTTAATGTACCATCATGCACATCTAAATTTAAAAAATAAAAATATTGTAGCATTTTGGTCACTGTGACCTAAAGATCAATTAAGGCCACTGACCTACCATGAACACCAGTTACCTTTTCCTTAGAACCGGTATCTGCGGTAAAGGTTGTCACATGAGGAGGTGCTTCGGCCACGGACCTTTTGAGTTTGACCTTGACCTTGACCTACCTTATTTGACCCATAAGTCATGACCTAGCGATTTGTAAGTTGGACACAAGGGAATTCACGCACATGCCGACGTTCTCCGTGAATTTAGTGTCCGGTTCTCCCAGCGTTTGACATCTCATGTGGTTAAGGTGACTTCCCTCCCCCTCCTCCCGCCCACTTCACTACAGCCTGTCGCATGCAACCGGCCACCCATACGCGTGTTAAAGTGGTATCTAATTTCCCGTGAAGCAGTCTCATATCACACTTCCACTCAAGGGCTGTTCTAAGAAGTGGCCAGAGCCATTGTTTTTGTTTCACGCCATGCATTCCGTTTGAGGCCCTCGTGTTGAGTGTCCGTCTGTGCTATGATGATTTCTGCGCAGGTCATGACTTGTTGACACCATCATGCTGCCCGGGGTCGGTGTCTTCGGCACGGGCAAGCTGTTGGAGGCAGTGGTGCCCCACCTGCGCTCCCTGGGCTTCCGCGTGGTGGCGCTGTGGGGTCAGACTTTAGAAGATGCCGGCAATGTGGCAGGTAGGTCCAGAGTGTACAGGCGGTAACGACTGCTTAGCTCCCTCACTGATGTTTTCATCTCTGCACGGGTTATGTTTTGTACGTTGCAGTGCTGTAGTCAGGTCATTGGACAGCCATTTATAAGACCGATTACTGTCAGTGGTCTCTCTGCAGCCGACCGCAAGCTGCTTTCCGCGTTATTAGCAACGCCCTGTGTTTTGCGCAGATATCGCACACCGATGTGGGCGAGGCTTAGCTCGGTCGGTGCAGCGCTCGTCCACGGCTGTGTGCTGACGGTCATGTACTGGGCCAGCCTGTCTACCGGCCTAGCATGTTGTCCCGCGGCGATCGCCGCTGGGGACTGGTGACGCTGGACGACCGGTGATACTGAGCGTGTCGCCGCCGGACGACCGGTGATACTGAGCGTGTCGCCGCCGGACGACCGGTGATACTGAGCGTGTCGCCGCCGGACGACCGGTGATACTGAGCGTGTCGCCGCCGGACGACCGGTGACGCTGAGCGTGTCGTTAAGTCCCCCGAGTCCCGTCCCGATGGTGCTGACGCCCGTCCGTGCGCCGCCCAGGCTCGCTGCACATCGACTACTTCACCAGCCGGATCGATGACGTGCTGCTGCACAAGGACGTGGACCTGGTGCTGGTCCTCTCGCCGCCCAGCCTGCAGTCGCAGATCGCCGTCAAGGCCATGGGCATCGGCAAGCACGTAGTGTGCGACCGGCCGGCTGGCCTCTGCCAGTCAGAGCTGCTCAAGATGGTGCTGGCGGCGCAGTACTACCCGTCGCTGCTCTCCGTGGTCGGCTACGGTTTGCGCTACCTGCCGGCCGTGCGCCAGCTGCGCCAGGCCGTGCGCGACGGCTACGTGGGCGACGTGCGCCTGGTGGAGGTGCGCGTCACGTGCGGCAGCTTGCTGGAGGGCGCTGGCTACAGCTGGCTCTGCGAGCCGGCCATGGGTGGCGGCCTGCTCTCGCTGATCGGCAGCGGCGTGGTCGACCTGGTCAGCCACGTGATCGGGCAGCGGGCGCGCCGCGTGCACGGCACGCTGCGCACGTACACGCGCCAGACGCGCCTGATCGCCGGCATCCGGCACGTGGGCAGCGACGACTTCTGCACCTTCCAGATGGAGATGGACGGCGGCGCGCTGGTGACGGTGTCGCTGAACGCGCACCTCTCGGGCCTGCAGCAGGAGGTGGTTGTCTGCGGCGACTGGGGCCACCTGACGGTGCGCGGCGCCGACCTGCTCGGCTTCCGCGCCGGCCAGCACGAGACGCTGCACCGGGCGGCGCCGGGCGAGGCGGCGGCGCCGCCGCTGCCCGAGGCCGGGCCGCAGCCGGCGCTGCACGCCGCCGGTCTGCTGCGCCTGCTGGCGGCCGTGGCGCGCTCCTTCGCCGACGGAGAGCCGCTCACCGACGCCGCCTCGTTCCAGGACGGCCAGTACGTGGCCGCCGTGCTGGAGGCGGTGCGCGTCTCGGCCGCCACGCAGGCCTGGACCCAGGTGAATATCCGCTCCCGGATGCTCGAGACCAACTACCTGGGTATGGCGCTGAAGGCGGCCGACGCGTAGCCCGCGCTGGCCGCCGCGGCTCCCCGCAGCACGTCCCGGCTGGGTGTCCGCCCACAGCCTCCCCCTGCACATGCCCCGGCGTGTCCGCGGAGGTCGCCTACATTCCCACAGCAGATCTCCGCAGCTTCCCCGCAGCTGATCTCCTCGGGACCCCGGTGGCGCCTTGTCCGGTCGTCTCCTCAGTCTCGGATTCCCGGCCGCCGTGCCCTCCCTCGAGGCTCTCTCCTCGTCCGCGCTGGTCCGGATGGCCGGTCGTCGCCATGCGCCACGAACCTGTCACGGCCCACCCTCTAGCCACAGTCAGCACTAGCCGCGTGGTGCTGGAGAGCGGCGGCGTGGTTTCCATACGTCTGAGTTGTCTCTTGCATTCTGCCATTGAGGCTAGTAGGTTTGTTTACTCTCTGATACACACCAGGACGGTGTAGCGGTGTAGTCATGAAATCACCTCGTAGCCTGGCTAGCCAACCCTCGGACTGGTTTCGCATTTGGACCAAGGTCCCGTAGTTTTCTTTGAGAAACATTGTCGTTTCGGCATTTAGTGACATTCATTTTCACCTTATGTCGCCCATCTCTCGATTTTTTGTCGAGATTTAAGCTCGCTTTAATTTTTAAAGTATGACTTCAAGCGTTTTTGTTTTGTTTGTTTGGTTTTTGTTTTGTTTTCTGGTAGCTATTTCGTGTAAGTCCAATCTGCTGTCAGAGCGGCTACAAAGTTCTGCGGTAACGGCCTCAATCCAGGATTGGATTTTGTTTGAGTAGCCCGTATACGTTGGCCTCTGGTCCCAGGCGTATGTTACGTTGGTTCTCGCTGGTCCCAGGCGTATGTTACGTTGGTTCTCGCTGGTCCCAGGTGTATGTTTGGTTGGTTCTCGCTGGTCCCAGGCGTATGTTAGGTTGGTTCTCGCTGGACCCAGGCGTATGTGAGGTTGGTTCTCGCTGGACCCAGGCGTATGTTAGGTTGGTTCTCGCTGGGCCGTCTGCCCGGTCCCCTGCCGGTGTCCAGCCCCTTCGGAGTTGTGACGCCTCGCGGTGCGTGTTGCCGTACTGATCCGGTCGTGGTCGCCCTGTCAGGGACCGTTTCGATGCGAGCGGCGCCAAATGATAGTTGGTCCGGGTATTCTCCAACGGCAATATCCGCGAAGATCTGGCGTCTCATGATTGACACTGCCTTTATGGCGGTTTGGTTGGGGTTATTCCAGTGAGTCAAGCCGGACGCGCGTCTGGACCAGGTCATTCCCACATAACGTGACATCTATGGAAATATTTTTGACCTCTTGATAAATGGCCATAGTCTAAGCCGCACACCGCCTGTTTCGTCCGTCCGTCCTTGACGTTGTGAAAACAAGATGCGTGCTAGATTCGAACGGATGTTGATAGTAATTGCCGTCCATTGTTTTTGTATTATGTCCATGCGTCTTCCCCGCTATCACATTATGTTCCGTTTACCGGCGGTGGCTGGAGTGAGCCAGCGGTTTTTTGACGGAGCGAGATAAAAATCTCCGTTTCGGTATCCGAGGTTGGTGAGAACAGAAAGCAGTGTGGAGAACGATAGTTGATACAATTTTAGACGTACTGGCACATTTAAAAAGGTACACACATGTAGAGAACGAAGTTTTCTGTACATGCACTTGACATACACATTTACATACCCTGTACAATTACTTGCTATGGTAAGGACATGCTCGAATTCCCAGAATGTGTTACCTCAGCTTAAACCAATCACAGACATCAGGTCACCCCATTGCCGCAGAGCATCGCCACATACCATTATATGGACGTAAGCGCAGCACATCCTTGAACTTAAGCTCACGCCACATAATTCCGAATGTACTGAGATATGAATCTTCCCCGATCTGAGCTCAGACTTCACAGACCAATTGGAGCATAATGTGCGTGGCTGAATGCATACCAGCGCCCGTTCGCGTTGTTGGATAGGACGGGCGCTCCCTTGCCAACGGTGTCTTATGATGTCCTTGCCGAGTGGGCTTGCGTGAGCATCTGGGTTCTAGATTTCTTCGTGACTGATGGAAGGCGCATTTCCTTGCTCTTCTTATCAGGAAATCTGGTGAGGGGTTGGTGTAGGGTGATCTTTCCCTTGGTGAAGTGTGTCTAGATTTGGATGTCCTAGAGAACAACGCGTCCAATCCATTCTAATAATTAACATGCCAATGTGTGAGCTGATGCACAGGCAGGCTTTGTCATCGGCTCGATGAATTCGAATCTAGATCTTACCTCTTGTATGGACCAAGTCAATGTATGTTTCAGTGGTTGTCACGGAGGGAACTGCCGTAGGTTAAAATGTGCAGAACGAGGCGAGGAGAGACAGAACACTTGATGATGTGGTGCGAGGCGGCAGAGCTGCCGGTACCTTCCCCGCGGCTGAGGCGGCTGACTGCTGGCCGCCGTCTGTCACGTCTCCGTCCGCCACGTTTTACCTACAGGACATCCGCCCTTTAGGAGCATTGGCGTTTTTACACGCACTGTGATCAGTTGTTATGCACGCGTGCACTCGGTTGCTTCGTTATTAGTATTTACCTTGCGCGTGCTTTTCTCCTGGCAGGCTTTGCGTAGCTGTCGGAGCGGCTTTAGTTTACGTTAACATGCTACCTGAAAGCTTTAACAATACCATCGTTTTGTGCACTAGTCTTAGACTCGCGCTCCAAGTGTCGTTTGCTTCGTTACGCTGCTTCCCTTGTTCTCTCACTCGCACGTTTATGCCATAATGCGTGCAGGCTGTATGCGCCGAGCGTTGTGTCTGTCTAGGCATGACCTGACAACAATATTGGCATAGCTTCAGTACCCATATATCAGGACCTGGTTGACTGCGATCAAGATCACGAGCTGGGGGTCACGTACAACAAGTTGGCATACCTCATCGCATCATCCATCCGCAGCCCGTGTTTGGGACTTGGCTTGGCTGAAGCGTTGCGCCTAACCGAACTCCGGCAAAGTTCACGCCAATCAGACAGTGCTTCCGAAACGGGAGCTCGGCGAGGGATCATGAGGGGCGAGGTGCAGTCCGTTGCAGGCCGTGCACGTGGTCATGCAGCTGCCACAGCCCGCGCGATCGCAACGCTTCAGTTCGATACCCATGCCTTTTCGGGCCCATAATGCAATGAACTTGCCAATGTGACTTGAGTGTTTGAGCTACATGTCAGCGGCGGATCCAGCCGTTGTTTGTGCCTGTTCACTGCTATTCGTATAATATCTCGATAGCTCCTCACTCTTCTTCACTACACTTTCACTGTGTTCTTCTCTTTCAGGTCAGTCTCTCTCAAATCTGGTAGATCACGCTCGTCCTTGTCGCATCTGTGCTGTTCGTTGTGCGAACTCTGTTGTGAAATACACTGTAAGAGCTTAACGTTCGTTTGGCATTCGCGTGCTGTTGTGAGAAAACAGATTACGTGTTCCTGGGGCACTGCGCTCACTGTTCTGCATGTTTGCGTATGCCTACCTCATGTGAAGCGCTGGCCAGCCTGGAGAAGAACGTCCCGAAGCCTGAGGTGGGCTCTGAACTGGTGATTGATGGCGTCCCGCTGACAAGAACTATCGCATCCGGCGGATCCGACAGAATGGTTGCCATTGCGACTGGCCATCACGATTTCGACAGGATAACTGTCCAGTGATCGCTATGACGGGCGGAAGTTGGTCTGCTCGGGAGCATGGGCCGGCGCGGTCAGGCTGGCGCTCTGCTGCACCGGTCCGTATCAGGCGCGACAGTGCTGAGGACGGCGGCCTGTCGACGGTGGCGCGCAGCGTGGTCGCGATGGGTGCAGCAGTGGCCGTGCCTCACGTGTAATACAAGCGTGGCGCCTCAGGTAATCTCTCGGGGGGGGGGGGGGGGGGGGCACGGAGAGTCAGGGCGAATCTGGCGGTCTGGGCTGGCAAATTTTTGGCTGCACTTATACAAGGAAGGCCAAGGAAAATGGCCTGGCCCGCTCGATTTGTCTGGCGACAGTTAAGCGCTGATGGGGAGGGTGCGTGTGAGAGCGAGCAAAGCTAACCCACGGTTCCTCTCCATGCAACGTCGTGCAGCTAACGTTTGCCTTCCCCAAACCTGGGCGACCACTGCATATCCCAGCAATCCACAGGCCAAGCTGTCCGTTACGGTTGAGTGATCAATGCAGACACCCACTGATGTAAGGCGACGCCAGCTGATCACGGGCTGTGATTGGTCGGATATCCGGCGGAGACGCGAGTGCTGGTCCGGGCGGTGTGGTTAGGCAAGATTGTTCAGGTCGGAAGAGATGCATTCCACAAGTATCTGGCATGCCGGAGCGTGATAGTCACGCGCCTAAGAAACATCGGTTAAAAAGGCCCAACTTGGGACTGAAATTAGCTTTCAAACCTTCCAGGGCTACCGCGCTCAGCCGAGTACCCTGGTCAGGTTGTCGGAGTCAGCCGAGCGCCCTGGTCAGGTGTCGGATTCAGCCGAGCGCCCTTGTCCGGTGTGGGAGTCAGCCGAGCGCCCTGGTCGGTGTCGGAGTCGGCCGAGCGACCTGGGTCCGTGGTTTGACCGGCTAGTGAGTGTCTCAGCCGAGCGCCCTGGTCCGGTGTCGGAGTCAGCCGGGTCGCCCTGGTCCGGTGTCGGCCCGGTTCGTGAGTCTTTAGTCGAGCCCCCTGGTCTGTTGTCGGCCCGCTCGTGAGTCTCAGATCACGAAGTCAATGTCGCATTAGAAACCAACGCGTTCAGAGTATACAACGAAGCGACGTTACGTCCTTTCCCATCCAAGCGACGGAGAGCGGAATCCGATCCTCCGGAATCGGTGTCGAGCTGTCTGCCGGGTTCCAGGCTCTGGCTGGAGGGACCTGAATGCGCACAATTCATGCACCTTCCTGCTTTGTAGCGCGATTGTCAAACTGGGAAGGATGGTCGCGTTTACTGTGAGGCACCTTGCTCACCCTACTGATTTGGCGCTGGGTGCGCTCCTGCCCTCGCGTGTGCATGGAAATGACTGTACCATTCGTTCAAGTCTGCCACAGCGGGCTCAACGCGACTCTGATACCGAAACCCGGTCATTTGCAGAGTGTACATGCGATGCAACGCGTCGTTTTCCGACGATAGATAAGCGGGAAATGATCGCGTGGTCGTCGTTTACCATGTCCGATGCGCATTTGTGGCATGGATTCATGAGAAAAAAACTAAGATTAGAAAACCGTATGCAAAATATATGGTTCCGATGCACAGCAGGGCTATGTAGGTAACAAGCAATCCAGCAAACGGAATTGTTTTAAATGTATTCAGCTCTGGCATCATGACGCAGTATATTCTTTGTGTGCACGGGAACAGCTGTGACCGTGCGAGAAACGCCACTGCCAGTCAGCTGTTGCGAATGGTCGTGTATGTGGGGAAGTGGTGCGCGTGTGATGAGTGACAGAATAAAAACAAGTTGGATGGTGTTCAGAAGATTCGTCTGG
>NW_023596818.1:347450-408477 GCF_011947565.3 Pollicipes pollicipes | reverse complement strand
GGTAGCCCGGGCCACGGAGACGGCAGCGTCAGCGGCAGCCCGGGCCACGGAGACGGTAGTGTCAGCGGCAGCCCGGGCCACGGAGACGGCAGCGCCAGTGGTAGCCCAGGCCACGGGGAAGGCAGCGTCAGCGGCGTCCCGGACCACGGAGACGGCAGCGTCAGCGGCAGCCCGGGCCACGGGGACGGCAGCAGCGCAGCGGCAGAACGTCGTAAAATCGGAAGCGACAGAAAACAAAACTACAAAAACCAAGCCCAACAATCTAGGATTACTGGCGCCTACAAACCGCAGCCGGCCGGAGCCCACCGGCGAAGCTGACGGGCTCGGGCCGGGCGCCGGCCTCCATCCGGAGCGTGAAGAGGCGCGCCGTGCCGTCAGCGGCGCTGTCGCCGAGGAAGACGCGCCCCCGCGCCGCGTCCAGCACCATGCTCGACACCTGGTGCAGCGCTGACGTGTTGAAGCTCAGCTGCCGCGACGAGCACAGGCTCACGTAGCTCAGCCGGGACCCTTGCGCTATAAGCAGGTCTGGGGAAAAACGTCACAGACGGTCAGATAGGCCAGGATCAGGTAGGGGGGGGGGGGGGAGGGGGCTAGAGGCAGCAGGACCGTGGACACTGCTTGGGCTCAGCTCGATAAAGCTGGAGACACTGCTTGGTAATCAGCTCGGTAGGGCTAGAGACGCCTGGTAAATGCTTTCATAACCCACCCGACCTCCTGGTGTGGATCAGGTCATGACAAGCCAGAAAGGCTAAGCAGGCCTGACAGAGAAACGGTCCTGACAGCCCGAGTCTGCCGTAGACAAAACTATTCCCGCCCAGGTCCGGTGCGGAATAGCGACCCGTCATGGCAGCCCAAGTCTACCGTAGACAAAGCCATGTCCCCAGGCCCGGCGCAGATTAGCGACCCGTACGGGCAGCTAGACTCTGACGGCGATAAGATCATGACAATTAAGGTATGGCGCGAAAAAAAACGCTTCACAGCATACTTCGTAGGAGGAAAGTCGGCCGAGATACGCCTGAATGCACCCGTAAATTGGTACGCGACGTCCGTACAGCCCGTTCGTTAGCACGACTGCAGCCCGGCTCGGGCAGAGGGCTGACATCAGGAACCGCGGGGAAGCGGGGGGGGGGGGGGGGGCTTCAAGAGCCGCCGCTCGGCAGCGGATGGAGGCTTAATAAACCAGCTCAGCGGCCGACCGGACTTTACGACGCAGTCACAGATGCCTATCACTGACGGCTGAGCAGCTCTCGGCGTGTTGTTGTGTGCTTCGGCCCCGGCAGCCGTCTCGTTGCATGCCAGGTAAGCGGCGTGCCCGAAGCTCGCGGCTGACTTTGGTTTGTTTTGCGCGCACTGGGAGCGTCACGCAATCGTGCGATGCGCTGCACGTACCACGACGTAACACCACCGTTACAGCAGCGGGCACGGGCGGCGAGTCTGGGAGCGGCTGGTGTAATACAGCGACAAGCAGGCAGCTTTCAATGACGAGAAGAAAATTTAGGGCGCCACACCAGCTATGAGTGAAACGTTGCGTGGATCTAAGGCTGCCTGCAGCATCTTTCACCTATGGTAGTAAGTGAGTGGTAGTTTCGATTGTGCATGGTCTCACTGTGGTGAATGAAGCAGCGGTGTCTTGCTCCATGTTGGATAGCTGATTCCTATCGTACCGCCGGTGGCGCAACCGAAAATCTGATCCGGCCACAGCCACCGTAAAAATAAACCCGAGCGGCCGAGACAAACACTTGGAATGTTGTGGTTCGAAACACACCTGTCTCGCAGCAAGAGGCGCAAGTCAACCACAGCCACGGACCGGAAACGTGAGCCCGTCTTCTGGGGAGTAGTGAATCTGTCCTCCAGCTCGCTGTAAACGCCGGCGTCCCGCTGCACGGAACAAGGGCTCACCAGCCGGTCCCAGGCGGTCTGTGTTCGTGTGGAGCGTGGCGGGGTGGGTTCGGTGACCGGACGCGGCGACGGCCGACCCAGCGGACATCGCTCGGTCAACAGGCAACGCTTCACGTTTGAATGTATCGAAGCAGGCATCACATATAACGAAACAAGCTCACCTTATATCTACTGGTTGTACTTCTTAAGTGGAAAGTCCACTCTAGACAGCACAATGCTCAGTTTTAGTAAATTTTCTCCCCACTGTGTCATGGTTTGATTACGATCATCGTATCTTGCACAGCATTGATTGACCGCTAATCGACGGTCGTTTATGTGGAAATCGCGATCGCGGAATCATAAGCACCAAATATGAACGCCTCTTGAGAATTATATTTTCTTGGCTTTGCTCGCGCATGAGTCATGGAACGGCGGGATTTGAATGACGTCCATCACGGCGCATGAATGCTAAGGCGACTGAAATACTCGCCCTATACACCTTTCTCATTTTCGCGGGCATATACCCCAGAACCTAGAGGTCCTTACGTCTTGAAGAGGGCAGGATCGTGAACAACACCGAAAGGTCTTCAAGATGGCTATTTCAGTTCAAAACCCAGTAAAAACATGGAACATTTCCTCTGACATCAGTGCAGTTTCCGTTAACCTGAGGCTTCTGTGGCTGAAATCATGTTGTTTGGAAACCATGCATGTCCTCGTCACGGAGAAAACACATACAAAAAGATGTTTTGCTCAGGCAGCTCTGTTCACCGCTGTCGTAAATTTCACCCTGCATTTAGGATGCCTGCCATTTGCCTGCCCTGCCATTTAGGATGCCATTTTTCATGTCAAGGGTCGGTAACATCGTCCCACTTGCCGGATATGACCGGTGTTTTCTGACGCAACGGCGTGCATGCCCAGCCTCCATTACGTAACGCCGCTGCAGGGGACGAGGCGCGCCCCCGCCGGCCGCTCGCTCCCAGCCGGCGTCCAGCGCAGTCGCCGGCGTGGCGTCAGACGGCGGCAGCGCGGCCTGAACGCGGGCCGCCGCGTGAGCCCGACACTGCCAGCCGTTACAGGAAGCCAGGAGGACGGCGGACGCGGCGGACCCGCGCTGGGGACAGCCCACGCCGAGGCGGGCGGCGCCGTGGGAATGGGCCGGCGCATGTCACAACGCGCGAGGCAAGGCTCATGCACGCGAGACGAGGATGCGCTTCTCGGCGGATGTTTCCTCAGCTGTTGCTGGGAAGACATCAGTCACAGAAAAGAATCGTTTGCAATGCGACCGATATAGCAGCCAGTTCTCTCGTTCGCTTGACCCCACATCACAGGAAAAGCCTGCGGCAGCCGGTTGGTGCGTGTTATTCCGTGATTGTGGCCGGAAACGCGACCGCATCGGCAGCTGAGAGGGCCA
Source organism: Pollicipes pollicipes (assembly GCF_011947565.3). Lineage (NCBI taxonomy): Eukaryota > Metazoa > Arthropoda > Thecostraca > Pollicipedomorpha > Pollicipedidae > Pollicipes > Pollicipes pollicipes. Next base: position 405,188 of record NW_023596818.1, on the reverse strand, counting down.
TGCTGATGTCCGCGCATCAGGCTGTGACCACCCGCCGTACGTCGCCGCCAGGCGCCACCGTCTCGCCCGGGGTTCACAGTCGAGGCCAATGCCGGCCTCAGCTGAGCGCGACTGCACAGAAAGATGAGGGAGCCTGATGCATAATGTCACGTCATAACTTGTAAACGATGCACGGACACGTTTTCAGATGATAGCCCCACGTAATAGAAACAAGCAGCCACACAAAGGAATGGATGACAGATGGACCTGACGTATGAATGTATCAGACTTCAGGCTATTCCAAGCTGCAGCATCCTTGGTATGTGAGCCCTGCGCCTGGCACCACCCGTCAATGGCTGACGCACACATCAGGAGTTACAGTACCATCGTTGCATCGTTGACACCATTCTCGGTTACGTTTTCAACGCAGCCGAGATTTAGACCGGAGCTGCAAAAACCCACAAAAGGGTACCGGTGTCCCACCAGTAACGCGTCTTTCGTTGTCCAGTTACCGCCCCGATCCCGACCCCCGACTTTTCATCGGTACGAGCAATGACACCGGCTTTCCATGAGCTCATTGCATGTCATCGTTTTGCTGGCACCGGCACGGTAGCAGCACGGTCAGTCCCTGTTCCGCCTCCGGTACTGCCGTTAGGGGGAATGTTCCACATTTGAAGATACTAAGGCAAGCATCAGATATTAAATAAGCTCACTTGTAACTATAGGTATTCTTTATGGTGCAAAACTGCTAGTATTCTTTGAAATGCACAATACTGCTCTAGACAATCCAACTTCACTATTTGAGAAATGTGCTTCCAAATACGCCATGTATTTTGTATTGTGTTTCGCCATGTATTATATATATATATATATATATATATATATATATATATACAATACACCAATATATATTGGCGTATTGTATACGTCATGTATTTTATTATTTTGTATTTTGCCACGTATAATACATCATTATTTTCTCTCTGCCATGGAACGTTTGTATGATGTCAGAGTGGCTGCTTAATTGTCCATGCGATATTAACATCGCAACGAACGGGCTGACTTACTTGCAGTACTTAAACTTCTAGCGAGATATCGTGTTAATTGGTGCGTTGTTTGTAGAAACCAAATATAGTTTAGAGCGCATGTTTTAATCCTTTTTCGTGGTGTCGTTGCATACTTTTCCGTGGTTTCACATCATCTAATTGCATTCACACACTCCCCTACGGCGCTATCCTAAGCTATTCTATTTTCGTGTTCGAAACTTAAATGAAACGCATCACCTTGGCCCAGGGTCAGTTGAAGTTCGTTGATGCCAGGAATCGGAATGGCGCACACCGGCCACGAATAGCTCAATTATTATATATTTTGTGGCCTTCAGCACTACATAACCAATGAGGTGCCACCATTCGTGTGACGTTTACATAGTGGCACGCATGACAGCTGCTTGAAACGATCACGGCATCAGTGCTAACAAGAGCGATAATAGCCACACTGCTATTGACAATCTTCGCGATAACGCCACCGGGTTTCAACGGGCTGATACCGGAGCTGCGGCATGGGGACCACCCCTGCGCAACAACCACCCGTGTCTCCAATGGCGGCGGGTTAGTTCGCGGAACAGCCCGACTCCGCGCCAGATGTTACCCGCCGTAATCACTCAGCTAATACCGGACATCTCCCTTGAGCCTTGATTGCATCCGGGTCTGCTCGAAATGCATAGCACAGTCGGCAGCAAACGCGTCGTTACAAACCACTTCTTCGTCTCCTGAATGACGATCGACTGAATGCGCCTCAGTTCGCGCAGACTAAGAGTACTCTCGATGTATTAGAGTACTTCCGCCTGCCACGATGGCATACAGGTAAGATCAGGATATACTGCCTGCCCGACAGCTGCATACAGGTAAGACCAGCAGAGCCTGCCTTCCCGACAGCTGCATATAGTTAAGACCAGGAGAGCCTGCCTACCCGACAGCTGCATATAGGTGACACCAGGAGAGCCTGCCTACCCGACAGCTGCATATAGGTGACACCAGGAGAGCCCGCCTGCCCGACAGTTGCATATAGGTAAGACCATGACAGCGTGCCCGACAGCTGCATCTCCGGCTACACAGGGGCATTGCCGCAGCAAAGCGATGCCATCGGACTAACCCCATCCCGTTGCCAGGCATCTGCGCTTCGGGCACAACGGAACTTAACTCCGCCTTGGAATGCACAGACCCGCATCTTTCGCTGACGTCACCACCCTGCTGCTTGCAAGAGGTAAAGTTTTAAGCCACTGCACAAGTTCGAGGCAGCTTTCGTCGTAGCTGGTATTGACTGAGTTCTGATTTCTGCACTTTCTCGATAAGAAAGTTTAACTTACTGGGCTTTCTAAATCTAAGCGACCATGGACTGTCCGCAAAAAAAAATTCTGCAAAAAAAAACGCGGTTATATTCAAGGTATAGTGCGGCATTCTCGATGCATGTGTGTGTGCACACCCTTCGCTGCCTTCGCCACCGCTGCAGCTCAGCTGGCAGGGGGCCGGGCGCTCGGAGAACGTGCGGCGTGCACGAGAGAGGGTGTCCCGAAACGAGCGGGGGCGGGTCGTCCCTGACGGTCGATTGACAACTGACCAACACCCACGCCACACGCTCTCTCTCGTCTCTCTCCCTACCGGGGGGGGGGGGGGGGGGGGGGGGGGGGGGGGGGGGGTCGTGGCGCTGAGTGGCACGCTAGCAATCTTCTGGCGCGAAGAGGTCAGGGTCTTCGCAGCAGGCTAAAATTACGTAAGGCTCAAATCCCAAAGAAAAATGCATCCTCCCTTTTTGTCGCGACATGGAAGACATTAAGCTTGCAGACTTCGTAAAACTGCCTGCCACGAGCCCAAACCGGGCCCACACATTGACCAATGGCCACCCTAGACAGTAACGACACGGTGCTGATATCCGTTTGGCGGGGGATAGAACGGGCACCCGTCCTAACCGGTCGCGCTTCTGCTTTGGCCATGCTGTGGTGAGTTTGGGAATCACGAAGCGGTATATATACATCTCCCAAAACGTCTCTGTTAACATCTACCGTTTCGAAAATGTGGCGGCGTAATGCGCCGACGACTGGTGGTAGAAAGACACCATCTGCGTCCGGAGGGGATGCTGCAAGTAGATATAAAATGCACGCAAACACAAACTTCCTTATACCGGTCATAAAAACATGGTCATACCGGTCAGCAGCTTTTTTCTTATCTGATCCACCTATTCAAACCAATGCAGTCGCCTATCTCTATGCTTTTTATATCTATGCTGATCTACCGGTCAGCAGCTTTTCTCTTATCCGATCCCACCTATTCAAACCAATGCAGTCGCCTATCTCTATGACTGCTTTGATCATCACCGCGTGTCCTGGTCATCCATAACGTCCTATAGTAGGATATCTTCCGTCCATAACGTCCTATTGTAGGGTAGCCTCCTGTCTCTTACAGCTCGGAGGCGGAGCGCAATAGATGCCCGCCGAATCACACGAATTCCGTTAAAAAATGTTCTTGCTACACATTCCCGTCGTGCATGTGTACGTTTGTGACAAACATAATAACACAGGGGGCCGCCAGCTTTAAAAACATGTCATCCGGTTGGAAATAAGTAAAGAGAGTGTTTTACTAGCAGTTTAGTTAGTTAGTTTAGTCAGTAAGTTTAGTTAGTTAGCCTAAGTTTTTCAGTTTAGCACCAGTTGCTCCCTTGAAATCGGAACAGACATTCTGAGACTTACTAAGGCAACAAATGTCTACATTTTTCCAACGAGCTTAAAAGTGTTTTTTTATCAATCATGGGTGCAAGGGCCCTGACCCTTGATCCAGGGGCGCTATTACAATTTGATAACTGATGGGAAAGTCAATCATCTGGGTGCAGCAAAAGCTGATGCCGTGAGATGACTTATGACATGGGGCCAGACTATTGACGAATACTTATGAAATTGCCAACGATGATGGGCACCCTGCCTCAACCCCACGCCGGACAGGATCTGATGGGTGCCATACATTAATTGCATGGTGTTATGGAACATCATTAAAGGCTGATAAAATGGTACAAATACTGACGTTTGGTATGATGATGAATGGGTGTCTGGTGATGAATGCGGATGTCCGTCTGATGAATGGGTGTCTATGGCTCAGTTGGTTAGAACACCTGTCTTGGCACTCAATAACTGTGTTTCGAGTTCCTCTTCACCACTTCTGTACCAGTCTGTACATTGTCTGGCTTGACACGACCAAAGGTGCAGTCAAGCAGAAAAGGAACCTGACGTACCCACCCATGAATATAGGAACAAGGGGGGGGGGAGGGGGCAGGGGGTTAATGTCCCCTCCCCCACTTTTCAAGGTAGGAGGCAGCATGCCCCCCCCCCCACACTCTTAAGATCTAAGTTGCGTTTAGCTTTCTTCCTTCTTTTTACAACTATGAACATGCGTGCCGATTTGCTTAGTTCACCAGTCATCTTCCTGAAGATGCGTCATCTTTTTCATTTGCCCATCGGCCATCACTTAGTATCACAGCCGCAGGGCCAACGCCGCGTGGCCTACGAAGACTGCAACGCCAGGCGTCGAGACTGTTGTTGCTAAGACTTGCGAGTACGCATGTTCAAACCCATGTTACATTATTTTTATCAGCAGTTCATCCCGACTTAAGGCAAAGCATCTTAAAACAAACATGATTTAGCCATGCCAATACAAATTTGGAACCCAACTTCGATCTATAATCTACGTTCACGGGGCCCTCTACATCTCTGAAAAAAACAGAAAAAAATCTGGAATTGGAGTCCATGTGATAATTATTGGACCACTCGCAGCGAGCAGGGATGTTTTTTGCGTCAATGGAAGTTCTTATGTTGATCCGGGGCCAACTGCGCGGGTCAGAAGGCCTCACGCGTCATTGGGGACAACAATGTGCTATTACGTGTCCCTGCAAAGGCCTCCGGATCAACCAGGGGATCCTGCCACGTGACGCCAGAATGGCAGCCGGGACATACGTCGCGATATGACGGAATGGCCCCTGAGCCCTTGACCCCTTGACATTGACCGATGGAACGGAATGGCCCCTGAGCCCTTGACCGGGAGCGGTAATGTGCCCCTAGTATTCTACTCAAGGAGCCCCTAACCAGGACGAAAACGAGGGGTCTCTTTATTGTTGAAAAGAGTGGGTCGAAATTAGTTTAAAGACTAACAAGGTCATCCTATGCTTTCCTGAGAACGTCCATTCTTTTGCAGAATCGATGAATGGAACATATTACATCAAAAGGTTTGAACATGCGCGCCCGCAATCTCCGGCGCAAGGATTGCGATGGCCTGGGTTGCAGCTTCCCTACAACCGAACGGCGTTGGCCACTGCAAGTGACACCAGGAGGCGGCCGCCATGATCAGTTTGTCCGATTAGTAGCTAAATCAACACGACAAATAGAAAAATATACCTTTACTCTTCCAGTTCCACCACCAGATTTCAGCACCACTTCGCGGTGCTGCAAGGACCGGTTCGATCTTATTACCAATCAATCGCACAATTGAAATATACGTCCATACTAGTTTCTAAAGGTAATATTTCATGTCCTAAAGAGTTCAGGTGTATTTCTTTTAGAAGCGTCTTCATTTCCTAAAGAGTTCAGAGGTATTTCTTTCAGAAGCGTCACGATTTTTGTCCGCCCGCTGCTCACAGCTCAATGAAAGCCGTTGGGCCGACGCTGCGCGGCCTCCGGAGGCTGCAACGCCTGGCGCCTGGTTTTTGTTGCTAAGATTTGCGGGTGCGCGTAGCCAAAACTACGTTACACAATTTGTATCACTAACCGATTAAAGAGTTGTGCTGCTAATCGATTCTGACTGAGTGTTGGACATTTCCAGACGAGCATGGTTCGGCCATGTTAATACACATTTTTTGGCACATTTCGATTTACGATCTACCTTCATTACGCCCTTAATATGGCTGTAGACCCATAAAGAACAATCTGACAAGGCTTCTGAATTTTTATCGGTTCAGGAGTCTATTGAACCATTGTAAATCAATAGTGCCGGTAATTTATGTCATGCAGATGTTCAACGCCTAAGTTTTGCAGCTTACTGATTTCAAAATGCAGGCAATAGATCCTGCGGCAGCTTCTTGATTCTGTTTCTGTTCCAGTTACAAGCTAAAAATAGCAATGACACGAAGAAGACCGTATCCATTGTTAACAAGTAAACTATATCCGGTGATTTGTTATTTGGGGGGGGGGGGGGGCATAAGAGGGGCTTTTGTGAACCCTGTGTTCTCCTTTACCCAGGCTCTGGCTACGCCCCTGCTTGCACAAAAAGGCAGATCAAGTCGTTTACGGTGAATGATGGGCAATAAAATGTCCGTTGGGCCAATTCGTACCTAAGGCAGGCAACTTCCCGGAGGCTCTTTCTAAGGTGTCGTCGTGTAAGCGAAGATAATTTGGAAAAGAGTACTGCTGCAGATGTCCAATGCATTTTTACACACAAATAAGTAGTAACCCTGATCCATAACTATGCAGCAAAGCAGCCATGCGGTCAGTTCGCGGTCAGTCCTGAGGGGGACAGATGGCCCAGGGTAGTGGCTGCCGATGGCGGATGGGAGCAGGGCTTAAATAAAGAATATATGACAGAAGAATCTCAATCTGTAGTTTATTTTTTGCAGAAAAAACTCTAGTTTAATGGCTTTGTCACCATGTTTTTACAGGTAGTATTTGAAGCTTCCAAATGTTTCTGCCTGAAATTCTGCTATGAATTTTATCTCTAGAAAAGTAACTTGCAAAGTCCAGACATGAAAATTTAGACATGCTATGAGCCATTGATTCACGGTCAAATTCTGACCAGCCTATGTCCAGGTCATATTTTGACATCTACTCTGTGGAGATAGATGCATCCTCTCTGGCCCAAAATGCCTACCCCTGTGAAATCCTGCATCCCCAGGGAAACAGCGTTGAAATGGACAGGTAATTGTGGGAAGCTGGATGGCCCAATTTGCTGAATGACATAGATGAGTTGAATAGGCCAGATTGTACACTAGTGAGAAACATGTTCATGCCTAAGGGCATCTAAAATAAGTATGTTGTACCAATAAAAAGAACAACATGTGGTGGTTAAGGTGCTTTCCACCCCTGCAATGCCTTGCAAGGTTGCAAGAAAGGAGTGCATGAAATGCTGACCTAATACATGTATGTCATTCAAGCAATGTGGATAATGAGTTAGAATATCAGGTGCATGAGGATGAGAACATCTATGGGGAAAATGAAGCATAGTCAGGACACACTACAAAAAACCTATGTGGGATGCTGTCACAAAACCACCAAGCACACCAATGTGCATACATGTTGTAAGCACGCTGGCCATACCCCAGCTTGAACAACAAAAACCAGGATTATTAAACATTTTGGACATTAGTTATGTAGACATTTAATCAAGTCTGGAGATGGGGAAATAGCACATATCTAACCACAATTCCATGACAGCCTAAAACGAACAATTAAAATTCAAATCTGCAGGAGCATAATCCCTAACGAAATCCCAGCAATTCAAGCACAAAGCACAGATTCAGTCACGAAAATCGTAGCGAAACCTTGGACATTGCTTACCTTCCAGACGTCCACCTCCAAAGCACGAGAAGATCGACACCGAGGCCAAGAACATCCTGGCCATAGCAGCCATTGCGGCAGTATGTGAAGTGGGCTTGTGCGCAACACGCGCTCTCACCACTTTCCCACCCTCCTCGAGCCCAAGCACGGCAAACTGTGCCCGGGGACCCGATCGATCAACGCCCCCTCCACGAGAGAGGGTAGCTCTCTTATTGCACCAGCTGCAGCACGCGAGAATGCTTCGCAGTTGTCTGCATTGCGCCACTATAACTCACTAATGCTGTTGTTTGGGAGAATTGGCGGTGTTCGGAATTAAAAACGCAAACTTCTGGGGGCGATATGCATGTGACGTAGAGCCATCATAGTGCAAGCTTATAGGTGTTTGGTGTAAAAGATATTCGTGAAAACATCCATGTGACCGCGTTTTCAGAAAGCATGGTGTTCAAATCATCTAAAACCTATGAACATAATTATATTTTGGCCTGACTTTTTTAGAAGACAGTGACGTCAACTTACTTTGCCCAAACGGATTTCATTGGCTATTTGCTTACATGGTCGCAGCATGGGAGGATTTCGAACAGATGTAGAGAGTTTCGCTAAAATCTACTTCTCAGCAACATTTTTTTTTCCAATTGTGTTCTGTATCCGGAAAGATATTGTATTCGGGAAGAAATTGAATTGTGCACGTGAACAACATATCGGTAATGAGAGGCGATTATGGTGTGACGGGTTCTTGATTACGTGTGTTATGACCAAACGCCGAATGGTGTCTGTAAGAAGTTCACTGAGTGAATCGATGGCACGCTTGCTGATTTGTCACACCCGCAAGATCACGTACAACGTCGAGATATGGTCGGTGTCGCCTTATATCACGTTACATTCACCTCGTTTGCCCCCCCCCCCAAGTCTATGCCTTAGGTTAGCATAATAGGCATGCTCTAAGCCAACCTGTCTTCTCTGTCGCTCAGGGCCCTATGTATGGCTGTCGTGGTTAGGTCAACCGTGAATGGTTCCGTCGTGTGAAGCAGAAGCATAAACCCTGGGGTAGGCATCAGGCTCCCAAGTGGCGATTTTGCGTGTTGAATTTGTGAAAACTGGTGAATGTGTGCTCAGGGATTGTCGATTTGATTCAATGGTAAATGACTAACTCTGAGTGTATGACAAAGAGGGCTAATGACGTGCATGATTTGCTGGAAGGTAGAGGATGTCCAGGATAGCAGCAACAATTACAGCAGCTGCTTACCCTTAATGTGATTGCCTAGAGTTTGGTGCATGTTTTCCACCAAGTACAAGGCTTAGAAGGTCAATGTGTGGAGGAACCTTGATGTTGTCGAGTTGGTTTCAGGCTTAAATATTCTGAACACATTTTTCACCCCAAAATAAGTTGACAATCCAGTGCATTTTGGCCTGCTTAGAGTTTGGTGTGTGTAAGCATAAGGCTGAGCACATTCCAGGCTGCAGACTGCAGACTACAGTCTATGCTTCTGCACATTTGGACATTGTCACTTCACAGGTATTGGTTTATGTTTAACTTGGGTCATCAAGAGGAAATCTGCATTAATGGTGCAGCAGCTTTGTGGGAGAAGGATCTTATTTCATGGTAATGGAACTTAAAACTCTTCTTAAGAATAATGTTGTCCATATTAGAAGACTGCACTGCACCTACAATAATGAAAAACAAATGATGTGATGTCAGATTATCATGTCTACAAAGTACTTGTTTATGAGATAGCCCTAAGCATGTGTGTTTTATATGCAAACAGGCTAGTGAGCTCAAGAGGCATTAGGTGTGGGATCCCAAACATGCATACTGGCTGACATCAATTGGTAAAAGGCAATTGGTTTGATAAAAATTGGAGTTCAGTTTCCGGTACACTAGTTTTGAATTGGAGCAATCATCTAATCGCATCCAGTTTTGGGGCCTTGAGCATGTTGTGCTGTGCTAAGGTGCTGCTTTTGAATATCTCCTCAGACTGTCACAGAGTGCCACATTTGATGACAACTGGCAGGCAGGGAAGACTGAATCAAGAATGTCACCTTGGGAATTGACAATGCTGACTGGATGGTCAGTGTTGTCATCTAGATGCTAAAAACAGATATCCTAACATTCAAAAACTTACTAGATTTTACTCTTAGCTTACCTTAGGCATGTTCACTTGGGCTTAGGGCTGTTCAAGCTGCTACAACCTCCTTAAGCAAAAGTGTCTTTTTCTCTTCCAAATCCAGAAATGTCATTTTTACCCTCCCCTGTTGACCTTGAAATACATGCTAGCCATGTTTTACCTCTCACCCCAAAAGTCCACCTTTGCATTTAAGAGGCTTTATTGTGTGTTATAGCATGATGCTTTGGGGATCAAAAGCTTGGTAAAAAGTGCTGTATAACTTCATGCCAGCCTAAATATTCATGAATGCACAAATTGTTGCATCTTTCAAAAGAGGCTTCCCAAACAACTTATGTACACCTGCCCATCACTTTAAAACCAAATGTTGTGAGATGTTGATAGATGAAAGGAAAGTAGAGCTGAATGCACCTTTCTCATGTGCAAAGAGATGCACTCAAACAAAACAACTTGACAGTGGTTTTTAAGTCATGCAGAGCTTTGTTGCCAACTTGTTTTCCCTCACATGTTTTGCCTATTGGTTGACCTGAGGTAGGCCAGATGAGAAAGAGGCAGAATGCACTTCTGTCTGAAGGCCAGGCAGTGGTCTGTGTTAGGCCATTTTATATCATTTGGCTCAATGAACACACATGTTTTTCATTCAAAGCACACATCCACACCATACCATACATACATGTATGAATGGCAGGATTCCTTCCCTGCCATAGTGGGCTTCTGATGTCCTCTGCTGGTGCATCAGGTCATCATTCTGACCTCAACTGAGATCCCCCCCCCCCCAGCTCTGCAGTCCTGCCTGCAACTATTGAGGTGTGCCATTTCACTGCAGCTAATGGAGAAGGGCTTCCCCAGGTGGCAGTGCTGCAAGACTGAGATCTGAAGTGCCATGCTCACCTGGCTAAAGGGAATTTTCTACATTTGAAGATGTTGAAGCAAGCATCAGATATGATAAGATAATCTCACTATTAGTGTACTTTTTGTGGAAAATACTGTTCAAGACAGCACAATTTCACTTTTTAGTAAATATGCTCCTCAATATGTCATTGTTTAGCTGCATCATGTGATGCACATAGTATGTTTCATTTCAAATTTTGTGATCACAGGGATGTCAAGAGATGTCTTATGTGGACTTCTCCAAGGTCGGATGAGGCCATTGACCTAGAATGACCCAACAGACCATTTGAAAAACATGCTGCTTAATGTACCATCATGCACATCTAAATTTGAAAAATAAAAATATTGTAGCATTTTGGTCACTGTGACCTAAAGATCAATTAAGGCCACTGACCTACCATGAACACCAGTTACCTTTTGCTTAGAACCGGTATCTGCGGTAAAGGTTGTCACATGAGGAGGTGCTTCGGCCACGGACCTTTTGAGTTTGACCTTGACCTTGACCTACCTTATTTGACCCATAAGTCATGACCTAGCGATTTGTAAGTTGGACACAAGGGAATTCACGCACATGCCGACGTTCTCCGTGAATTTAGTGTCCGGTTCTCTCAGCGTTTGACATCTCATGTGGTTAAGGTGACTTCCCTCCCCCTCCTCCCGCCCACTTCACTACAGCCTGTCGCATGCAACCGGCCACCCATACGCGTGTTAAAGTGGTATCTAATTTCCCGTGAAGCAGTCTCATATCACACTTCCACTCAAGGGCTGTTCTAAGAAGTGGCCAGAGCCATTGTTTTTGTTTCACGCCATGCATTCCGTTTGAGGCCCTCGTGTTGAGTGTCCGTCTGTGCTATGATGATTTCTGCGCAGGTCATGACTTGTTGACACCATCATGCTGCCCGGGGTCGGTGTCTTCGGCACGGGCAAGCTGCTGGAGGCAGTGGTGCCCCACCTGCGCTCCCTGGGCTTCCGCGTGGTGGCGCTGTGGGGCCAGACTTTAGAAGATGCCGGCAATGTGGCAGGTAGGTCCAGAGTGTACAGGCGGTAACGACTGCTTAGCTCCCTCACTGATGTTTTCATCTCTGCACGGGTTATGTTTTGTACGTTGCAGTGCTGTAGTCAGGTCATTGGACAGCCATTTATAAGACCGATTACTGTCAGTGGTCTCTCTGCAGCCGACCGCAAGCTGCTTTCCGCGTTATTAGCAACGCCCTGTGTTTTGCGCAGATATCGCACACCGATGTGGGCGAGGCTTAGCTCGGTCGGTGCAGCGCTCGTCCACGGCTGTGTGCTGACGGTCATGTACTGGGCCAGCCTGTCTACCGGCCTAGCATGTTGTCCCGCGGCGATCGCCGCTGGGGACTGTGACGCTGGACGACCGGTGATACTGAGCGTGTCGCCGCCGGACGACCGGTGATACTGAGCGTGTCGCCGCCGGACGACCGGTGATACTGAGCGTGTCGCCGCCGGACGACCGGTGATACTGAGCGTGTCGCCGTCGGACGACCGGTGATGCTGAGCGTGTCGCCGCCGGACGGCCGGTGATACTGAGCGTGTCGCCGTCGGACGACCGGTGATGCTGAGCGTGTCGCCGCCGGACGGCCGGTGATACTGAGCGTGTCGCCGCCGGACGACCGGTGATGCTGAGCGTGTCGCCGCCGGACGGCCGGTGACGCTGAGCGTGTCGCCGTCGGACGACCGGTGACGCTGAGCGTGTCGCCGTCGGACGACCGGTGACGCTGAGCGTGTCGTTAAGTCCCCCGAGTCCGTCCCGATGGCGCTGACACCCGTCCGTGCGCCGCCCAGGCTCGCTGCACATCGACTACTTCACCAGCCGGATCGATGACGTGCTGCTGCACAAGGACGTGGACCTGGTGCTGGTCCTCTCGCCGCCCAGCCTGCAGTCGCAGATCGCCGTCAAGGCCATGGGCATCGGCAAGCACGTAGTGTGCGACCGGCCGGCTGGCCTCTGCCAGTCAGAGCTGCTCAAGATGGTGCTGGCGGCGCAGTACTACCCGTCGCTGCTCTCCGTGGTCGGCTACGGTTTACGCTACCTGCCGGCCGTGCGCCAGCTGCGCCAGGCCGTGCGCGACGGCTATGTGGGCGACGTGCGCCTGGTGGAGGTGCGCGTCACGTGCGGCAGCTTGCTGGAGGGCGCTGGCTACAGCTGGCTCTGCGAGCCGGCCATGGGTGGCGGCCTGCTCTCGCTGATCGGCAGCGGCGTGGTCGACCTGGTCAGCCACGTGATCGGGCAGCGGGCGCGCCGCGTGCACGGCACGCTGCGCACGTACACGCGCCAGACGCGCCTGATCGCCGGCATCCGGCACGTGGGCAGCGACGACTTCTGCACCTTCCAGATGGAGATGGACGGCGGCGCGCTGGTGACGGTGTCGCTGAACGCGCACCTCTCGGGCCTGCAGCAGGAGGTGGTTGTCTGCGGCGACTGGGGCCACCTGACGGTGCGCGGCGCCGACCTGCTCGGCTTCCGCGCCGGCCAGCACGAGACGCTGCACCGGGCGGCGCCGGGCGAGGCGGCGGCGCCGCCGCTGCCCGAGGCCGGGCCGCAGCCGGCGCTGCACGCCGCCGGTCTGCTGCGCCTGCTGGCGGCCGTGGCGCACTCCTTCGCCGACGGAGAGCCGCTCACCGACGCCGCCTCGTTCCAGGACGGCCAGTACGTGGCCGCCGTGCTGGAGGCGGTGCGCGTCTCGGCCGCCACGCAGGCCTGGACCCAGGTGAATATCCGCTCCCGGATGCTCGAGACCAACTACCTGGGTATGGCGCTGAAGGCGGCCGACGCGTAGCCCGCGCTGGCCGCCGCGGCTCCCCGCAGCACGTCCCGGCTGGGTGTCCGCCCACAGCCTCCCCCTGCGCATGCCCCGGCGTGTCCGCGGAGGTCGCCTACATTCCCACAGCAGATCTCCGCAGCCGCCCCGCAGCTGATCTCCTCGGGACCCCGGTGGCGCCTTGTCCGGTCGTCTCCTCAGTCTCGGATTCCCGGCCGCCGTGCCCTCCCTCGAGGCTCTCTCCTCGTCCGCGCTGGTCCGGATGGCCGGTCGTCGCCATGCGCCACGAACCTGTCACGGCCCACCCTCTAGCCACAGTCAGCACTAGCCGCGTGGTGCTGGAGAGCGGCGGCGTGGTTTCCATACGTCTGAGTTGTCTCTTGCGTTCTGCCATTGAGGCTAGTAGGTTTGTTTACTCTCTGATACACACCAGGACGGTGTAGCGGTGTAGTCATGAAATCACCTCGTAGCCTGGCTAGCCAACCCTCGGACTGGTTTCGCATTTGGACCAAGGTCCCGTAGTTTTCTTTGAGAAACATTGTCGTTTCGGCATTTAGTGACATTCATTTTCACCTTCTGTCGCCCATCTCTCGATTTTTTGTCGAGATTTAAGCTCGCTTTAATTTTTAAAGTATGACTTCAAGCGTTTTTGTTTTGTTTGTTTGGTTTTTGTTTTGTTTTCTGGTAGCTATTTCGTGTAAGTCCAATCTGCTGTCAGAGCGGCTACAAAGTTCTGCGGTGACGGCCTCAATCCAGGATTGGATTTTGTTTGAGTAGCCCGTATACGTTGGCCTCTGGTCCCAGGCGTATGTTACGTTGGTTCTCGCTGGTCCCAGGCGTATGTTACGTTGGTTCTCGCTGGTCCCAGGTGTATGTTTGGTTGGTTCTCGCTGGTCCCAGGCGTATGTTAGGTTGGTTCTCGCTGGACCCAGGCGTATGTGAGGTTGGTTCTCGCTGGACCCAGGCGTATGTTAGGTTGGTTCTCGCTGGGCCGTCTGCCCGGTCCCCTGCCGGTGTCCAGCCCCTTCGGAGTTGTGACGCCTCGCGGTGCGTGTTGCCGTACTGATCCGGTCGTGGTCGCCCTGTCAGGGACCGTTTCGATGCGAGCGGCGCCAAATGATAGTTGGTCCGGGTATTCTCCAACGGCAATATCCGCGAAGATCTGGCGTCTCATGATTGACACTGCCTTTATGGCGGTTTGATTGGGGTTATTCCAGTGAGTCAAGCCGGACGCGCGTCTGGACCAGGTCATTCCCATATAACGTGACATCTATGGAAATATTTTTGACCTCTTGATAAATGGCCATAGTCTAAGCCGCACACCGCCTGTTTCGTCCGTCCGTCCTTGACGTTGTGAAAACAAGATGCGTGCTAGATTCGAACGGATGTTGATAGTAATTGCCGTCCATTGTTTTTGTATTATGTCCATGCGTCTTCCCCGCTATCACATTATGTTCCGTTTACCGGCGGTGGCTGGAGTGAGCCGGCGGTTTTTTGACGGAGCGAGATAGAAATCTCCGTTTCGGTATCCGAGGTTGGTGAGAACAGAAAGCAGTGTGGAGAATGATAGTTGATACAATTTTAGACGTACTGGCACATTTAAAAAGGTACACACATGTAGAGAACGAAGTTTTCTGTACATGCACTTGACATACACATTTACATACACTGTACAATTACTTGCTATGGTAAGGACATGCTCGAATTCCCAGAATGTGTTACCTCAGCTTAAACCAATCACAGACATCAGGTCACCCCATTGCCGCAGAGCATCGCCACATACCATTATATGGACGTAAGCGCAGCACATCCTTGAACTTAAGCTCACGCCACATAATTCCGAATGTGCTGAGATATGAATCTTCCCCGATCTGAGCTCAGACTTCACAGACCAATTGGAGCATAATGTGCGTGGCTGAATGCATACCAGCGCCCGTTCGCGTTGTTGGATAGGACGGGCGCTCCCTTGCCAACGGTGTCTTATGATGTCCTTGCCGAGTGGGCTTGCGTGAGCATCTGGGTTCCAGATTTCTTCGTGACTGATGGAAGACGCATTTCCTTGCTCTTCTAATCAGGAAATCTGGTGAGGGGTTGGTGTAGGGTGATCTTTCCCTTGGTGAAGTGTGTCTAGATTTGGATGTCCTAGAGAACAACGCGTCCAATCCATTCTAATAATTAACAGGCCAATGTGTGAGCTGATGCACAGGCAGGCTTTGTCATCGGCTCGATGAATTCGAATCCAGATCTTACCTCTTGTATGGACCAAGTCAATGTATGTTTCAGTGGTTCTCACGGAGGGAACTGCCGTAGGTTAAAATGTGCAGAACGAGGCGAGGAGAGACAGGACACTTGATGATGTGGTGCGAGGCGGCAGAGCTGCCGGTACCTTCCCCGCGGCTGAGGCGGCTGACTGCTGGCCGCCGTCTGTCACGTCTCCGTCCGCCACGTTTTACCTACAGGACATCCGCCCTTTAGGAGCATTGGCGTTTTTACACGCACTGTGATCAGTTGTTATGCACGCGTGCACTCGGTTGCTTCGTATTAGTATTTACCTTGCGCGTGCTTTTCTCCTGGCAGGCTTTGCGTAGCTGTCGGAGCGGCTTTAGTTTACGTTAACATGCTACCTGAAAGCTTTAACAATACCATCGTTTTGTGCACTAGTCTTAGACTCGCGCTCCAAGTGTCGTTTGCTTCGTTACGCTGCTTCCCTTGTTCTCTCACTCGCACGTTTATGCCATAATGCGTGCAGGCTGTATGCGCCGAGCGTTGTGTCTGTCTAGGCATGACCTGACAACAATATTGGCATAGCTTCAGTACCCATATATCAGGACCTGGTTGACTGCGATCAAGATCACGAGCTGGGGGTCACGTACAACAAGTTGGCATACCTCATCGCATCATCCATCCGCAGCCCGTGTTTGGGACTTGGCTTGGCTGAAGCGTTGCGCCTAACCGAACTCCGGCAAAGTTCACGCCAATCAGACAGTGCTTCCGAAACGGGAGCTCGGCGAGGGATCATGAGGGGCGAGGTGCAGTCCGTTGCAGGCCGTGCACGTGGTCATGCAGCTGCCACAGCCCGCGCGATCGCAACGCTTCAGTTCGATACCCATGCCTTTCGGGCCCATAATGCAATGAACTTGCCAATGTGACTTGAGTGTTTGAGCTACATGTCAGCGGCGGATCCAGCCGTTGTTTGTGCCTGTTCACTGCTATTCGTATAATATCTCGATAGCTCCTCACTCTTCTTCACTACACTTTCACTGTGTTCTTCTCTTTCAGGTCAGTCTCTCTCAAATCTGGTAGATCACGCTCGTCCTTGTCGCATCTGTGCTGTTCGTTGTGCGAACTCTGTTGTGAAATACACTGTAAGAGCTTTAACGTTCGTTTGGCATTCGCGTGCTGTTGTGAGAAAACAGATTACGTGTTCCTGGGGCACTGCGCTCACTGTTCTGCATGTTGCGTATGCCTACCTCATGTGAAGCGCTGGCCAGCCTGGAGAAGAACGTCCGAAGCCTGAGGTGGCTCTGAACTGGTGATTGATGCGTCCCGCTGACAAGAAACTATCGCATCCGGCGGGATCCGACAGAATGGTTGCCATTGCGACTGGCATCACGATTTTCGACAGGATAACTGTCCAGTGATCGCTATGACGGGCGGAGTTGGTCTGCTCGGGAGCATGGGCGGCGCGGTCAGGCTGGCGCTCTGCTGCACCGGTCCGGATCAGGCGCGACAGTGCTGAGGACGGCGGCCTGTCGACGGTGGCGGCAGCGTGGTCGCGATGGGTGCAGCAGTGGCCGTGCCTCACGTGTAATACAAGCGTGGCGCCTCAGGTAATCTCTCGGGGGGGGGGGGGGGGGGGGCACGGAGAGTCAGGGCGAATCTGGCGGTCTGGGCTGGCAAATTTTTGGCTGCACTTATACAAGGAAGGCCAAGGAAAATGGCCTGGCCCGCTCGATTTGTCTGGCGACAGTTAAGCGCTGATGGGGAGGGTTGCGTGTGAGAGCGAGCAAAGCTAACCCACGGTTCCTCTCCATGCAACGTCGTGCAGCTAACGTTTGCCTTCCCCAAACCTGGGCGACCACTGCATATCCCAGCAATCCACAGGCCAAGCTGTCCGTTACGGTTGAGTGATCAATGCAGACACCCACTGATGTAAGGCGACGCCAGCTGATCACGGGCTGTGATTGGTCGGATATCCGGCGGAGACGCGAGTGCTGGTCCGGGCGGTGGTTAGGCAAGATTGTTCAGGTCGGAAGAGATGCATTCCCAAGTATCTGGCATGCCGGAGCGTGATAGTCACGCGCCTAAGAAACATCGGTAAAAAGGCCCAACTTGGGACTTGAAATTAGCTTTCAAACTTCCCAGGGCTACCGCTCTCAGCCGAGTACCCTGGTCAGGTGTCGGAGTCAGCCGAGCGCCCTGGTCCGGTGTCGGAGTCAGCCGAGCGCCCTTGTCCGGTGTTGGAGTCAGCCGAGCGCCCTGGTCCGGTGTCGGAGTCGGCCGAGCGCCCTGGTCCGGTGTTTGACCGGCTAGTGAGTGTCTCAGCCGAGCGCCCTGGTCCGGTGTCGGAGTCAGCCGGGCGCCCTGGTCCGGTGTCGGCCCGGTTCGTGAGTCTTTAGTCGAGCCCCCTGGTCTGTTGTCGGACCCGCTCGTGAGTCTCAGATCACGAAGTCAATGTCGCATTAGAAACCAACGCGTTCAGAGTATACAACGAAGCGACGTTACGTCCTTTCCCATCCAAGCGACGGAGAGCGGAATCCGATCCTCCGGAATCGGTGTCGAGCTGTCTGCCGGGTTCCAGGCTCTGGCTGGAGGGACCTGAATGCGCACAATTCATGCACCTTCCTGCTTTGTAGCGCGATTGTCAAACTGGGAAGGATGGTCGCGTTTACTGTGAGGCACCTTGCTCACCCTACTGATTTGGCGCTGGGTGCGCTCCTGCCCTCGCGTGTGCATGGAAATGACTGTACCATTCGTTCAAGTCTGCCACAGCGGGCTCAACGCGACTCTGATACCGAAACCCGGTCATTTGCAGAGTGTACATGCGATGCAACGCGTCGTTTTCCGACGATAGATAAGCGGGAAATGATCGCGTGGTCGTCGTTTACCATGTCCGATGCGCATTTGTGGCATGGATTCATGAGAAAAAAACTAAGATTAGAAAACCGTATGCAAAATATATGGTTCCGATGCACAGCAGGGCTATGTAGGTAACAAGCAATCCAGCAAACGGAATTGTTTTAAATGTATTCAGCTCTGGCATCATGACGCAGTATATTCTTTGTGTGCACGGGAACAGCTGTGACCGTGCGAGAAACGCCACTGCCAGTCAGCTGTTGCGAATGGTCGTGTATGTGGGGAAGTGGTGCGCGTGTGATGAGTGACAGAATAAAAACAAGTTGGATGGTGTTCAGAAGATTCGTCTGGTTGTAGGAGAGGCAACTTCAATTCTTAGTTTGTTTCGATACCATTGATCTGCTCTGTTTGCAAGATTCGTTTCCAAAAGGGTGACGACTGCGTGAGGAAAAAGGCCTAGTGGCCATCGCTCGTCATTGTGTCCTGGTAAAACTCGGATTTGGACCGTGCGTAACTCTGAGTGCGCACAAAGGACAGAAATGGAGCTCTGTGCAATCGGTCAGGATCAGTTCGCTGATCGCCTTAAACAGCTGTATCCCATGGTGGACACCAAGGAAACTCCGTTGCCAACTTGCTGGAGCCAGAAAGATAAATTTCAAGATGTTGGCCTGACACAGAATAACTTAAGGGCCCACTACAAAGGTTGGTATCCATGCATATTGTTTAATCTCTATCATTCATATGTGCATTTGTATGGGTCTGAGCAAAATTAGTATGAGTGTTAATAAATTTGCACCATTGTCACCATCAATACTTAATGCATTCCAAAATAATTATGGATTGCATATTCACTGTGCATTCACCCCTGTTCTATCAACAACTTTGAATGGATAGCCTCCTTACTGGCCAGTCTTCTAAATGAGCCAACTGATGCATTGCATGTACCAAAGCAAACACTGGGATTTAATGCAGTATGCCATGCATTTGCATCGGTACCTGATAAGTTTGCCATGACCCATGATAACTTGCTGATAAATTAATAAAGGCCTATGTTATGCTCAAGTTTGCCTAGTATTTGGTGTGTTATAAACTAAGCTTGTATTTTTAGGCCAGCAGTCATTTTAAATTAAATTCATCCATAATGCATATCAGAAATGTGACTTGGGATCCAGTGCAATGAAGGATGATCATTGTCCAGCTTTCTAACAAAACAATCCCAGTAGAAGCAGCTGGAATTGAAGGCAATTCATGGTTAGTTATATGATGGCCAGAGGTTTGAGCAAAAACTTTGGGATAACAGTAAACACGAAATGCAAAGGTATGGTTTAAACATTGTTTTCTGAATATGTAGTGCCAGCTGTTTACTCCATATTTAAACCATTGAGAGTATCCTGGATATTTGTGCAAGTCAAGCTGTGTGGTTTCCTATGTGTGAATGAAAGGAGACTGTCCTTCATGGTCAATCCTATTTTTGCATATATATCAGATTAGCTGTATTGATAGTGTATCAGAGTGGATCATTCAAACTGGTATGTACACAATCCATTTCAAGAGTTACAAAGTGGAGCTGTTATGTGTGTGCACTTGCTGGTTTGGATGAGCACTTTCTACTTATGAATATTTTTTTGGCTTGGTGGGGTGGCTGTGTGTTAATTTACCTGCTATCACCATTTTAATTGAAGTCACCATTGATCATTCATATGATGCATCATCCAGATATGCATGGGTGGAGATTCCAATTGGGGGGGGGCTTGAGCCCCAGCGGTACTAAAGTGAGTATTAAACCTGTGGGTATTACATGAAGTGTCATTGTTCTGCATAATGGCTTTGGAAAGCTTCTATTTCCACAGCTTTGTATGTGATACATTATTAGGATACAGTGTAGCTCATCATTTGTTCTGCAGCCTTCACAGTTTGTGATGTGTTTCTTTCCTCAGGCAACGGCAAGACAAACAAAGATGCAGCAAGTGTACGTGCTAGTCACCCAATCCCTCCTGCGTGTGGACTGTATTACTTTGAAGTGAAGATTGTCAGCAAAGGAAGGGATGGGTAAGTCTAGTAACTAGGTACTGAAAGCATGCATCGGTAGCTTATTCAAAGTAAGTTTGTGAATTGATAGTTGAAGAATGGACAGAAGGCCAATGGACCAAGTTGCTCTGCCTAACCTTCAAGTGTTTTGTCAGTACTGATTGATGTCTAGAACTTACCCAAATGCACCACTATGTGTTATTTTGCCAGCACTGTTCTGTTTCCTAGAACACATTTGCATTAACTGTGGATGTTATGAGCAAGATGTGCTGCTGTGGTTGTTCTGATATGCTACAGTTTATTGGGAATATTTTTACTGGAAGTGTTAAGCAATTTAATGGAAGCCCAACACAAGCTGTTGAGATATGAACTACTCATCCTCACCCTTACTGAGATCATGACCCATAAGCCTGGGGTCAAATTGCATTGATGAAGGTTTTGTCAGGACCAGATACATTTTTTATATGATAGTCATCATGTAAAACATGGCAGCTGTATGCTTCATCAGCTGCAGTAAGATGCACTGTGCAGTTTGAGATAAGCAAAGCCATGGCAGATAAGAGTTATCAATTGATGTGTAGATTGTGGCAAAAAAAAAAAACCATGCCATTGGAGCCAGGCACCTGTGGTGACCACTACTCAGGGGTTTGATCCATGAGGGGTTTGACCCATCCAATAACCCACCAGTGTAGCAGGCTTTTCCGAGGGCTCACCACAGGGAGGTCCACTGATCTTACTTTTAAACAGAAATTTACGAATAGTGCTGCTTTGAAATTGGCTGGTGGTGTGTCTGGCAAGGAATGGTAGCTCAGTCAATAAAAGCAGTGGATTCTCGTTGATTTACGATTTGGCAGGCACAGCTTGATCTTGTGTGACTACTTGGAGATGATATCACTCCTTAAAAATCTCTCGGAAATGAGCGCATTCATGGCACGCGTCCGGAAGCGCATACCTCAGCAAAGTTCGACACACGTGACTATGCGGTTGTCTGTCTGCTTCTCCGTCGAGATATGTTGCTCTCATTTCGCCGCGAAGCTGGTTAGCTAAGATCTGGCTTCGGTTTTTTTTTTAAAAGAATTCATCCGAACCCTTTATATGGATGTATTTCTGGGATCAGAGCTCACGCTTAGCAGTGCTTGTTGAGTGAGCCCTGACTTCTACCATCTGATCGCGCAATTCCAGGTGAACGGCAGACTTTGGTAGCGGAAGTTTATGCGCAATGCTGGGCACGGTCCGTCCTGTCCTCTGGCGTCACCTGACCTTTAGCGTGGCCGCTGCCACCGGCCGCAGGCCTTAACTGTCAAGGGCAAATAGTGAGCGCTTAAAGCGACTCGAACCCACCCCACCCCGCCACGCATGGGTGGATCGCCACGGTTTGGTGGATCGGAGGGCAGGCGCTCTAACCAGCTGAGCCACGGGGACAGACAAATTTGATTTGGTTTCATCTGCCTTCCGCGGTTGTTGTTTTTCAGTTTGGAAATCTTACTGTGCGTTAACCGAATGGGGGAGGTTAAGTTGTGGTGATAACGTGATATAAGGAAATCCGATGAAAGACCTTACATGTTTCACGTATGTGCCCATCGAATGATGGCGCGCAACTTTAAAGGAGTCGAGTCTTTTGTTGTTAAAATTGTGTGGGCCCACAATCAGTGGTCGCAGAGATAACATCTGGAGAGCGTGTCAGCCAGACCAAGCGTTGAATTGCTATCTCGTGCCAGGCTAGGTTCGGTCTACCTACGTACTTACTCTGAACATTAGCGCTTAGCGACTGAAAAAAGAACTAAGTTCACCTGTTTTTTTATAGGCATTTGTATAGTATAGCTTGGAATGCGCTGCTAGAGACATGAACAAAGTTTGATGATCGATTTTGTGGGCTGTTGTGCCTGCCCGGACCTAACAGGGAGAATCCGTCACAAGCGGCATTGCCGATGCTATCCGATCTGCGCGTGGCGGGGACTGCCGACCTGTTTCTACGGGGGAATGCATCGGGCGAGTAGACCCGAGCTCAGGGTAGTAGGCCCGAGCGCAGGGTGATAGAGACCCGAGCTCTGGCTCGCGGTAGCCCGAGGGTGGCGCCTGTCATCGGGACTGGTGACGTGGTGAGGTCAAGCCTTGCCAGCGGCTGAGCGTTAGTTTCCCGGGTTCATTCGGCGTGACGCAATGCAGCGCCAGCGGGTGGACCAGTTCCACGCGTCGTGAAGTAATCTGAATAAGAGTGTATCGGTTGGAGGGGTTCGAGTGGACTTAAGTACTGCCTGAAATAAGCTTTGGCGTATGCCATAGGGGTCATAAATGCGGAGTGATACGCCTGTATCATGTCGCACGGCGCATGCGCATCCCTCCAAAGTCGAGGTGCTCATAGGCTGGGTGGGAGGGGTGCCGATAGTTGACGCGTTTGCGTTAACCGCTGCGCGTCTGGGAAACCAGAGGTACGGGGTTCGATTCCCCGCGATGTCGGCGCTTTCTGCCAAGGTGAGAGGCAGGTGACGTCATATAACCTCAGCAGCTGAGTGCGTCGTAAAGTCCCAATGACACACACAGGCCGGGTGGGATGCGTCGACATTTACCCATGACCGAACTGTGCGCACCTGGTCCCTTCGAGCTCCCGCACACGCGGTGCACCTGGTGCCTTCCAGCCCCGTACACGCGGTGCGGAGCTGCGCCCCAGGGCCTTCCGGCCCCGCACACGCGGTGCGGATCCGCACCCCTGGACCTTCCAGCCTCGTACACGCGGTGCACCTGGTGCCTTCCAGCCCGGTACACGCGGTGCGGGTCTGCGCCCCTGGACCTTCCGGCCCCGCACACGCGGTGCGGGTCTGCGCACATGTTTCCTACGAGCCCCGCACACGCAGTGCGGAGCTGCACATATGGTTCCTTCCAGTCCCGCGGTGCGGAGCTAGGGTCCGACGACGTCCGACGAGGTCCGACAGCGGAGTAGTGCAAGTATTAAACCAGGCTGACGCGCATCCCGCCGAACAGAAATTCCGCTGGATATTTATAGCACGCGTTTCGAGGGCCACACGTGTTGATTAAAGTGCTCCACCGAGGGCGAGTGGCTCCGTGCGAGGCCGGGCCGTGGCGCTCAGGAGCTCGCGCTGGTCCCACCTGCTCCCGCCGTTGAACGCGGCCCGGGCGGTGGCATGTCTCTGCTGTGTCCCCGGAAGGCCGCTCGACATGCGGGACCGCCGAAGTTCGCACTCGGAAGGCGTCGTTGTATGCGAACGAAGCCTGGTCGTCGATTGTGTTCTACCTGTGTTGCCAGAGTGGGAGATGATTGGAAAACCCTCTAGCGGCCTTGGCCACGGAGGAGATTGATTGTTACCAGTCGCGTGTGTTGGGGTGGGAATATGCTGTTGATCGCGTGTGCCACCAGGGCCATGAGGACCGGAAGGGGATGGAGTTCAGTCTTGCGTCCGCTCCCCCTCCCCCCCCGTTTTCTGAAAATTTAGAATGGTCTTGTAGGCTTCGACTGAAAAAAACAAAGATGGCCACCCATCCCCTCCCTCTCTCCTCCCCCTCCACTCCTCACAATACAATGTACATAACGCTTGGTAAGTCACTTGTGGAACACAACAACCCAATATCATAAGCAACAGCAATACTACTGTCGAAGGGGTCGTTGGCAAGGCGTCGAAAAGTCCGGTAAAAGCTGTTCAAGTTTCATTTGTCCGTCGGTTTGGCAGGGAGGATCGGGCTTTAAGCGCCTGCTATTTCAGGCAATGTCACAGACGGCGTGCGGGCGACTGATCTTGCGAGATGTGAACCGGGCTTGGCTTGGATCGTGACTTTGCAGCAGACACGAGCAAACGTTTGTTGGCTCAGACTAGTCGGGAGGCAGCCGCAGGCATCATATGCATCTGTTATAAAGCTGCAGATGCATTCGCGGCACGGAATCGTTCATGTCAGTTTGTGCCGCCGTGCCGTCGTCAGCCTGTAAGCGGTCCCCCGGTTCGTCTTGTGATGCTGTTTCCGGGCGGCGGGCGTCCGCTGTCGAGGCCGTCAGCTCTGTCACGCTCCGTCGCCTGCCGGCGGCCGCCAGTCTCTGGCGGCTCCGTCACGCAGCCAGGAGCTATTGGGAGGAATGGACAGCAGCTCCGCGGGCCGGTAACGTGGGCTCGCGACCGCGCGTGTTACGCAAGGCCCGGTTGCGTGGGCCCACGACTGCGCGTGTTGTGCCCGATTGCATGCCCGGTCCGGTCGGGGTTTCGAGCGTATACATGGCTCTGCGCCCGGCCGCACCAAGACGGCGTGCTCGTCGGAAGCGCGCATTGGTGGGTCAAGAGTGCTTGCCGGCTGCCGCTGTGGACCGGCGATTGGTGTCGTAGCCGATTTCTTGTGGCTGGTATTAGCGACGGCGGGAGAAATAATGATATTGCATGCTGGATTATGGCATGTGACGAATTTATTTAGATAATTCACGAATGTCATTGCTCAGAATTTAGGAAAGGTTTTTAACAGATCTCTTTCTCCCCACCTAGGTATCGATTTCGTACCTTTTTAAGTGTGGAACTCAGCTTTTTATGAGAACAGGAAAAGTAGATGTATTTAACACAAAAGATGAACGAAAAAGAAAGGCATCTCGTTCATTTCTGTAGCCGTAACGCCTGCTGTCAAGCACGTTATGCTCATCTCAGCTCCGAAATTGTGCTTTGCTCTTGCTTGGCTCTTGCTTGGCTCTCTTGACTTGTGCTTGGCTCTCCGTGGGGCCTAAGTGGACTCTGTGATCAGCCAAAGCTCGTTTATTATAGGTTAAAACATTCCTTTCTGAAATGCTTGCGATTCATAGCCGGGAGTTGAGTCAGCCTCATGCCGGCTGAGATCACCGATGAGTCGACCGAGGAAGAGGTATAAATAGTAACGTTAGGTATGGTTCTGCAATTACGTGTCATGTGTTCAGGGAAGAGAAGCTGGGATATTTCGATGTAGTGCTATGAAAATTATGGTTATGCGATTTTTGGGAACATGAAAGACTGTGTGGTATAAAACTGCTGTCACAAAAAGCCACCCCATCGAATCATTTCTTGAATTGCGTCACATGCTTTTTTACTTTAATGAAAGTCGACTTAAGGGGTCTTTTCCACTTTTGTGCGGGGTTTTGAACTGACAAAGCAATGTTCAAGACCATTCTTGCAGTTTGCAGCCAGGCCCTTTTAAGACTTCAAACTCTTTTGTTTAGCACGACGTACGTGAACTTTTGCAACCTGTGACGCACCGCCCATTTGGAAGTCTTCCAGACATATGTGTCGTCATAGAAACGTCACCCAAATACCCCCACCTTAATGACTATTTCGTCCTCATGCCCAATATACCCAATGCCCAACATGCCCGATGGGTGCTGAAATACTCGTGTTTTCATTGATTAAGCACCAAATGCACCAACGATAGATGACAATTGGCTAACACAACGGGATTTAACTTTCGGCTGTAGGTCTGGATCACGTTTTTTATTTTGTTTGGTTGTTTGACGTGTGCGTTTTCGGCCAGTTATGGGGTAAGGAAAATTAATGAGTGGAACAGGGCTACATGCACCTGGGGACCCATCCGTTGAGGCTTCGCCCGTAAAGGGACCCCTCTACGGGGTATGTGCCGGCGCTCGAATGCAATCCCAATGAAGGGGCACTTAAGCCCACATGTGGCTGGCGCATGCAGCCTATCCCGGATAAGCGGTACGTCGCGATGGTGTGCGATGAAACTAGAAAGGGAATAAGATGACGGGCTTCTCAATTACATTTCTCAAGTACTACCTACTGGTTATGACGAGTATGAGGCTGAGAATCGAATGGCGTAATAACAGTGTCGTAAACGAAAATGCAAATGACATTAACAACATACCACCGCGGAAAATATGCAGGGTTATGACAAGAAAGGCCAAAACGCACGCGCATACCACCCGTGAGGTAAATTTTCACGCTTAGACCACCAACGCCATCGTGCGGTGCGTAGAAGTACCAGAGATGAGTCGCGTCGTTCGCTACAGCGACAAGGCTGACACGGCCAGGCTAACGACTCTAACGTTATAGCAGCGTTCCGTGACGTAATCAAACAATAGCGGATCAAAGAGTGTATTTTTTAAATAGTAAACTTGTGTTATAAATAGCGGTCTTTTGCACTTGGAAGTATACCATTCGTTGCAAGTGAGCCTTCTGCATCATATTTGTTGCTTTCATAAATATTTTGAAATGAGGAACAGTGCTTTGAAGCCTGGATTCAGTTTAAACAGTTAGTCTCGGTATCAGCGTAATGCTTTGCATGTGGAGGTTGGAGTATAGACCCCTATGTGCATAATCAACAACGAGCCTGTACTACATACACTGCTGCCAGGTGCGACGTAAAACCCGCGCCTCTCCAGAACCGAGCAGGCCGATCGCCATTAGTCTTGTGTTCCGTTGTCCCTGAGCTGGTAATGCATCGTTGGAGCATCACCAGCTGCCTGGTAATGACCGGGTGGTCCATTGACTGGTCACGCTCCGTCCGTTACAGGTACATGGGAATTGGCCTGTCCCAACAGGGAACCAGTCTCAACCGTCTGCCAGGTACGCCCGTGTGTGTGTGCTGCGCCGCCTCCGGCGCGGCGCGGCCGCGTGCCGGGCAACCATGTTCCGCCGGACGGCTGTGCCCCGACGCGTCACGCGATACCATTGCTGTGTGGTCCGGTCTGTGCTTTAGAAACGCTTGCGTTACACTAGCCATTGTCGGTCGCTGACGCCGGTCATCACGCGAGGCGAACTAACAAACGAGGTGCTCATGGACGGTATGCGAGGCTCAGTGTGGGCGATCTTGTATTAGGCGGGCTTCATTTGTGGTGGAGACTGAAATGGCTTAAAAGGTCGTACACTTTCGACGCTACAGCCGCATTTGTCTATTCTCTCTCTTTCTGGAAGTTCAATGCACTCCTGCTTCAGTTATGTCTTGGTGGTCAGATCTGTTCAAACTCGAAGTGTTCTCATGGAAATGAGACGAATTTTCAATGTTGTTAATGTTTTCCTCACATTGATACGTATTCACGTCGCAGTCAATCATGAATGTTTACTCTGTGCTTTTATCGTAATTGTCGCACGCCGCGTGGGGATTATGAAGCGCCGTTGTTATACGCCAACACACTTTCAGGCTGGGAGAAATACTCGTACGGTTACCATGGCGACGATGGGTACGCCTTCAACTCAACCACCACGGGGCAGCCGTATGGGCCGACCTTCACCACGGGAGACGTCATTGGTTGCGGCATCAACCTTGTCGACAACACGTGCTTCTACACCAAGAACGGCCACCATCTGGGCATAGCCTTCACAGACCTCAGGGTGAGGCGCGCCAGGCCGGCCACGCGCTAGCTGTAGCCTTCACAGCTCACGGAGGGAGGCGGAAAGGAATGGTTACCAACGGGCAACGGCCCGTGCCGATCATGGCGTCGCAGCACGCAAACGAAAAGTCATGCGTCCGGCAGAGCCTGCTGTGACGTGTAATGACGCAGGCGGATGTCCATCAGCGGCACATGGACCTTGCTCCGGCGTGGATGGTGTCGTAGCTTACGTCCGTATGGCAGCGTCCAGGCCGTTGGACCTGGTTGTGGTGGTGCTACAGCGTCGTGCCCCGCTGCGCTGTTGTTCCAGCGTCGTGCCCCGCTGTGCTGTTGTTCCAGCGCCATGCCCCGCTGCGCTGTTGTTCCAGCGCCGTGCCCTGCTGCGCTGCTGTTCCAGCGTCATGCCCCGCCTGTTGTCACCATTCGTCCAGCTGGCTGTTTCCGCTGCCTCTGGTTGAGGCGTGTCCCACGGGCCCCTCTACTCCGTGCTATCGTTCTGTCCGATTTGTTACCTTCGGACGTATGTTCTAGTCTGGCCCACCTAGCTGTTACGGTCGGACCGGCGTTATGGTCTGGCTTCTTCTAGGCGTTGTATTTTGGATTATGGTGTGGCTTTTAGAACGTAGTGCAGGTGTGTTCCGCACCCTTAGCTGCCTATGCCGAGCTGTTTAGTTGTATGATTGACCTCCTGCTGTCCATACCAGACAGATATGGTTGGTCCTGTGCCCTGCGCTGGCCTCCTGCTCTCGTTGCACGGCCCGGTTGGTATCCTGGTATACCCCCTCCCCCTGCTCCCTGCTGTCGCCGCTGACAGCCGGACCTGCACCTCGGTCTGATCTGACCCTGCTGTTACAGCCGGACCTGTACCTCAGTCTGACCTGACCTCGCTGTTACAGCCGGACCTGTACCTTGGTCTGACCTGACCTCGCTGTTACAGCCGGACCTGTACCTCGGTCTGACCTGACCCCGCTGTTACAGCCGGACCTGTACCCGACGGTCGGTCTGCAGACGCCCGGTGAGATGATCGACGCCAACTTCGGCCAGTCGCCGTTCGTGTACGACATCGAGGACATGATGCGCGAGCTGCGCACGCGCGTGCGCGCCACCATCCAGAGCCTGCCCGTGCCGGACGCGCTCAGCTGCTGGCAGGACACCCTCCACAGGTGGGACACACGTTCACCACCGCTGGTGGGCGGCTGTGTCGCACGACAGGCGGGAGCGACACTGCCACCAGGCGGAGATGAGTTGGAGCGCTGCATACCTCGACTGCGCTCCACAACTGAGGGAGGGGGGGGGGGGGGGCAATGGAGCTCTGTCGTCCTCAGGTAGGTAAACTTCCTATTTGGGGCGGCCTGAAACGCGACACCGGCGGGTGACACCCGTCCGGAAGGGTTCCCTGTGACGCTGCGTCAGTGAGCTACATCCCGCATAGGGGCTCACTGTGACACTGTGCAGCTGCTGCGCTCCACACGCGCGGCTCCGCTTGCAGGGCTGCAACATTGCACTGGCAGGTTACACCGGACATATGAGGCACGCTGCAACACTAAGTGTCGCAGGCGAAACGGCGTCGGCGCGTCGGCACACTCGCCAACGTACGTGTGCCCTTTACTCTTGACTCCCTTTGGGTCGTCTGAAATAAAGCCATGAGCTCACAGACTCGTTCGCCGTCCCCAGAGGCAGGTTCAACACCAGGTTTCGCCGTGAGTGTCCGCTGCTCTCTGTATCAGTGCCCGTACTTGCATTGGGGAAGGTTGGACAGGCGACCTCGCTGCCGTTGGGGAACGGTTGGGCAGGCGACTTCGCTGCCGTTGAGGAAGGGTTGGGCAGGCGACCTTGCTGCCGTTGGGGAGGGGTTGGGCAGGCGACCTCGCTGCCGTTGGGGAGGGGTTGGGCAGGCGACCTCGGTGCCGTTGGGGAGGGATTGGGCAGGCGACCTGGCTGCTGACGCTGCCCATTGCTCGCTCGCCGCAGAATGGTACAAACGTACCTGGTGCACCACGGATACTGCTCCACGGCAGAGGCTTTCGCGAACAGTACGGGTATCTCCTTCGACGAGGATCTCGCGTCCATCAAGAGTCGACAGAGTGAGTGCGGCCGCGGACGTGCGTTTGGTATGGCTGAAATGGTGCGCCTTGTTGAGGCTTAGATGTGTTGGTTTGCCATTCCATAAGGCGTTGCATGTGTATCATCTGTACGCAAACAGGAGTGAAACATAATATCTTTCGGCTAGAGGTAAGTTGTATACAATGCGCATACGCTTTCACGATATTTTGGGCAAGCGTTGTGGTACGCTGCCGCGACGACGTTACATTCGAGGTTTGATTGTTGCTCGTCTGGGGGAAAGCATACGTCAAACTGTGTCAGCGATGTAAGCCATCGATCGTGTCGAGGTGAGCATACGTCACGCTGCGTCGGCGATGTGAGCCATCGATCGTGTCGAGGTGAGCATGCGTCACACTGTGTCGGTGATGTGAGCCATCGATTGTGTCGAGGTGAGCGTGCGTCACACTGTGTCGGTCATGTGAACCATCGATCGTGTGGAGGTGAGCATGCGTCACACTGTGTCGGCCATGTGAGCCATCGATGGTGTCGAGGTGAGCATACGTCACACTGTGTCGGCCATGTGAGCTATCGATCGTGTCGAGGTGAGCGTACGTCACACTGTGCCGGCCATGTGAGCCGTGTCGACGGTGTCTGGCAGAGATTCAGAGGCTGGTGCTGGCCGGCCGGATGGGTGAGGCGATCGAGCTGACGCAGCGGCTGTACCCGGGCCTGCTGGAGAAGCAGCAGAGCCTGCTGTTCCTGCTGCGCGTCCGCCAGTTCATCGAGATGGTCAACGGCTCCGACTCGGAGGTCAGTGTGGCGTCGGGACCCGCCAGGCCCATGTGAGGTGCGCTAGCGGCGGTGCTACACCGGTGCCGGCTGCCGACGCCGGCGTAGGTGGTCCGACGGTGGTGGACCGGTGCACGCGGCTGGGGAGAGAGGGAGAGAGATATCCACGGGCAGCTGCTGTCTGACGTTGCTGCTCGTCGGCTGCTGACGACAGTGGGCCACGCTGTGGCGGATTTAACAGCGCCGTGTCGTCACGCCGTGTTACCAGACGCGGCTGGTTGGCGCCGACCCACTGTTCGTCAGCGGCGTTACCAGACCGTGACGGAGCAGCTCCGTCCGCCGGGTGGAGAAATTTCGTTAGCGTGCCGAGATATAGCATTGATTTTTTATGAATGTTTCGTAGCAATAATCCCAACCGAGTATGTCGTCGGTGATCATTTGGGCCGCGGGTGCGCGCACTAACTGCGTGGCTACACGGCTCCCATCGACACAGCTGGCTGGAGCGTGCCGAAGCTGTGTCCACAGCGGCATGTTATGGACACCGCTTCGGAAACTCGGAACACTCAGTCCTTCACGCTCACTGCATTTTATCCAGATTTAAGGGCGCATTTTCTATCCATTGTGACTTTCATGGTTATCTTGTGACCCGACGCTCTTTCAAGAGAGAGATAGGTCGGAATTGCCCCTAGAGCGGGTGCATTGACATGACTGGCAGCGGTCGGGTAGCTCAGGTGTTTCAAAACTGCGCCATCGCCACCTGGCGGAAGTATGTAAATCACACCGCAGGTAACCGGTCGGTGAGGTGTGTCAAGACACAATGGATGGCTTCTGGCTCACCTTGGTAGGCAGCAGGGGAGGGGCACACCCTCTCCCCTTCCCCACTGTAAGTTATTCTCTCCTGCCGGGTCGCGCGGAATCCGTGCTTGTCACGGTGTTCGTAGGTGCGTCCTTTCAAACGTCACGCGTGTCTTACGGACGCGGGAGGGGCCCTCGGTTTTCCACACTCACGGGCGGATGGGCGCGCGGGATCCCTTGCTGGCCTGTGCACGGGCGCGGTCTCTCAGTTGTCCCGAGTCTCACGCGTTTAAGGGCGCGGCGCCCTTCCTGCTGACTGCAGGCTCCGTTGCTGCTCCACATCCCTGTACCTCTGGCACGGCCTTGGTACCTGCTGGTGGAGCTGCCAGGGTCCAGCTCTTCGCCTGTGTCCCTCTGGCTGCGCTGCTGGCTGTGCCAGAGTGGAGTGCAGTCTTCACGGTCGCCGTGTGGTTATGTCCCGGCGCCGTTGCCAGGAGGCGGTCTTCCTCGTTGGCCCATGTTGCCAGGGGGCGGTCTTTCTGCAAACGGCCTCGCGTTTGCGCGGTTCTTTGTGCGCCCTCCCCCCCCCCCCCCCCCCTCCCGGTTTAAGGTCTGCTTTCTTATGGCGGGCTGGTCGCAGAATCTGCCGCGTATCTTGCAGTCGTCAGCTGTTGTAGACTGGAGGTGCTGCATTTGAGCCCTCACGCCCGCAACGCGCTGGTGAAAAGAGCTTAAAAGCGACACCTCTAGTCCGCATAAGCCGGTGGCTGCCAAAGCTGCAGCGGATTCCGCAGCTGTATCGCAAAGCTTGAATGGCCCTTCCCCTGTGCTGACGGCACCGCCCCAGAGCAGCCCCCCCCCCCCCCCCCCCCGCTGCCCCCGTGTCTGTGCGTCGCCGTGTTACGGTTCGTGGTGGGCTTGCTCGCGACCGTCGCCCTGCGAGCGGGTGCTGACGGCGCCGCCGGGCCGGCAGGTGTCCGAACAGCGGGCCATCCAGACGTCGGTGATCCAGTCGACGCGCACGCTCTCCGAGGCCGAGCTGAACGCCAACAACGCCGGCGGCGACGACAGCAGCCATAGCAACGGCTTCTCCAACGGCCACACGGCGCCCGACGCCGACGAGGAGATGGGTGCGTCCCGGCCGATGCGCCGGCCCGCTCCGGACCCCGCCGCCCGCGTGAACCGCGTCAGCGTGCTGCTGCCCCCCTCCGCCCAAACCCCAACGCGAACCCCATCCCCCCACTTCGACAGCTGCATTTGTTGCCTCATCAGGAGTCCAGTCGTCGTGACGATGTGGCCAGGGCTGAGCCCGTGGGTGGAGCCCGGTGGCCGGCAGACTGCTGCTGGACGTGTCCGGCGCGCCTGTGTAACCCTCGCCGCCGTCTGTGCCCTGTCCGTCCAGACGTGGACCGGCCCGCCGAGGTCGAGTCGGCCGTTAAGAAGCGGGCGCTGTGTAACCCTCGCCGCCGTCTGTGCCCTGTCCGTCCAGACGTGGACCGGCCCGCCGAGGTCGAGTCGACCGCCAAGAAGCGGGCGCTGTGCGGCGGCAGCAACACCGCCGTGGAGAAGGTGCTGAAGTTTGGCCGCGAGCTGCAGCTGTTCTACCTGCGGCTGCGTAGCGAGCAGGGCGAGAGCGACTACAACAAGAACTTGCTGCAGGTAGGCGGCGGCGGGGTCAAGACCGCGACAACCGCGGCTGACCACCGGCAGCCCCGTGCGGGCGTCGATTGTCAAGTAGCGGTGTGTTCGGAACCAGAAGCACCGGGCGTTGGGGCTGGGAAGATCGACTGCGTCGAGTTCCGTTTGATATGGGTAAGGGATACCTTCGATACATTCGTGTGGCCGTGGTTTTGTGTTCGAATATGGATCAGAGGTTTCTGATGAGTGACCTGATCTCGGAGTGTACGGAGTGTTCCCCGGTGAGGAGTGCTCCGCGGAGTGCTCACTCCTGGCCTGTAGGAAGCGCTGCGCCCGCCGGAGGCCCGTCTGCCGACTCTGACCGTGGCTGTATCCAGTTGTCGGAAGTCGTCACCACCCGGCCCTCGGTGTGTGGTTTGAGTCCCCGTCGCGGCTCGGTGACGCGCGCTCGTGTGTCCGGCTTCGGTCGGCCGCTGCCGTGTCTTGCCGCTGAGTGTGCGGGCCGGAGCGGTGACGCGCGTGCGTGTGACCGGCTTCTGTCGGCCCCTGCTGTGTCCAGCCGCTGAGTGTGCGGGCCGGAGCGGTGACGCGCGCGCGTGTGACCGGCTTCTGTCGGCCCCTGCCGTGTCCAGCCGCTGAGTGTGCGGCCGGAGCAGTGACGCGCCTGCTCGTGCGCTGCCGGCAGGACGCCTTCAGCCTGCTGGCGTACGCTGACCCGTGGAGCAGCCCGGTCAAGTGGCAGCTGGACCCCGTGCAGCGCGAGTCGGTCTGCGCCGCCCTCAACTCGGCCATTCTGAGTAACTGCCGCACACGCACACGGCACACTGTGCTGGCGCCGAGCTGGCCGGCCTCTCACTGGAGCTCACAGCTGCTCGGCCGAGCGCCGACGGCTGACTCGCCGTTGTCGTGTCGCTTTTCATAGCGGTGTATCGTAACTTATGATCAAAACACGAGCGCTCTCACTAGAAGGGTTTGGACATGGAGAGAAATGCGTTGATGTGATTGCATGGCATAGTTGCATGCCAGGGCTGATGAGACGAAAGGAAGGTATCCGTGATGTATATAGCTGACGGGAAGTCCGAGGGCGTGCGCTGGTGCTGCATGTGCGGGTGGATTAATGGGGAGGTGACATTCTTGATAATTTGCTCATTCTTGTAACGTTAAAAGTATTTATTAACGCCTATTCGTGGCACAGCATTTGCCTTTTCATTGTCAGGTGTTCTCTGGTCCTGAGGAAAGTCATTTGGGACTGGATGTTGAGCCATGTGCGCATTGTGACTTGGAATGTTCTAGCTGCAATTGGGTTCGAAATTACAAGGTATATGAATTGGAAATAGATCGATAGTACGCACTCCCATGATAGTTCGTAATAGCTGTGCTGTTTGGAGCTGTCATCGGAGAGTTGACTAACGGGCTGGATTTTCCTCGACCTGAACAACCGTCTTGACTATGCCATGTGGAGTCAGCGATTTAACCGTCGATCTATGCCTTGTACAAACGGTATCGTCTAGCGATGCTGCGTTTTGAAGCACGTCGTCTCGCACGTTGTGCCAAACTCCACGTGCAACGTGGCCGTGGCGGTCCGCTGCACAGTCCCGCTGACAGCCGTTGGCCACCCGTTCCCGTGTACGGCCGGTGTCTCCCTTGTGCTGACGGCCGGTGTTTCCCGCGTGCTGTCAGCTGGTGCTTCCCGCGTGCTGACAGCCAGTGTCTCCCTTGTGCTGTCGGCCGGTGTTTCCCGCGTGCTGTCAGCTGGTGTTTCCCGCGTGCTGACAGCCAGTGCCTCCCCGTGTGCTGACGGTCGGTGTTTCCCGCGTGCTGACAGCCGGTGTTCCCCCGCGTGCTGACGGCCGGTGTCTCCCTTGTGCTGTCGGCTGGTGTTTCCCGTGTGTTGACAGCCAGTGTTTCCCGCGTGCTGACGGTCGGTGTTTCCCGTGTGTTGACGGCCAGTGTTTCCCGCGTGCTGACGGCTGATGTTTCCCGCGTGCAGACAGCCGGTGTTTCCCCGTGTGCTGTTGGCTGGTGTTTCCCGCGTGCTGACGGCCGAGGTTTCCCGCGTGCTGACAGCCATTGTTTCCCGTGCGCTGACGGCCGGCGCCGCGTGTTCCGCAGGCTCGCATAACCTGCCGCGCCGGCCGCCGCTCGAGGTCGCCCTCTCACACAGCAAGGAGCTGGTGGCGCTCATGGCCCGCGCCGGCCTCGGCGCCTGTGCCTTCGCCAACATCGACGCCCTCTTCCAGCCATAATGCACGCCGGCGCGCGCCGCGCGCCTGCCGCGGGCGCCGGCAGCACAGACGCGGGCTACGTGCGGCCGCCCGGCGCGGGACCGACCGAGGCCGCCCGCCCCGCCCGGCCGCAGATTGTGATTGCATTACGTAGGCTAGCCGCGGCGCGTGTGGGACCGGGCCGCTAGTGGTGCGAGGGCGCGGCGGCGCGAGCGGGCCGGCTCCGGGGCGCGCTGGTGGCGCCGACTGGCGGACGCTGCGCCCAGCCCGTGAGACGCTCCGGTGACGCCAGCGCCGTGGAGTGCTCCTCCGCGGACTGACTGCCGCCGGCGGGAGCCGAACGCCCGCCGCGCCGCCGTTAGAAGACGGCTCGTGACTGCGCCCGGCAGCCGGCGAGGTCAGACAGTGGCGGAGGCGCCAGGTGCCTGCCGCCGGGCGTCGGGAGGTAGATGACAATATGAACCTAACCGGGCGCGTGTCGCCCCATTTGTCCATTGTTTACGTATGACTTTAGCGCGCGGCGCAGCGCGGTGGCGCCGGCGCGGGCCGCGTCCACCGTGCAGAGTGGCGGTCGGGTCCAGCGTGGGGACCGGGGTCTCGTTAGCTGCCTCTAAGTGTGTTCGGGTGGACCGAAGTGTTCGAGTGTGCTCCGTTGTACCGGCGCCTCGCCGAGACAACGCGTTGCGTTACGCATACACAACCAGCTGGATCGTATGAGATTGTGAACCGTAGTCGTCAATCATGAATAAATTTTTTCACTGGAATGTTTGTGTGCGGCGCAATTTGCAAAACTGTATGGTGTCCGCGCTCCAGTTTGGGCTGGCGATAGCCGCTCTGCACGCTTTCGTTTGGGAAACTCGGAAACTGCCACCTGTTTTCTTTGGTAAGATTGTGTAATTGTTTTTTAGAACAGTTCCGTGTCCTGTAATCTGAGACAGCTGATTAAAGACTTCTTATGTTTGATTAGGGTCGAATTTGCACCAATAAAGCCTGGAAAATAGATTGAGGGTCTTTAGAAACTGCTAGGTTCGTTGGCTACAATACCACCGGGACCAAGCGAGCATCGCCGTTGCCCGTTGTGTGTAATATTCCCCTGCATCACATGCGTGCGGCGAAAAAAGACGAGCTGATCACCGGCGCATCCGTTTCCGCAGCTGTGTCCTCCAGAGCATGTCTCCAACGGCAGGCTAAATAGCGAGAGTCAGCTTCGCTTCTCACTGCCCGCAACAGCCCGGCTGCAACATTAAGAACATAGTCCAAGTGACAAGCCTGCGAATATCAGCTTAAATTATTGGCGTC
Source organism: Pollicipes pollicipes (assembly GCF_011947565.3). Lineage (NCBI taxonomy): Eukaryota > Metazoa > Arthropoda > Thecostraca > Pollicipedomorpha > Pollicipedidae > Pollicipes > Pollicipes pollicipes. The sequence continues at coordinate 368,640 of NW_023596818.1, read as the reverse complement.
AGCTACAGCGCAACGGCGCGTCGAAGTCACGTACCTAACAAGCCCGGTCTTGGGAAAACGGAAACTGATCCTACACACGGTCCTCCTGCGCCGGGGGGAACCAGGTCCACCCTGCACCTCGTAAGCCAGGGTCACTTCCAAGACGTCTGCTTAAACGAATGAGCAGACACGGAGGTCTCTCGCGTACATCCCTTCCCCGTGCGCCGTGCTCGCAAACGGCTGCTCCTCAGCCGGACCTGACTGCAGTACAGCGGGGCCGTTGAGCGCTAGGCACCGCCGACGCTCCGCCAGCTACAGCGCACGTCGTCGGCATGCAATGCATTGATAGACGCCAACGGCAGCGGGAATGACACAGCCCGCTGGGGCCATTGGCCGGTCGGTGTCAGTGTTCGTACCCATGGTGCAGTTTAAGGGCAGACCCAGGGGGACCACGCGGAGGGGGATTCCCTCTCTCAAGATGATGAAAGATACCAAACTTGGCCTTTTTTGTTTGGGCGTATTCAATTTGATACAAGTCCAAACATGCACTTCGAACGGACTCCGAAAATTCCCATACTGAATCCGCCAGTGGCACTGGCACCATGTATTGAGAAACCCCGCCATTTCGGTAGGCAGCAGCCGGGCCCACGGACCGCACGTTCTCGGTGGCACCGATATCATCGGACTCGGCGACACGCAGGATCATGTGACGCCAGGACCCCGTGGCCACGCGGCGGTGTGTATCTCCACTCCGTCCACAAGCGTATCGGCAGCTTGTTTGATCAGGGATGTGCCGGCCCGGCGTGTTTGCAGTTCCCCGTTCCCCGTTTCCGATAGCCTCCGGTGACATCCAGCCGCGGCAGGCAGCTCACAGTGCCGCACGACGACCGGTGGCCCGAGGACTGGACTGGGCTGAAGGCCCGATCTCCGCCGTCCGCCTTTTCTCGTAGTCGCGTGCATGCGAGGTGTCGAGTGGACCGCACCTCCACGGGGCAGGTCGGCTTCACCAAAGGTTGACCATCGACACCGATCCCTCGCACCGAGCCTGTCCTCGCGGCCAACTAACCTCCAGGGAGCGCGACAGCCCATCCCCGCCCCGGCTGCACACCTGGCCTGGCACAAGAGGACAGGCAGTGGTTCAGTACGCGATAGCAGCTATCTGTAGGTTTGTACAGTCCGAGTGAATACAGTTTATTTACGAAATTATCACGGCGAGGAGCTGAGACGATCTTCATCACAGATGCCCCCCGGGAGCACAGAACTATGTGTCTTCGAACCAATGACAGGCTGGCTTCTGGCACAACACGCACGCGCCGCACTCAGCACAAAGGCCGTGGCCCACCGCGTCAACATCACTTGAGGTGCCACTTTTCGTCACCGTCGCCACCCCGCGCTGTTCCAACGTCTCGTTTCTAACCCGTCCTGCTCGGCTTCACACGCGCCTCCAACCCACGAGGCATGTCGCGATGCCACAGCCGGCTCCGAATCCACGGCGGCCCTGAGAGTTCACAGAGGCCGGCCCCGCTGTGGCCAGCGCCACGCACCCCGGCGCGCGATCTCCGACGCCGCGCGGCTGGTGACCCGTGTTCGGGTCAGTTCAGGCAGCCAATCAGAGAGCCGCACGTGTCTGAGAGCCGCTCGCCGGCGGGTTTTCTGACGTGCTCGCCGCTGGCTGCGCGTGATCCGCCGTCTGGGAGCTCCTGGGACTACCGTCTGGGACTGCTGGATCGGCTGGCGAGGCGGCGGCCTTGCGCTGCTGATCAACCACTGTGGTAACTCCGCCGGGCTGGAACGATAAAGCACACGGGTATGATCACATGCATTGCAGGAAATCGTGCGACATAAAACCAAAAACACCATTTGTCCTAAAAATACCCGACGCATTTACCCTCCGCAGCAGACATTAAAATTTACCCACCGCTCTCTGAATGGCCTCCACTGGCGGCAGCTCATGCTGATTGTTCTCGAAAGGGGAGAAATCAGCCACACATCCACGAGCACGTGACGAACAAAACAGATGCGGGCAGCGAGCCCACCCAATGAACAAAGTGTCACACCAAACCACCTGTGCCAGCCCGCGGGCGGTCTAACGCAGCTGAACGGGAGGCACGCCGACTTCCCGGGGACTTTTCGCCGGACAGCTGACTGCAACGGCTCATGAACAGCTGCAGTGCGGCAAGGCTTAGCGACCGACCGCAGCCGGTGACTTGCCTTGGTAAACAGCTGCAGCTGGCGGTTAAAGCCGTTGGCGGCGTGCTGTGGTCGCCCGAGCAGCTGGCACGGCAGGAAGCCAATCTCGTCCACCAGTAGCTGCGGGAACCGCTCGGGCAGCAGCTGGATCTGCTGGAACGTCGTCCAGATACGCGGCTGCCGACGCAGCAGTCAGCCCGTCAGCACGCGGATGGGATATGACAAGCGCGCAAACTGGAGGAAACGAGGGCTTTGAAAAGCCAGCACCGGAGGACAAAGCCTACACAACACCAAGGGCACAACACGCACCGATTTTCGACAAAGACGGTACGCGCAGGAAGAAGAAACCAGGTGAACTTGAAAACAAAATACTGATACAGCACCGCGCCCCGCCGCGTCTCGGCAAGGACTTGGCGCCAGACGGCGGCATTGACAAACTCACTGTCAGCTTCTTCTTCTTGACGTAGCTGGCCCAGGGCTGCGGCTCGAGCAGCAGTCGGCCGCCCGGCCGCAGGCTCAGGAACGCCCGCCGGAAGAAGCGCCGCATGCCGGCGTCGCCGAAGTTCAGGTGCACCCACTTGGTGATGCTCAGACAGAGGATGGTGTCGAACTCGGGCCGCACCGTCTCCAGCAGTGCGTCCGACTCCAGCACGAAGTTGGCCTGTGGGCCGACGGAGGTCCGGTGAGGGCGCCGACTGACGAGACAAGCGTAGCCTTCAGACGCATGTGTCGATCGCGGGTGCGACGGAGGTGAGCGGCACAGCTCTCCGCTCACTCATCCGATCACGAGTCCAACACAGACACTGACGTCCAGCAATCACGGATCTCTCGCACACGCCGTCCAGAAACGTGGGGCTCCGCAGCATTACAAACAAGTTCCATCCTCTCGCCTTTAATACACGACAGTGCCCGACCTGAAGGCAACAGTTACATCCCACAATGTGTGAGTACTAGGTCACCTTCTGAAATGGGCTCTTTCCATCCGCTACGGTAGGGTGAACGTTAAATTCACGCTGCACTGTAAGAAATGCAAGAGAAGTGAAAAGGAAAGAGGACACATCAAGGTATATAGTGAAACACGATACAAGCATGCGGCCGTGGATCCTGGTCCTCAAGGTCACTTGCGCGTCGCTGGTGAGGCAAAGGCCCCGCGTATGCCACAGACATGACGCACGCCGGCAAGCCTGGCCACTACGTGACCCTCGCGACAGACGTCCAGCGGCCGTGACCCCGAGGCGGCCCGATCGTCGACCGCTCGCCACCCATGAAGCGGCGCAGCCACTCACGTGCACGAACGAGACGTTGGCGGGGAAGTGGCCGGCGGCGGCGTCCGGTGCGACGGCGGCGGCGGCGGCGGCGGTGGCGGTGGTAGCGGGAATGGGAGCGGGAGCGGGAGCGGGAGCGGCGTCAGCGGGAGCTGGAGCGGCGTCAGCAGGAGCGGGAGCGGCGTCAGCGGGAGCGGGAGTGGGAGCGGGAGCGGGAGTGGGGGTGGGAGCGGGAGTAGGAGTGGCGGCAGCGAGAATGGGAGTGGGAGCAGCGGCAGCGGGAGCGGAAGCGGGAGTGGGAGCGGCGGCGGCGGCAGAAGCGGCAGCGGGAGTGGGAGCGGGAGCGGGAGCGGGCGCCAGCGGGCCGTACAGCCGCGTCAGGCCGGCCGGCGGCGCACCGGCCGCGCCAGGGCGCAGGTAGTGCTTCACGTTCTTGCGCGCGATCTGCCGGCAGAGAGGCGGGCGTCGGACCACGGTGGCAGTCTGGGGCGCGGCGGCGGACGCGGGTGATGCGGCAGCGGAGACGGACGGGAGCGAAGCGGTGGCGGAGACCAGGCACACGGCGAAGACCACGCGCCGTGAGACAAGTCCACGCTATGATAAGTGATCATTTGGCACGGCCAAGTATGCCGAGTGCCCATGTAAAGAGGAAAGTCTCAATCCTACGACGAACATAACTAATAATGACAGCTTTCAGAGGAATAAGCTTGATTAGTAAGCATCTGACGCTAATCCGATTTCAACATCAGTGGACATCCTTGCAATAACATCAGGGTTAAATCTGATCGCGTTGCAGTGTAAGAACTGACGATTGACGAACGATTGAAGCAATCCGGGACGTTGTCGCAATCAGAATGTCAAATATTATGTAAACCAGAAGAATGATAAGTCAATGCGGTCCGAAAAGAGCCGCATTCTACCGCACTGACAAAAAATTAAAAGATTTCATGGCTTATCGGATCTCATCGCTACGTTGTGCCCCGCCCGCCCGCGAAAAGAGCAACAGCACAGCTGACCATCACAGGAGCGGCGCCGGACTCCCCCTCCCCTTCCTCTTCCGCCGGCCGGTCTGCCGCGCCCCACCTTGATCAGACCCGCCCCCTCCCCCTCCGCAGACCTGTCCCCCGCGCCCCACCTTGACCAGACTGGCGTCGATGTCAAGGCCGACGCAGCGGCGTGGCAGGAGGTCACGCGCCACCGTCAGCGTGATGTGGCCGATGTTGCAGCCCACGTCGAGCACGTCCAGGCCGCGGAACCACTCCGGCCGCAGGCAGTCGAGCCGCCGGTCCCGCTGCGGGCGGTGTCAGGACGCTCGTCAGTGGTGCGGGGTCACGGACAGAGCCGCCGGTCCCGCTGCGGGCAGTGTCAGGACGCTCGTCAGTGGTGCGGGGTCACGGACAGAGCCGCCGGTCCCGCTGCGGGCAGTGTCAGGACGCTCGTCAGTGGTGCGGGGTCACGGACAGAGCCGCCGGTCCCGCTGCGGGCAGTGTCAGAACGCTCGTCAGTGATGCGGGGTCACGGACAGAGCCGCCGGTCCCGCTGTGGGCAGTGTCGGGACGCCCGTCAGTGATGCCAGGTCACGGACAGAGCCGCCGGTCCCGCTGCGGGCAGTGTCAGGACGCTCGTCAGTGATGCCAGGTCACGGACAGAGCCGCCGGTCCCGCTGCGGGCAGTGTCAGGACGCTCGTCAGTGGTGCGGGGTCACGGACAGAGCCGCCGGTCCCGCTGCGGGCAGTGCCAGGACGCTCGTCAGTGATGCGGGGTCACGGGCAGAGCCGCCGGTCCCTCTGCGGGCAGTGTCAGGACGCTCGTCAGTGGGGCGGGGTCACGGACAGGCTGCACTGGGGCTGCCAGGCCACATCAATAAACGGGCTTGTTGCCCGCTACCTGCACCAAGAGAGTGGTAGTGTGCTGGTATGCTTCACAATAGAAACACGGTGATGGACAGTGCCGCGCCGCAAAGCGGCAAGTGGCGTCCAAAAAGGTACACTTTTATCCTTTTTTTCTAAAAAAAACTACTGTGATATATGCATGCATATATATGTGTATATATATATATATATATATATATATATATATATATATATATATATCGATTGTGTCCCATGCATGTTTGCCCATTACAAGCCATTAACCCTGAACAGTATTGCTTGGCTCGTTTCTACGACCAAAATCCTGTCTCTGTGCCATTTTTTCCCCGACACACTATAGTGCCGCTTCTACGAGGGCACCACCTGCCCACCATGTCCGCTCCCAGCAATGGCCAGTACCCACCTCGGCGCCGTTCCTGTAGCCGTAGTACCGGTTGTAGTTCCCGTACTTGAACCGGTCACCCTGCGGCTTGAACTTGACCAGTGGTGCGGGGCCCGAGGTGGCCGACTGGGCACGGGCAGGAGGGACAGTGGGGGCAGTGGGCACCGTCGGAGCTGTGGTTGTCGGGGCAGCAGGGGGGATCGTGGAAGTCAAAATGACTGAGGGTGTCCGGGATGTGGGGCCAAGGGAGGTAGCAGGGGCAGTGGGGGCAGTGGGGGCAGTGAGGGTGGTGGGAGCGCTTGGGACAGCAGGGGCGGCCTCCGGAAGGACAGTCTCTGGTGGCCCCGTGGCAGCAGCTGGGCCGCCACGTCCTTTCCTGTGAACATGTCACAGCTCAGTTATGATGTGCTGCATTGCAGTGCCACTGCAGAGTGACACACCAGTCTGCAGTAGAACACGCAGTCCATGGCTAGCTTATGACCCCACCCACCATCGTACCCCGACGTGAGCAACAGGTCTGCAACTTCACCGCGACACCAACGCAACGGTACAACCATAAACTGCATCGGAAGACATCCTGTAACGACTCTGTTTGTGGCCAGTTCCCACCGTTGAGAGCTGGCCTGCGGCAGGCTGGTGAGGTTCAGAGGGTCGGTGATGGTGCCGCCCAGCAGCAGCCGGCCGGGCCGCAGCCGCGAGCCACGGGAGCGGCCCCGCCGTCTCCGCTTCGCTGGCCTCTGAGAGCTGTCCTCTGACGGGACACTGACATCAGTGGTGTGTCTGGAATCAGCGACAATACACAGACAATGGTCACTTGCTGCAAGCTGAAACACTTGCACCAGAGGTACGCGATGTGAACTAGTGGCAAGGGCACCCTGATGAACATGACAGGACAGGTGTTGAGTGCCGACGTGGCTGATGACCACAATATAATGAACACGCATTATATTGTGGGCTGCAGCTGAAATGGTCATGGCCAGCGTCCGGCTCATTTTGGCCTCTAACGCGCGTTGAACCGCGAATTGGCAATTAACTAAAAATGCATTGGAAACGTATCCATGAGAGCATCAGTATCATGCATGACTCAATCAGACTCTCGGGCGTCTGCTAAATCGACACAAAATTGATTCTGACACCTCACGACAGGGCAGGCAATCGGGGTCCCGACATTGCCTCTGCCAATACGACCCTCCCGACCGGCGGGTACGTAACGTGATTACTACCTCTGCACACGGCACTAAATAGCCCGAGGATGAGAACACGCATAGGCATTTGAACGTTGCGGTGAGGTGACCATGACTTGGACGGCAAGCAGAGCTGGCTGGGGCAGACAAAACGGTCGAAAAACCTGGACCAATGGCTGTAAGGCTGGGTCTAATGGCTTCACGCATTACTGTTACGCATATGTAAGCAGCGTCAGATTGGCCATTAAAACTATGCAGGCCAGCAATCATTTTTAGCTATTTTGCCCGCTTTCAAAACTGTACCTGACTGCATTTTTAGTTTTGAACCAAAGACTGATCGGATCTTAAAGGAGTGGTCACCGATATAAATACAAATCTCGCCCCGCCCTTTTGTGTCTGCTCCGATGGGTCACTTGGTTAGAGCACGTGCCCTCCGATCCACCCACCCGTGGCGGGGTGGGTTCGAGTCGCTTCAGGCGCTCGCTATTTGCCCTTGACAGTTATAGCCTGCGGCCGGTGGCAGCGACCGCGCTGAAGGTCAGTTGACGTCAGAGGGCAGGACGGATTGTGTCGAGCATTGCAGCACATTAAACTTTCGTTCCCGAATTCTGCCGTTGACCTGGAATTACGCGATCGGGTGGTAGGGGTCAGGGCTCGCGCTACAAGTACTGCTTAACATGAGCTCTGATCCCAGAAATCCATGTATTCCACAACTTCGGATTAAATGTGTTGAAAATCGATTCAATAATTCTGTCAAATAACTGCATGTAATAATCTGCCGACGCCATTCAATTAGCCATGGTTTAGCCGGCCCTGTCTAAGCCGATAGAATCCAGGCGCTATCCTAGTTTTTTTTCTAGCTTCTGCAGATAAACTGACACCAGGAACGTGAATCGTAGATCGAAATGGGGTCACGGATTTGTATCACAATGACCAGCCCATGGTAACAAGGGAATGTCCTGTCTTCAGTCAGAATCGATGAGTGAGAAAAATTGCGCGGATGGTTTTGAAAGTGCGGGCTCACAAGTCCCAGAAAAAAAATGATACCCGACGTTGCGGTCTCCTTAGGCCGCGTGGCCTCGGCCTTAGAGCTTATACTAGGCGGCGGCCAATGGACGAACGAAAATAACGACATAGTGAAATAAGCACCTTTGAAGGCTTTAAGACGCCAACTGCTATGTTAATGTAGAGCGCAGTCCGGACTCATACTTCATCCATGCCAATTTATATTGATAATGGCAGCTTTCAAGAAGGATTAATGCAATGAGAAGTTTTTAACGTAAAAAAGTTCTACAAAATTACTGTGTGCACTTAACACCTTGAAAAGAGAATTACTGTTCCCATGCCATGTCATCGACATACAACATCTGTTTCTTCAATCCTCGCCTTCACTCACCCTGTGTCCATCCCATATCTGTGCGTGTCTTGGCACTTTCTTATGGCATTTTTGTCAATCTTCCAGACATACAATGTTTGATTGCATACGCATTTTCAGTTACGACGCTATTCCTAAGTTATTTGATTTCAAACTTCATTCCCATCATAACCAGCAGCACTGCCCAAATTTATGTGTCAAAAACGTGGTTTGTGTTCGAAACTTCCGATTCAAGCGTCAGCTGGTTGAAAGCAAATGTTGTCCATTAATGCCACAATTCGCGCTGACGTACTCCAGATACTGAACAGACAATGAACTCAACGGCCATGTTTTTGTTGGCCTCGAACAACATGACAATCGAAGACGCGGAGTTCTTGTGACGTTTCTATGGCGTCGTGCATCTCAGGGTGACTTCAACTTAAGTTTCAGCTAAGTTTAACCAAGGTTAACTTGGACGACGTCTTGGTCAACCTAAAGTGGTATTGTTGTGTCTGGAAAGCTTTTTCCCACAGCTACACCTCATAACATAAACTTAGTCAGAAGCGCATTGCGAAAAGACTATCGTTTTTGCAGGCCGGCGGACAATGAACGATCACCTGATCTGACCTGACCCTTGTGGGGGAACAAAAATGGTCGGAATGGACTACAGTCTTAACATGAGCTCGGGCGGGGGTCAATTTGATCCCCCGAATATATTTCTGAAATGGTTTCCGAACGGCACGGCGTAGTCCCGCCAAATTTTCCCCAGTTGTAGACAATTGAATAGCAGATCGTTTGGTATCAAAAATTTAGGTGTAACTTGCGATGTCGCTGACCTACAGCAGGTCAAAATCAGGTCATGGATTCAACGAAGTCAATTTCCCGGGAATCGTTCAATCTGATGCGACAGCGGAGTGTTAGACGAAGCCATACATCTCTGGGATACTTTTTGAGGCAACACAACAACTGACCTAGGGTCAGGTATGAGAGTCAGACCAAGGTTAAAATAAATCTGTTTTATTACTCTGGAGCTTGCTGCTTGAGGTACATTCTGGTGCTCAGGTCAAATTTACTGGTAACAGGAAGCGCATTGTACATCTTCCATGGACTTCTTAAAGGCCAGAATAGGTTACCGATGTAAAGTTACCTAGGTCAAGATTTCGCTTTCAGGAACATAGTGCCTACCGTAATATTTGTTGCTTATTCAAATGCAAAACTCAAAGCAGTCCTGTATGACTTTGGTCACCATGACCTTCGAAAGATCAAGCAAGGTCATTGACCTTTAACGAGCATGTGACATTTTGCCTAGAACAGGTATCTAGATTTTGGGGCACCTTGGACACCAGCCTGGAGTTTGACCTTGTTTGACCTTATTTGACCCAAAGGCCATGACCTAGGGACTTCAAACTTTGACCAAGTGAGCTCACTTATAGGTCAACACACCCTGTGAATTGGGTGTCTAGCTCTTTTTGCTTCTGAGAGCTCAGTGGGGGGGGGGGGGGGAGGGTCCAATTGACTCCCTACCCGAGCAAAAGGTATCCAACCAGCCACGCGGCGCGCGTTAAAGCTTATTCTCGTGCCCTCATTCTCCGCCTTAACGTGTCAACACAGGTTTTAACGACATCTACCGGAACGACCGTTTTTGACGTTTCGTGACCTCTGGTGTCATCACATTTAGCATAAAGTAAAAAACTGGTGTGCATTCCTCATGAGTTGACGAGACCTTCAACATGGTATCTTTGTTTTTCTAATATGACGTCAGGAAGCTGGAGATCCCAGGGAGGAAGTGAACTTCCCCCGCGCTGAGCGCCATTGTCTCAGATCCCCGGCCGAGCGCAGGTTTCAAATTTGTTTGACGTCTCAGTCGCAATAAATTTATTAACACGAATCTTCTGCTTGGTCAAAATTGGTCACATTTGATGTTTGTAATGCATGTCTATTGATACAAAAACGAACATGGTGTGTTTCCTTGCATTCATGAAATCTTCTCAACTGGCTGCACCAATAAACTATCATTCTGCACTCAAGTTCACAATACCTGCTGACTTCAATCGTGAATTCGTAAAGCAGCTCTGCCCACTGTCCCAGTCATGGCTGCCCTAGAGGGCTGGCATGATGCCTTTGCCTGTCTATATCCTCAAACTGTCTAGTGCCAGTTGCAGACATTGTGACCATGTAAACTTGCCCTACCAGGGGTGTCAGAAGCAGCTTGATGTCAATATTGTAACCATCCAAAAGATTCAGTCATTGAATGATATATTAAACTGATGCTCTCATAGATGCACTTTCAGTGTATCTTGAATTAAAGTCCAATGCACAGTTTAAGGCATACTGGGGGCCAAAATGTGCCATATCCTAGTCAAGACGACTTCAGCCCCCTGTCCCAACAAAAAACCATACTGACATCAAAATAAATCACTACAAACTATTTTGATTTACCATAGCTTTGTTGTAGTCATTGGAGCTTTACAACATACTCAGCTGTTGGGCCTTTATGGTGGTGCCTTCCCACCCTGGCAGGAAGGGCAGCAGAAATCAAACCTTACCTCTTGGTTGCTTTTTCCAGAAGTGCAGGTGGTTCATGACACATGGTTCATACCATGTTAACCATTACACTACTGACACCCATGGGCACATGGCTTGATGATGGGCTTCCAGTAAAAAGGCATTACATAACATCCAATCATAGCATACAGAATTGATTGTAGATTGCCAATTAAAAAACACCTGCTAAGGTCTTTAACATTGTCATGGATCATTTTTCATAAGATTCAGATAGGCTTCTCATAATGCTAAGGAAAACTATGTTGCTCACCTTTTTGATCCTGCATGCATCTCATCCTGGTCCCTGTTGGTGCTTTCATCTCCTGGAGCACTGTGAATTACTTCCTGGTATGTTTCCAATCCAGAATCATTGGAATCCTCATCCTGAACCTTGTCTTCCCTGAACAAATCCATGAAAGTTGACCTGAAAATGATCAGCAAAACAGCTGACCCAAGTGTTCGCCATAACATTGTAGGCTTAAGGAATGTCCAGCAGATGGCTTTCTGAAATATATGACCAAAAAATATATTCATGTAAAATGCAGTGCATTGCCTCAATGCAGCCTTCCCAGCAGTGCACTTTATATTTATGGTACTAAATACATATTCAACACTGGAAAAGTGAGTACAAAGCAGGTGCAGCTTAAAACCAGCAACTTCTGCACTTATACGAATGTATCAAGACACCATGTTACTATTAAATGCTGAGCACTCCTGACAGATATACTGATGGGTGCTGCATGACCTACAGCAGCTGATGCATCCTAAAACTCCAAATCATCATCATCATCAACAGATCTATTGGACAGGTTACACTATTCAACATGCATGCAACTTAGGAAGCTCCATTAGTGAATTTGTCCTGGGGAACACAATGATACATGATACACAGTGAGCCAAGCCAACTCACAACAGGCAGGAAGTGATGCTCTACCTCTGCAAGTTAATGGCACTAGGTGAATTTGAGATAATCCTGATTAAAGCATCTTGGTCAGGTGAAGAACCAGTAAATACATATATCTATATATATATATATATATATATATATATATATATATCATGTCTATATATCTATATGGATGTATGTGTATACATCAGCCCAGTGCAAGGCCATCCTCCATTTCTGAGACCGCATCGGTATAACGCCAGGAACACTGAGTGAAATCACCACTGGACTTCAGCAAAAACTCTACCTGTTTACGGAAGTACGCTTCAGAATTCAAAGCACAATGGCGCAAAACCTCTACGGTAGGATCTTAAACCAACGTTTGGAACCCGAATAAACTTATGTGTTTCCAGACAATACACTACGGGGACACGCATTCGCACACACCAGTCGGTAGGATCACAGTTCTTGTTGATAGGAAAACAGGGTAGAACCTAACCGTCCTTTAACCTATCGCTATTGTAATTCTCAATACTAGGAACCCACCGTCCGTTACCCCGCCGTCGTAGGCCCTCCTGCACAACGCGTCCCAAAACGTTTAGTGCGTTAACGAAAGCAAACGCTAGCTGCTCCTCGTGTGTAATGTTTGCGCAGGGTATGACGCTAGTGTGCCAGATATCGCTCGCCGCGCATTTTACTCAATGCTACTAATTTAAAGTACTGTTATCATGCGTCATTTCGTAGGGTTTTTGTGCTTAAAGTACGCCTTTGTAAAGTGAAGGTTCAAGTAAGTCAGTATCATTTCACTAGCATTATCTTTCATCCTCATCAAGAGGTTGAATCGAAGCTTAACTGAATAGAGTACGGAACAGCTGGCCGGAAGGCGCGAAACCCGTCCTTTGCGCCCAAGTGGAGAAGAAATCACACCATTTGTTATACAAGACGTAGATCCATTGTCATGTCATCCTTCCTTGTCATGATCCATGTCATCCTTAAGATTTAGTCCGAATGTTTCGAATGGATGGAATTCTGGGATTAGAACTCACGCTGAGCAGTGCTTGTTGTGTGAGCCCAGACCCTCACCATCTGATCGCGCGATTCCAAGTCCACGGCAGAATTTGGCGGCGAAGGCTTGACGCCCCACAATGGTCGACACGGTCCGTCTAGCCCTCCGACGTCAGCTGACCTTGATCGCGACCGCTGCCGCCCGCCGGAGGCCATACCTGTCAAGGACAGATGCGAGCGCCTACAGCGACTCGAACTCATCTCGCCACGGGTGGGTGAGTCGGGAGGCGGGCGCTCTAACCAACTGAGGCACCGGGGCATTTCATTGACGGCACCTGTTTGAACTCTGGAACCTCGTTATAGGCTTTGCTAAGGGTGTGATTAGTATCCCGGGATGGACCAATTGACCAACATAATATGTTGACCACCCCATACTCCGAGCCTATCAGATCGATCAACGCCAAACCTTCCCCACTCGACGCCGCTTAATCAATAATCCTGGGGAGAAGATGGTGACCTGGGGGTCTGGTCAAAGGGCACTTAAGCGCCGAAACCCTCCCTGCATGCTGGATGCAAGACCGGCCACAACGACACAGATGTGGTACATGTGCTCGCATGTGACATATGGCGGTATGTGTTGCCCACTTTATCTCTTTCGGAACTGGAATTTTCGGGTTTCTATTTTTTAAATACTCTGAGTGACTGGCGGCCGCCAAGTCCAAAATTGTCCGCGGTCCAACAACGGACCTCCAGGCAAGTTAGGTGCGAGACTGCCGAAACTGTTACAAACATAGCACGTGTGCACGTGTGTCGAATGATGGACATGTGCAGCTCATTAGGCTTTGGCTTTCGGATCTGAAACTGTGAAGTTTTCATTTTCAGAACGATGTGAGCGACAGGCGGCCACGCGGCCGGGAATCGCACGAGGTCCAGTAAAGGGTCTCCCGACAGGCGGAAAGCAAGACCGGCAAAAACGGCGCAAGTCTGGTTCGTGTGACCGATGTGATATATGGAAACATGCGTCGACCATTCTTTCGCTTTTGTGATTGAGCATGCCATTGTACAAGCCATTCGGGAGAAAGCTGCCTTTTTGCGCCCAGGACAGCCATCCGTCAACAATAAACGAGACCTGTTCCCAGTGATCTTATCAGATATTCTTACTAAGATGTTTTCTGTGCGTTTCACCCAACTCTAAGCTTGTTACTACACTGCAATACCGTAAAGACTTGCAATGGACCGTTATTTTTCCGCCATGGTCATATCGGGCGATGAAAACATTGATCCTTGGCGTCGGGAAAGCCAATTTAAGTGGCTGAAATGTTGGGAGAAATCAGGTGCTGGGATAGGTTAGGTGAGCATCTCGTGCCAAGCTTTCCGCCTAAAACCGATTCTAAGGTGTCAATATTCAAAAAAGTGTCAATAAATGTTCGGCCGAGGCTGACGGTAGCCTCGGCCGAACATGCCGTTCGCGTGAGCGGAGCGCCGGCGGGGAACCGTCTGGGACCAGAAAGGCCTCCCCACGCATTACTTTGGAGAATGGCCGTCTTCCATCCAACTCGGCTGGAGCGAGAGGCGGCGATGAGATTTCAGAATGTGGTGAGAGGAAGACGGCTTTCTCAAGCAACCTGCATGGGCTCAGTTGTGCAATAAGAGTTCAGAGGTAAAACCGTGAAAAATTCCGAAAACTTTCGCCCCTCCCCCCAACTAAACAATGTGCTTCCCCGGCTTTGGCGTTTTTATCTTTCAAAGAGCGGGGAGAGGCTAAAACCCTCCTATTACGTGTTCGGGCGGCAACGTATCTAGCCTGCAAGAAGGCGCGCTGCGGACATGCGGCGATACTCGACCTGACGACCGCCTGTCACTCAGAACACTTACAGTGGAAGCTTGCCAAGCCTATGGCCGAAAGCGATGAAACAGTCAACACATGCTTCCACATGTCACATGCGTGCACATGTGTCACGTTTGCTCCGTTTGGCCGGTGTTGCTGCTAGCCTGCAGGGAGGTCCCATACTGGACCTGAAGCAATCTAGCCGAAGCTGCGCCTCATAATGTGCAAGTTCGGACACGAGAACGAAGATACGGTCGGCGTAGCTCTGGCACTTGCACTTACATGCACACGTGCCACGTTTGTATCGTAAGGAGATCCGTTGCTGGACTTGGGGTGATTTCGGGCCGCCTAACAAACAGCCATTCAGACTACTTTGACGATGCAAATTTCACAGCCTCAATCCCGAAAGCCAAGGAATACATAGCGCACGTTGTACATTTTTTACATACATTTACACATGTTACGTTTACACAGTTTGGGCAGTCTTGCACCTCACTTGTCGGGGGGGGGGGGGGGGGGGGGGGGAGCGGGGTTCGTTATTAAACTTGGATCAGCTATCGACCGGGCGGCCGCCAGCCGCCCAAGGAGCTTGCACAATGGCATATCCAATCACCAAAGCGAAAGAATGGTCGAAACATACTTCCACATGTCACGTGCGTGCATCCGTGCCACGTTTGTGCCGTTTTGGCCTGTCTTGCATCTAGTGTCCAGAGGCCCCTTACTGTAGCTGGAGCAGCCTAACCAAGGTTGCGCCTCGTAATGCGTGAGTTGGTACAAAAGCGATGACCAGGTCAGTGACATTTGGACCTACAGGCCCACACGTTACGTTCGTGTCAGTTTGGGCGGTCCTGCACCTCAGTTGCCAGTGTCGCGGCCGTCCGCCAGCGGGTCCAGCCACACGCCAGGTACCGCGTGACCAAACTTGTATTAGCCAGCTATCTCACCTCTCATCGCTGACCTCGGTACCTCGGGCCATCACGTGACCCGGGTCTAGAAGTGACCGGACGCAGCCGGCCGGAAAGGAGGGTGCGCCGGGAGATCCGCTGTTGGAGTTGGCAATCATCGACCGGCAGGCCCCCGCCGTCCAGACCGCTCGTACAATGACGTGATCAATCACCAGAGCGATGGAATAGTGGAATAATGTCTCCATATGTCACATGCGTGCACACTTACCACATTTGTGCCGTTTTGGCCGGTCTTTCATTTAGCCTGCAGGGAGGTCCCATGATCGCCTTGGAGCAATCCGGCCGAAGTTGCGCCCCACAATGTGTGAGTTGGTCCCACAAAACGATGAGACGGTCGATACAGCACAGGCATTTGGACATGCATGCACACGTGCCACGTTTGCACCAGTTTGGGTGGTCTTGAGCTTAATTTGTGGGCAGGTCCGCTGTTGGAACAGAGGCAATTTTCTAACCGGGCGGCCGCCAGTCGTCCAGACCGCTTGTGCAGTGGTGTACCCATCACCGAAGCGATACAACCTGTCTGCATATGACACATGCGCGCACATGTGCTAGGCTCGTGGCGGTTTGGACGGTCTCGGACATAGCCTGTCGGGAGGTCCATTACTTGACCTGGCGCGATTCCCGGCCGCGTACCTGCTTGTCGCTCAGGCCGTTTTGACAATAAAAACTTCACAGTTTTAGTACAGAAAACCAAAGAATACTGAGCATACGTTCTAGTTTTCACACTCACTTATAGGTGCTACGTTTGCGACCTTCTGGGCAGCAGCCCAGACTGTCGCAAACGTAGTCCCTCATTTGACACAAATGCACACGTGCCATGTTTGTAACAATCTGAACAGTCTTGCACCTAACATATCAGGCGGTCCGTTGTTGAACTTAGGGCAATTATCGACCGATCGGCCGCCAGCAGCCCATGCGGCTTGCACAACGTCATATTAAATCACGAAAGCAATAGAATGGTCGACACATGCCTCCATATGTCACGTGCGTACACACGTGTCACATTGGTGCCATTATGGCCGGCCTTGCATCAATCCTGCAAGAAGGTCCCATACTGTACTTGGGATAATCTACCCGAAGCTGCGCCTCACAATGCGTGCGTTGGGACCCGAAAGCGAGGAGACGGCCAGGGTTCTGGTATTTAGACGTGCATGCACACGTGCTTCGTTTGTACCAGTGCGGGCGGTGTTGCATCTAACTCGCCAGGAGGTCCGTTATTGGCATTGTCAAATATCAACCGGCCGGCCGTCAGCAGCCCAGGCCGCTTGCACACGGACACAGAGGCTGTCGTTCTTACTGTGTTTAAAAGTGAATATTTGGGCTGGAGGGTGATGATAGGACGGTCACAGTTGCTGTTGCGGGAGCGTTTATTTCATTCTGGCGCCTATTTAGCTTTTACATTGGCGGCGCGCGTTTGCTGTACGCATCGGTTCGTCATGTGGCAATGTGCGTCTGCTTGGGTGCACCTTGCTGCCGCTCGCAGGTCGGACGGCCGCCTGCCACCTGGCGGTAGCCCAGTGTGAAGAGTTCCTTTAGCAGATCTCTGCCAGAAGTCGTTGACAAAAACATTTTTTTTACTTTTGATTTTATAATTGTAAGTGGCTTAAGGGAACAATTATTTTTTGCATGGTGCGTTAAGCGTGCTATGAGCTGATGTGCAGAAACTACTGAAGCCTCTCTGGCGCGCTGAAGGCAAAATACACGCACGATTCGGCGGGATATTTCAAGTTATGCCTATTTTATGACCAGTGGCTACATAGTAATTTCTTGTGTTTCAGTCTCCATAAAATAATTAGAATTGTAATCTTTGTTCAGTCTGGTGAAGCCCGTCCGCGACGATTTTTTCATTTGCCGGAAAGGTCCCTAAGTTATCCAAATGAGAAGGTCCTCAGCACCATCTTTGGGGTCTGTCAACAAAAAGGGGAAGTTTTGCACACCATTTGCGTGCCAGGCACCCCGTGCTGCAGTGCAGAGTGTTCGTGATGAAAAGGAATATGTGAAATGTAAGATCCAGCAAGGCTATATTTGCATGCATTGTTTCTTTTTAATTCTGATGTATCAGGAATAATTACTATCATAAGATGGCTCCAATTTCATCCCTTTCTGAATTTATAGAATGTTAACACATTGAATACCTGTCTCACGGATGCATGGTCAGTAGGGACACATTCCAAGGCTGCCTTTGGTCATGCATCTGGGCAGGACTAGCCAAGGACTTGGGGTCCATCAATTTTCATACACTGTATCATGTGGTGTCATTCTGCTGTGTGTAACATGACATATTTGATGGTAATGTGTACTGACATGGAACTAAAGTGAGAAAAATGTCATGACTAAATTGGTGGTCAAGATTCAACAGCTTCTGGCTGATATCACTGAAAGAGGAATTGGTCTGGCCTTTGCCATCACATGAATATTCACAAACTTCCCTTCATCTGGGGGCACAACATGACCATAGCCGTCTGTGCACCCCAAAACACCCATCACCACCACATCACATCCTTCTTCTAAACCCACTACCTATTCTTGTATTTGATCCAACTTGCATGATGCCTTTGCTATTGTACTATGATTAAGGCACATCTTTAGGGGTTATGTTGCATGCTTATGATTTCTGCTCTGAGCAGTATTTGGTGTGTAAAAGTCTGTGTTGACTTCTGTGTTTCAGCTGTGTCAATAGTCAAAACTAAGAAGCCAGAAGTGCCTTATGCTGATGAGACAAAAGCTCAAGCATCAAGACCGGCAGAATGCAGGCGACCACTCACAGAGATCCTCAGCATTTTGGATCATCCTGTCATGGACCAGACAACAGACAACACCCACAGTCAAGAAAAGTTTCCTGCTGCCCTGTCTTCCATGACTATACCATCACTGCAGCAAGATGACCAACAGATATCTCGGCCAGGGGCAACCAATTCGCCACAAGTTACAGATATAGAGCAGAAAGCTATGCTGCTCACAGATCAGACCAATATGAGTGAAAATGACTCAGTCATAGCAGAAGGATCAGATAAACCCAGGTATTTCAAAGGATTAAAAGGCATTTGCCTTGTTTTTGTCTCATGACATTGCAATAAATCATTACTATCTCAGCATATCAAAGTGTTATGAATCAACTGTTTTTTTTTTGCTGTGCAGCATTGTTCCATTTACCTGCTTAGACATTATCTGATTTGTGTTGGTCCGTTCGCACGGTTCCAATCGTGCCCTCCGCAGTGCCTGTGTGCGACCACGTTGCAGAACAACACATGTGGCATTCAAGACCAATTGCAATGTTACCTGCTGTTTGCTACTTATTTCGTAATAAACCGCAGGTGAAGTATCACCATCCTGGATATTCTAGGTACTTTGACGTCATATGGTGCAAGAAGTCGGCCAGAAAGCACAAGAAATGGGAAGGAGACGCCGTTCTGGAGGTGCACCGCCGGCGCGTGGTCCTGCTGGTAAGACCGGTGTCTCAGGGCACGCCGTCGTGCATGCGCACTGTTCGTCGCCTCAGGCTCTGTCAGCCGTAGCTGTGTTACTGTGTCGCGGCTACACACACACTCACGGCCACTGTGGGCCGCGATGTGTGTGGCCGGCGGCTGCCGCGACCGCCCTCGGCGCGCCAACCCGCCTCAGGGCGTCCGCGTTGCCTCAGGACACGGAGCGGAAGGTGATCGGCCAGGGCAGTGGCTACAAGGTGAAGGAGCTGGAGGACCTCTCCGATGGTGACCTGCTGACCGTCGGCGGCAAGGAGGTCGAGGTCAGTGCGCGCTGGCCGGCGGCAGTCGGAGCGGCTCCGCGGCCTCCGCCGCTGCCGGCAGGGTCAGGGTCCTGACGTTCACTGCCAGCCGAGTGACCGACGTCGGCATTGTGTCGGCGGCCGGTGTTGATAAGTACCCGTCAGACATGTGGCTGTGTTGTGAGGCTGATTGCGAAACTTTGTGTTGCAAATCGGAGAAAATCGAACCTGGCGTTGATGGAACTTCTGCTGCTTTCTAACGAGTACAATGAATATGGATTTGCACCCTTTGCACTGCGCCGTTTGGATCCATCAACGACAGTCTTCCGCAGAATGCCTTCACAATGCCTTCATCACAACAGCCTTCACTTTATTTCCATTCAAATGGCAATCAGTCATTTGAGTGAAATGAAGTGAACAGAGTGGATTGTAGCGACCTAACAGAGCTCTTGCTAGCGGATTCTGCTTTTGCAGCTCGATGGAATAGAATCATCTTAAACGTTAAGGCTGCCCAGCTTTGGGGCCAAACGGCGATTAATTGCCGTCCGAATCTCACAACTCACCGACTTATGCGCCATTCAGTTGGGCACTTCAGAATCGGCTGCAGCATTTTGTGCAGGTTTTCTCTCTCCCTCATTCTTCACACCTGCCTCAAGATCCAGAACTCGGTTCGTGCTGAGGAGTACCTGTCTCGCGCCCACGGCGTCCCCGGCGGCGCCGGCAGAGCAGGAGCCCACCGCCGTCCGCGGCGCCGGCGGCGCCGGCACGGCCCTTCGTCAGCCCGCTGGCGGGCGCGGCGCTGCGGCGACCTGGCGGCGGCCCCGTGCAGCCGCGCTTCGATCCGGGCGCCAGGGGCGCTCGTCATGCCCCGGCCGTCCGCTCAGTATCAGGTGCGCTCGGGGCAACCATGCGCCCAGTGTCCAGTGACCCAATGCACAAACACCTCTTGATCAGATCCCTGTCCTTGAAACAGACGTCAAGATGTCTTACTCCTGCCAAGGCTTTGTGCGTAGATAGTGGGCCCGGCCTTGTGCCTCGCGGCCCCCGCCTGTGCCCCGCGGGCCCCTGTTTACCGCCTGTGCCCTCGGGCCCCCGTTCACCGTCTGTGCCTACGGGCCCCCGTTCACCGCCTGCGCCCGCGGCCGCCAGTGGAAGCACAACTCGGAGGGGCGCCCGCTGGTGGACGTGGTGGTGGACCCCACGTGTCACGGCACCTGCGGCCCCACCAGCGGGACGGCCTGCTCTTCCTCTACCAGTGCGTCATGGGCTTCACCTCGGAGCTCGGCCGCGGCGCGGTGCTGGCTGACGAGATGGGGCTCGGCAAGACGCTGCAGTGCATCGGGCTCGTCTGGTCAGTGGACGGCGAGCCGAGGCGGAGAGCAGTCGCTGCTTGCCGGCTGTTTGGCGATTGACCCTGGTCAGATGGGACCATCCGTTGTCTGTGCATTGCGTCTGCTAGCACACCGGTGGATCTTTCAATGTAAAATGATCTTTCAATGTCCGATGGATCTTTCAACATTGATGGATCTCTCAATGTCAATGCGTCTGGTGACGCACACGGTGGCCTTTCAATGTTTTGTGAGTTTGTTGGGTCTGAAAATAGTTTATTTCATCATTCTGCCCGACTTACCTAACGCGTAGGCCGCGGTCGATATCTGCTAGTCGCTGTTAGAACATCTCTAACGCCGTAGTGGACGTGGGACTCGGTCAGTGTGTTCGGTAGCCGCGGTGGTGGGGCCGGAGCGGCCAGCGCCTGCTGACCGGTCACGGCCCGACCTTGCGCAGGACGCTGCTGAAGCAGGGCCCGTTCGGCGGCGAGCCTGCCGTCCGCCGCGTGCTGGTCGTCACCCCGTCCAGCCTTGTCGGCAACTGGGTCAAGGAGTTCCACAAGTGGCTCGGCAAGGAGCGGCTGTCCGTGTTCGCCGTCGATCAGGTGGGACGTGCTGGATGGTCCGCCTGTCCCAGCGTGCTGGGTGGTCTGTCTGTCCCGGCGCGGCGGGTGGTCTGCCTGTC